>NC_071399.1:15918674-16221704 GCF_022682495.2 Desmodus rotundus | reverse complement strand
ATGGAAGATCCTGCTGCGAAACTGCATTTCATTCTCTTTTCCACGGAAGACTGAGCTGGTGGACAGACGCCACAGTCTCTTCTTACCACTCCAGGACGAAGGCTATGCAACTGTGCAACTCTCCTTGGGGCCTCAGGGATTCGGTTCACCAGACAGGCTCAGGTTTCCCAGTTGATTGAATTTTGCCTCTGCCTCCCAAACACACACAACGCACATCTATCTCCCTTCTACCTCCCGCTCCCACAGCTAGTACTCCCTGAGCACACGGCACACGCACTAGACCTTAACGGAAGAGCGATGCAGCCACTGCCTTGCTGCCCCACTTGTGGCACAGGCCCCAAGCCTGCTTATGGTGAGTTGAGCATGTTATTGTTAAGTGTGCTGTTTCATAGCCATGAGACACAAAGCACAGACAACTAGCAACACACTGCCTCATTTAGTCCTTCTGATCTAGAGAAGCTGTGTCCATTGGTACAAGAATCCAGCTTTCTTCTTTGTGTGCCCTTTAGAAAAACCAAAATGTTCTCCAAGTCTGGAGACAAACTTCTGAGTGAACTGCATCTGAACTTTTACAAATTCTTTTTTCCCCCTTGGTTAAATCTCAGTGGAGCCGGAGATGATCATAATTCTCATGAACACAAACTAAAGGTTTTGTTGCCTGTTGAGCAAAGTAGCTGCTTCCTATTGCAAAAGAACTGATTCCTATTCTCAGTGCGTCGGCGTTTTCATTAAAATTTCCATTATCCTCTTCCTTCCAGTGCAGTTATAGATGAAATTGTCCTGACCAGGCTTCTCAGGCGAAATCGCTCCTGACTCAAAATGTATGAAAGGCAGATAGGAGAAGATCCTTACTTCCCCAAATATAGATCATCTTGGTAAGGAAAAAAAAATATTTTTTTGTCCTAGCCTTCATTATCATTTTAGCTCAGTATGATTAGCTTCATCAGGCATACCAGGCTCAGGAAAACAAATCTGGGTTGAGATACAGTCATGGTGTAGAGGCAGAAGAGGCGATACCTAAAGATGTTGTGATAATAATGGCGGCCTCTTTGTGGAAGGCCTACTTTGAGCCAGAATCTGGCCCCAGAACCCTGATCTTCTCTGTACCACCCACAACACTTCATATGCCATGAACTGGTCTCCAATGGCCTTCTCTGGGAACTGCAGGAGTAGGCCTGTCATAGCACCAAGGGCTAGTTTTGACTCTGCCTTGTGCTGGGTGACATTGGTCAGTGCTTTATGCTCTCTCTGAACCAATGCTAATCCAATGTTAATGATACTTTCCCCATCCTCTCCTTGACAAGGTAGCATCAAGTTGAAGGTTCTGTCCACTGGAAAACTCAATCCCAACAGAAAATGATGGATTGCCAAAACTCAATGACAAAAATCAGAGTGTGAATCAGCTACCCTCAACACAACCAAAGTCGTCATTTCTCTGCTGTCCTTGGAGAAGGGTGCCAGCCCTGGGCCTTCACATCTCTACAGAGGAAATGAGAAAAAGGAAGCGTTAGGCCCTTTGCTTCATGTTAGCATAGCCATCACTGTTCAGTGCTTACTTTCAGCCAGGAAGATCATTTACATGCATTATCTCATAAAATCCTTGAAACAAAACTGTTGTTCCTGTTACACAGGCAAATACACGGAGGCTTAGAGAAGTTAGGTAACATTCCATTATCATAACACAACTAGACAAAGAAGCTGGGTTTCCAATCATTTTGTCTGACTTGGTAGCCTGTGCTTTAACTGCCATGAGGCACTTATTTTTACCAGGAAAGAGTAAGAAACTACTGCTTTTGGAGAAAGAAACTCAGATGAGCAGAGAGTCCAACTCATCCTAGCCCAGCAAACCAACATTCTCTTCTTCTACTTTATCACTCTTTGGAAACAAAGTCCTTAACAAATTTTTTTCTTTCAAAATGACTTTAATATAGTCCCACTTTTGCAAACACTTATTGAGTGTTTATTAAGTATCGGGCATAAATTCCGTGTGTGTATATGAATCTATTTCATTCTCATGCTAATCTATGAGGTGGAACTCTTATTGTCCTCACTTCATAGATGACAAAAGTGAGGCACAGAAAGGTTTTGAAACTTGTCTAAAGTAACATGGCTACTAAGTGACAGCAACAGGCCCAAATCCAGGTAGCCTGATTCCAGAGCCTGCGTCACTTCATTTTCTGCAGAGTAAAAGTTTGAAAGAACACAGGCCAAGGAATTAGCAGTTATCTCTGGGGAATTGGATTTGGGTGGGGAACAGAGAGAGAAAGGCTTTCTCTTTATTTTGTCTTCACGTAGGTGCTTTTGCAAATTTTACAATGTACATATATATGCATACTTTTTATGATTTAAAAATATATCTTTAGAGATTTAAATACTTTTGCCCTCCATATAGTTTGGGCATTAAGTACAAATTAATGCTTTCTGATGAGGGGACTGACATTTTCCAAGGGATTCCAGAAACCTAGAAAAGATGCCAAGGTGGCCAGGTTACAATGGCGCCGAGTCTGCATTTGTCTGGGTCATATGTTCCCCTCCCTCCAACCTTTATCCCAGTGTGTGGCCAGTAGACGGGTAGTGTGGGGGGAGTTCTATGGCTGCATTATGTGGATTTATATTCACCCTGAGCCAGAGGGCAAATGGAAAAATGTAAATTTTGGCAGCTGCTTTTGTGGGCACTGACCTCGTGGGACACATTCAGTTCCAGACCTCACCCTGGGAGTGATTTCCCCACATCCGCTATAATTTATTGACGAGAATTGTTTCTCTTCCTGGGGCTGAAGGAATGGCCGAGCACAGTTTTAAACAAAGCACCGCACAGGTCAAAGTGATGAACTGAATCATCATTTCCTCATACCACAGGCCCCGCCCAGGGTAACATCTCTCCCTTCATCTTCTCTCAGTTTTGAAGATGCCAGCAGCACAAATCACCTCTAGGCATGTCCCATTGTCCGTCTGTCAGCCTGAAACAAAGGCAAGTCACCATCTCCCCACCCTTGACCCATCTGGGCAGCTGAGACCACACAGCATTGTTCCACAGCTCCGCATTATAATCTTTTCTAGATAAGCATTTCCAATATTATGTGAGGTTAACTTAGAAATAGATAGGTTTCAAATTTCCCTGGTGTCCCAAATGTCATAAGATTAGACAGACTGCATCTTTCTACATTTTGGACAGACTAATGAAATCACAGGACATTATTTATCATCATTATTTCTAGGGAACTTCAAGGTATGGCTATATGTCCAGGTTTTTTGTTCTAATGGGGACAAATGCTACCATTTGAGTGTTTCTCTGAATGTCAGTAGGCATTCTGCAAATGATCTCATTGTCTAGTAAGTCAAAACCCCATTATATCTCACTCGACCCTTTGGGGTGTCGGGGTCACTGTGATGGCAATTACATTAACGATCGTCACCACGCAGTGGGTTCCCATGGGTGCCAGGCAGAGGGCCAAGCACTTCCACCGAGGATCTCCTGGTCCCCACAACAACCTTTTGAACTTGGGGTTATTATTTCCATGTCACAGATGAAGAAGAGGTCCTGGGAAGTTAAGACTTCCCAAATAATAAGTCACTTAATTCAGAGAGGAACCAAATGGGAGTTTACCTTCACAGTATGAAGAGTTTGGGGTCAAGCATTTAAAGGAGCAGACTCTCCTCATGTTTTCTCACAATTCAAGGTATCCAACCACCTGGCGTCCTCCCTCTGCCCCTCCCTGCCAAGGGACAGTTCAGCATGTCCTCCAAGTCTCTACGGCTGTGTTCCTATCTGCCTTTCCTCTCCCTTTCTGCCTGGGAAATAGATTCATCTCCCAAGACTCAGCTCTAGCACCACATCCTCTAAGAAGCCATATCACTGCCTCTCCCACCCACAAGTCCCTGTAGACTTGACCATGTTGTTCTTTTGTCCCACTATCCTCTACACAAAAGTTTATTACAAAACCCATGCACTTCCTGTTGGTGCTCATTTTTATGCCTCTGTCTAGCACTAAACTGTCAGCCTTTTCAGGCTCAACTGTTTCATCTTCCCACAGCCTAGATTGGTTTCTGGTGATGAGTAGGGGCCCAACAAATAACTGCTTTGTAAATGGGTGGATGGATGAAGGAACGAATGGATGAATACCTCCTAGAACTTAGAGGAGTCAACATATAGGCAATCAATTCTCCAAAGTGTATTTGCTGTATTATTTGAGAATATTAAATTCTGCTAGAGAAGACAAGAAAACAGTAAAATGGATGAAAGTCATAAGATACATGAGATATAGATGATGAATCTGTAAGTTGCTCATAAGACATAGAATTCATAAAATGTGTCAGGTGTAGATGAGGTTAGTAACCCATGAGCCAGATTACACGTCGATAAAGTTAGTAAGTCATGTATTACTGAACATAGCCAGAAAAGGCTGGAAAGACCAAGAGACAACAAATGTTCATGAACCTCTGAATATACATGAGGAATATGAGACAGTATTATGTGGTCTTAAATTGACCACCCACTAGTGATCCCCCGTCTGGCATCATGTATACTTTGTCTAAGAAATGCAGATAAAATTCATATCTGCTTATCAGGCTGATTGGCAAACCATAGCTATTGGTCTGTCTGCCAGAGCAAACTGTGTTGGCATCAGGCACCTTCTGGCTGAACCGTCTTGCTTAAACCTCATCTCTCGTCTGCATAACTCACCATCCGTGGGGAAGGCTGATGAGGCCCAGAGAGAGAGAGAGGTATGAGTACTGTGTAACTGAGGATCAGGTAGTGTGGTCCCTCCACCCCACCTGCACCCTATCTTAACCGTCTTTCCCTACCTGTATGTTCCCTCTTGCATCTAGTATATAGTTGAAAGAATTCAATAAGCTATATATTTCAAGTATATTAGTTTGGTGTGACCCCCTCTGTTCCAAGATCACTGGGGTAGCTCGCCTGGTAGGCTACCATTGCATCCGGGAAATTTCCCAATGGCCAAGTATATCTCCTATTAACACCACCAGAGTTTCCCGCCTTAGGAAGCCAAACAGGGCTACTCCCTGTCAGAATGACCAATCTTTTCCCCAATTACTATAAGAAAAGAGAAAATTCAAAATAAAGATCTCTGGACCCGGAATGCATAGCAGGAAGACCAAGACCAAAGACACGCTGAGCATTTTTAGAGCTCAGGCAGAGGCTGTGGTCTTATTTCTTATGCAAAACATTTATGACAAATCTTAAAGGAAGATTGTTGGGCTCAGATGCTGTATGATGAACTAATGCAGATGTGAGGGACTCTGAGTTTCTTCTCCAACAATGAGTAAGTAATTTTATTATTTTTTTCATGTCCAGGCAGCCCACACGGATATGCCCTCACAGAATTCCACAACTGCACCCTATACAGCCAATTTGAATTCCTCTGCATGTGAACCAATAAAGAGTTATTATCTGACTGAGTGGGATATTGGCTGTCTTTGTTGGTTCCTAGTGTATGATATTATTTCAGACTTTCATTCCTGTTTATGGGCCATTGAGAGTATTATAAGTCCTGTTTATTGCTGCCGGTTCACATAGCTCAAATTCATGTATAAAAAATGCTCCCTCTCCTGAGTCACATTTAAATTTATTCACATTGAGTTCCAAGACTTTTCGTTTGTTTGGACAAGAGCTATGCTAGATGGATCTTCAGAGCCACTGAATCTTTTGCCCCAATCCTATCAAATTTTTCAAAAAATGAATTTGTTGAGTGTCACATTGTAGCTGTGCTCGTGAAAGTTTAAAAGCTCTTCACATTCAAGATCTAGTTAGTAGCCGAAAACAAAAAGGGAGACAAGAAAACAAAAAACACTGTCTGCATTTGATCTCGTATATTGAATTTACTTTCCATCTTCTAATAATGGGATGATATTCAATCTCTGCTAGAGCAGTGCTGTGACAGCTGGGACTTGGAGGATGTATAAAGCTAGGAAAATAGCCTTATGGGGCCTTGGGGACCACTGATGTGTCAGTGATCCTGTAGAGCTGCTTGTTGGCAGTACGTGACACAGTCAGGGCTCAGTTTCATATGTGTACATATTGGTGAAAACGAATGGCACTGGGTGTTACCTGGGACTTTTCATCTACAGATCTCCAGGGGTCTGGAATACCACGACTATGCAAAGTGTCCATTTGGAAGATTTCTCCTTCTGTCTAATGGTTGTGTATTTACAACCCAATTAAAATTCCTATAGCTGAGAGGAAGGCCTGCATGCGGGTAGGCCCCTGAGGCCAGCTGCTGGGGTAACGTGGAGCCCCAGGGAGCTGGCTCCTCTATAGAGAGCAAGGAGAAAGACTGAGACAGAGGGTCATAACAACTTACCCTGGCCCAGAGCTGGGCTCCTACTCAGTAGATGCTCACCGGGAGTGCAGCGTCCAGACCAGAATCCAAACCCTGAGGCTTCCCAGAGGGAACCAGTGCCTGACCCCGAAGGCCTACCTGGGACCTGGAGATGGAAGGGATGGCTGCAGGATGAACTTCCCCAGCCTCAGCTAAATCACTTCCCCAGCTTGAATTTCCTTGGAGAAGAGTCTTTCACTCCACCTTTAGAAATCAGCCTTAAAATTAAACTATGCTGTGGGAGGGAACCCATTGTCTTTACATCACATTAAGATGCAAATGGTAGACACCAAATGCTTTCCCCGCAGCTGGTTTTGCTGGGGTGCCCTCTGGGCTGTGTGAGGGAAGGGAAAGGCAGAAATGGAAGTCTTTGACCCAGGCTGACACATTTAGTGCTGCCCTCTTTGTTCAGAACTTCTTTGGGGTGTGTGGGTAGGGTGGGGTGAGGGAAGGGTGTAGCAGCCTGTTGGTTACTTACTCTTCCTTGAATTGAATGCTCTGTTTATGCCATCAGTTTTATAGCCTCTGTTGGAATCTCTGCTATCCCTTGCCCTTGTAAAGGGGTTATTTTTAAATGACCAGATCTAATGTGTACAACCTGAAGCATTTTCCCCTTGGATTGCATCTGCCTCCCACACCAGTTCTGTCTTCCCCTGGGATTTCTCTTGCTTTGGAGATTTATGGTGGAGATTTTTACTTTGTTTAGACAGAGGCTGACATGACTTCTCAGGAAGTGGGCTAGGTCTCACATCATCCCCGTTCTTAGCAGAGTGTGGGGACAGCAACAGAAGGAGGGATGAGCCTCCCTCCTCTACTCCAAGCAGAAAGAAGGAGTCTGTGGTCTCAGGTGAGCTCATTGGTGCACTTCTCAAGTGCAGGAAATACAGTGAATAGGGCACCCACTTTCAACTGGTTTGCCCAGAAAACTTTGGCTTCTCATCCATTTAAATTCAGCTGAAGAAATCTGCTCTCCACCAGGCCTGCCACTGTAAGCCTCAGTGCTCCCCGGTCCTTGGGCGCCATCCCCACCCCTGTGTCATCTTTTCTCTCCTTTTGGTGCATGTTCCCTCAATCCTTCTCAGGTACTCACTGCCCTATCATTTCTTGTCAAAGTATGTTCACAGAATAGGACGTGAAACATGGTCTAGTTAAATTATAAATTAGCCCAAAGAGCTTCAGCTCCCACATCTCCTCGGATATTACATTTTAACAAGGATCAAAGGCTTAAATTAAAAGAATTAATCTCTCTCTAGGGGATTTCAGCCAAGGATATTTCAACCAACAGGTCTCCCCAATATTGCTGAAATTGTGGACTAAAGAGGTGACTTGGAAAGAGGGAACTGAAGCTTTGCACTGTATCTCTGGAGATATTTCTGACCTGAAGTCACTTACAGCCCTTAACTTCCTTGAAAAAAAAAATCATCCAATTCAATCTCCCAGACAATGCCTGAACTCTTCTAGAACATTCCAGATTTGTGTTTAATCAATAATGCAAAAATCAGAGAATTTACTATCTTCCCAGCCTGGTCATCCATAGACACCCCTAAATATTAGTATATTCTCCTCTGGTATTTACTCACTGGTCCTTAGTTCTGTGCCTGGAATCTTGTGGGTTAAATCTGTTCTCTCTTGCATGGGACAGTCTTCTAAGGAGCTGAAGACAAGAGTCACATCTTCCCTTGTTTTTTCTTCTAGGGTTACTCTGGCAGAGTGAATTGAGCTAAAAACCCACAGGGAGGGCATGGTTCTTGGGAATGCAATGGTTTCTAAATAAGGCCACAAGTTCGTTGACATATCTCTTATCATAAGATGAAGTCCACGTTGCCTCCCCTTGAATCTGGACACGCTTATGACTGCTTCGATCAATAGAACATGGTAAATGATGCCATGTACTTTCCACTTTGTTTGCTAGAACACTCGCTCTTGGAGCTTCAGGCCGCTATGTAAGAAATCCAACTATGCTGAGCTGCCATTCTGTGAGGAAGCCCAACCCACATGGAAACGCTCTAGTAGACAGTTCTAGCTGAGCCCAGCCTGCAGGTCATCTCAGCCCAGACATTAGACATGTGAGTGAAGAAGCCCCTGGATGATGCCAGCCCCCAAACATCTGAATCACCCCCAGCCATTCCAGTTCTACCAGATGAGGCCCCATGTATTGTGGAGTAGAGACAAATTGTTCCTGACATGCCCTGTTCAAATTCCTGACTGACAGTATCCATGAGTATAATAAAATGACTGTTATTTTATATCACTGGGCTTGGGTTGGTTTATTACACAGCAAGAGATAGCTGGAACAGAGACCAACCCCTAAATCACCTCAGCCAGGGCTGCTTCTGCCCTTGAGTAACATTAACACTAAATTCCCTTACCTCTGCTGGGAAAGCAGAGGTAAGGGAATAACTGGGCTATTAAACTTATTAATCTTGAATTTAAATGACAACTTCCTCCACAGTACCAGGGAAAAGCAGAAATCTCATAAACTGCAGGAAGTAATCACAGAAATAGATAATGCATCAAAAATAGTGCCAAGAGATTTCAAGTCTCTAAATGTTGTATCTTAGACCTTACTGCTTCATATCCCACCCCCAGTGCAAACTGTTAGTTTGAGCTCATTTATTCAGATAGTAAAGACTTTCAGAACCAATCATCCAGTAGTAATTACGCCATCTTCAGCCTTCCACCTCCAGAGGGAGGGGAGCCAATTTGGATGTGAAGCCCAGGTAAGCCCTACAGCCTTCCGTGCTCTAAAATGAAAGTGATGGTAGCGCCCACCTTGCACGATCATGGTGAAGACGAGAAATCAAGTCAGGAAGCTGCTCGTTCCTCACAGGCGCTCACTATTGCTCTCTGCAGAACTGACCACAGGCCTTGTACGTCTTCATTGGGGTTGTTGAAAGAAGGACTGAACAGGAAACGGCCAGGGCAGGTCCACGACTGGTGACTGTCTCTGAGGCAGTCCTCAGCTCTTTAGATTCTGTGACTGAACCAGCTTCAGATAGAAGCTCCACAGGGACAGGGATCTGCAGCGGTTTAGTATATGATTAGAACAGTGCTCAGCATGTAGTAGGTACTCAGTAAAGGTTTGTTCAATAAATAGGTGTAATTCTGTAAGTAGCTCTCTCCTTAGCCTCATTGTGTGCCTGGGAAGTCCAGGCTATGTGGTCCTCTGGTCCAAGGCTGGTTCTGCCTCCCTCAATAGGGAATCTCAACTCCCAGAGGACAGAGTACGAAGGTCACACATAGAGCTCAGGAAGCTGAGAGCACCCCCTGCTACACCTATTTTCCACTTCCTAATGACCAAGATGTTTAAACTATAACACGAATAGCCACATTAAAGCCATTTGTTATATATAAAGCAGGGGCATAACACACGGATAATTAAGGCCTCCCTCTGTGTCAACCTACCCACTAGAGGTATAATTAAGTATAAGTACCTTGTAGTTTGCTAGCCATTATTACTGGGCTTAAACACATACTCAGGCAGTTATTAGTGGAATTCTATAGCGTCCTGAGGAACTATTGTTTTAATAAATGGAGTAGGAATTTTCCAGCCAGTGCCATACTTGCTTAGCTGATCTTGGTGGTATAATTTCCTGGTCTCTGCCTGCATACTCTCCATTGTCAGTATGGAAAACTCAGCTCTTGGGCACAATGACAACTGTAAGAACAGCCTCCCGACACCCTTTCCTGGTTCACATTGGCCATTAGAAGAGATGGTTCCTTCTATTATTTGCTGCTCAGAGTCTCTGTTCCATGTAAAACAAGAAACACTCAAGGATCCCAGTGCTCTTCAGATTTGGTTCTGGGAATAAAGAGTCCACGACCTAGTGAACCACATGCATTTATTAAGGCCTTGCTATGTCCATGGCTCTGACCTAGTATATTGAAAAAACGTTTTTTTGACTTGAACTAGCATTATATAGCCATATTGAAATATTTAAATCTCCATCTTATTGAAGGGAGTCAGGAAGGCAAAAAACGTGAAAGAGGTGAGGTTGCTAACTCCCTCATATCTTACTCTGGTTTCTATTGGAAAATAGGAAGAGTGAGCCTTTGAAATGAAGGAAGACCCCAGAAAGGGGACCATGTGCTCCTGAGTCTGGCGTTGTGTTCTTTCTCTCTTCCGAAGCTCAAGCTGCAGGTCTAGGATTTCCCTGTAGGGGGGGCTCCACAGCGGTTTTCAGGAGACAGATGTGTTCTGAAGCTGCAGTGGTGTAATGAGCACAACAACGTGTGCTTACTTGAATGGTTTGTTTGGGGTGACTTGTTGGCTGGGGAGAAGTGACAGAATATGAAGGAACTAATGGGCTGAGTCCAGCTCTTCGAACAGCTATTACAGATCCCTGGCTGTCTGGGGGATAATGGACCAAGCCAACCGTCCTTGGGTACTCTATTCCCTCGCCTGGGTACGCAGTGGAGGCTCACTCCACATTGGTGGAAGGAACCACCCCTCCCATGAGTAAAGGGCTGGCATCTCTCCCATCTACTAGGCAGTGACCTCAGTGATGTGTGTGCAGATGACCACCGTGCTTCCTGGAAACTCTGTTGCTTAGAGAGCCAAGGGGAAAAGGGTGTTTGGGGACAGAATAGATACGATATACTGTGTTATTGGCTAAAAGAAAGGGAGAGGTGGCTTAGAGAATTGAGTTCAGCAGGCATGGGGGCAACCAAAGCCCAGAGGTCCCCTGAGGCTGAGCCCTAAGTTTGTTACCTTTATCAAGGCTGCATGAAAATGAGAGTAGTGACCTGGAAAGAGGGAGCTGGGTGCTGCTCACTGGCTTCAGGAATGATCTCTTACCTGCCCCTCTCCCCAGTCCCCACTTCCGTTACCCCTCTCTGAGGCCAGCTATTGTCTGAAGTCTTAACATCTTCAAATGCTTCCACTGTGCTCCACCTCTACAAGAAGCCCTCATGAATCACTTTCTCTCTCTCTCTCTCTCTCTTCTTCCTAGAGACAAACTATGTTCTGCTCCCAAGAGGGATTTGGTTCATCATGAATTATGTGCTAAGAAATTAATCACTTGCAGGAAGTACGGTTGAAGGCGAGAAGATGCCTTAATATATGGCAGGGCTCCGTCCTAGGAATTTTACAGGAATCGTTCTCTTTAATGCTGACAACAATCCTACGCAATGACTAGTGTGTTCTTGACACTGTCAGAAAACTGAGGGTCATTAAAGGGACTTCTCTCACCCACAAAACGAACGCTTGTTTTGTGTCTAAATAGGCCGGCAAAAGGCTAGGTTCTGGGGAGGCAACTTGGAAGAAGGCTCCACCCCAAAAAGTGTGTCGTTTCACAGGAGATGCGGACAAGGAAACAGTCTGTCCCACAGAGAGCTGGAGAGCCAAGAGCACTGTGGGGAAGAGCTACCTGCTAAGGGAACACCAGGAGGAGCCTCCAGCACACTGAGGAAGTGTTATCAGAACAGACATGATAGGGCAGAATTTCGGGAACATCCAAGGGAAAGAATGGAAAAGTGAAAAGACCAAAGGAAAAGAGATTTCCAGGCCAAGGAAACCTCATATGCAAAGAAACAACAGGCTTGAAGGAAATGAAAAGACAATGCTACTCAATCACATTTCTTTCCAGGAAAGACCAAGGGTGGCACACAAGGATATAAAAGCTGAACAAGAAGGCATAAACTAAAGAAGGGAACTTAAGAAATAAAATTTTTAAAAAAAGGATGGTGATTTCTAATGGAGCCAAGAACAAGACTTTAAAGACTGCATGCTGTAATGATGTGTTTAATTGTTACTAACTGGACTCTAAACTTTCTAGGAACCAATCCTGAAATGAAAAGCTGGTTTCCCCTCCAGGCAAGACTTCATCAGTGGAGAAGCAACCATCACACCAGAGAGGATCACGGCCCTGCCTCAGCAGGCCAGGGCCCTCTCCCTGATGGGCAGCCTCAAAAGCACCCCTATGGCAGATGTCCCATCTGTCACCCCAAGGCATCTCACATGAAAACAGTTCTGCCCATGGCCAGGCAGCATCATTCAGGAGCCCCTCCCTTGGTTCATGTGGCTTAACCGGAGGGAAGTTCTTAAAATATCCAAAAGAACTGAAGAATTGCTTTGTCCTTAGAATAGCCCCTTTCTGCTAAGGTTTTGTAGTTTATTAGTTAGTAATAAGTTACAAACTATGCTTTCTTACAAATAGTTGGAATTCAGCTCATCTTTGTTATCAATGAACTACTGACCCATATGTCTTAACACACAACCAAGCTGAGGGTAGATGTGCCTGGATGAGAAAGCCATCCCTTTCCTCTTTCCCGCAAGTCCCACTTAAATGTCATCCTCTCCACAGAGCTCTGTATGGTTCCAAGCCAAAGAGTACCTCTCCATCCCATAACCCAGTGATTTATAACCAGTGTGCTGCACAAATTTTTAAAACAAGCAGTATCTGACTATTCAGCCAGGGGCACTGACCTCTTTTCCTTTAGCTTGTCCAACAACAACAACAACAACAAAAATGACAACAGCCAACACAACAATAGCTGTCCAGTGTGAATGAATTGAAATTATACTTATTTTTTCATCAGATTGGTGAAAAGTATATTTTGTGATGTGCCATAGAATTTTAGTTGTTAAGTTATGTGTGCCACGAGAGGGAAAGTGTTAAAAACTGCCGCCCTAACCTCTCCATATGTTTTACCCTCTTAAGGGCACATGTCACGCTGGATCTGGTGCTGTGTGAGCATCTGCAGAAGTTACCTTCCCTGAGGGGCTCAGCACCGTGTCGTCCTTATACTCCTGATCAAGAAAATCCCATGGAAGGAAAGCAACACCCTCCAGATAACAACTTTAAAAACAACCTGTTCTTCACACCACTACCGTTTTATCGAGCATGTGGATTCAGCCATTTATTCGGTAGATGTCCAAGGTGGCCTTTCACTTCTTTTGGGCAATGGTTTGTGTTGAATCCTCAGCTTCTTCAGTCTGCAGGGAACCTTCTGCGACCTTCCCATCTACAATGTAAGGTCATGGGTAAAGGTCATATCCTTTGAGAAAATGTAAGAGCAGATGGAACAAGAAACTGGAAAAAATGTAATGCAGGAAACAGCCTCGACCTCTGGCCCAGACGCACAGATTGACTGGATTAGAGATGCTTATAAGGCAACTGGGCCTGATGTTGTCTTAAAATTCAAAGGCTGACATTTAGTGAGCCCTTGATATGTAATAGGGATTGTACTAGGCTTTTAAAAATATTTTAGTAGGCATAAGTTATTCTATTCAACCGCTACAATAACCTTTGCATTATTATGACCATTTTTTAGATGTGGACAGTGGAGCTAAGGGTAATTAAACTCAAGGTATCATAGTTAGTAATTTGCAGAATGAGGATTTGATTTCAAATCCATCAGACTTCAAAGCCCAGGTCTCTTTCAGCTGAGGGGGGTCAAATACCAGTTCTGCCAGGTGGGAGCCTTGGGAACATGTCATTTAACCCCTTAGTCACTAAAGCCTCAGTTTCCTCATCTAAAAACGCAGGCATGATACAATATTTATCTCATAGGATTATTCTGAGGACAAAATGAGAAAATGTATGTAATCATAGTACTTGGCCGGTAGTAAGTGCTCAATAAAATTTTGTGTTAATATTAGGAAGCTCTGCGGTCTACTTCAACAAGGAAACTTGTGTGCACTCAAAGTGAGCCATTCTAGCCCCCCCCCCAAAAAAAGAGCCCAAATTCACTAAAATCTTTGAGAGTGTAGTAGTTTGCTAGGGCTGCCATAACAAGGTGCCAGAGACTGGGTGGCTTACGCAGCAGAAATGTATTTCCTCACAGTTCTGGAGGCTGGCAGTCCGAAACCAGTGTCTGCCGGACTGGTTTCTTCTGAGGTCTCTGTCCTCGGTGTGTAGCCAGCTTGTGTCCTCACACGGTCTCCCCTCCCTGTGTGTCTGTGTCCTAATCTCCTCTTCTTGTAAGGACACCAGCCATGTTTGATTAGGGTGTGCCCTAAGGACCTCATCTCAACTTAAGCACCTCTTTAAGGACCTTCTCTCCACAAACAGTCACGTTCTGAGGTGCTGGGCCATTTGAAGCAGAGCCAGGTCTTCCCGGCCAAGGCCATCTGCGCCCCGCTGACCTTCAGCTGACTACAGATGTGCCAGCATGCCTAGCCCAGATCTGTGTAAGCTTGAGCGAATTATTTAACTTTTCCAAGTATCCTTTTCCCCTTTCTTATTAAAAAACAAATCAAAACAAACAAAAACAAAAAACTTGGCCCAGGCCCCAAATGCAGTAAGTGCATCAGAGAGGGAGCCTGATGGACGTTAGCTAAAAGCGAGCAGCAAAGAGGAACTCCGTTTGTGCTTTACAAAGAGTAGGATACATCCTCCCCAAAAGGTGGTTTGTAGGACCTACAGATCTTGGCTGGGATGATAATGGTAAATTTGGGGGCACAGGTTTTAAATTTCACTTGTAAGGAATCAAATGTGGTTTTGGCAATAGTACGTCCATCCTGGCGGCTTCTTCTCAGGAAATATTCCAAGTTCCATCAGACATAAAATGAGGCTACCCAGGGCCCTTGCCATAACACCACCTCCAATAATTGTGAACCAGAGCAAGTCTTCAGGAGGCGTGGTCCCACTCCCTGACCTCTTTGGGGGCAATCTGAGGCCAAACCTCTAAAAACGTGTTCCCACAGAAGCCAGCTAATTCATTCCCACCATGAGGTTATCATAACTCCTGGGATTTCTAGGTCTCCAGCCTCTTCCCTCTGGGTGAAGGTCCTGGGGCTGTCAGTTTGACAGACATTTTCTCAGTACTCAAAGCACCCTCAAAGGTCCCTGTTGTTCCTGTGACACCTGGCTGGCATCAGACCAGGACCTTGAATTCCTAGTCGAGGTGAAGGTGAGTTGCCCCAAAAAGGATTAAGCATGTTAAGGAAGTTGAGACTGAAAAAGTAACTAAGGCTGGGACATCTGGAAAACTCCTGTGACCACAGCAATCCCATTGTTCTTAGACCAGTTGATTCTTTTCCCTGTCTGCATGTTCCCGGGATGTAGAGGTGTCCCTTCCCCGCATTACACTCATGTGCTCCCCTCAGTACTCGCGTGAGCTTTCTGAGCAATACCCACATCCTTGTAAAGTCTGGCTGCCAGCCGCTCTCTCCCCTCCACTCTCTCCCCTCTTCATTTTCCTCTCTGTGCCTCCGCACCTTTGCTCACAACTGTTCCCACTGCCTGTTCCCTTCCTCCGACTCCTCCTGGCAGTCTCTCACTCAGACTTCAGATGGGAGTCAGCTGCCATCCGGGTTCCTCCCTCTGTCCTGTGTCACCTCTGTTCTGATGTAGTCCAAGATACAAGTCATTTTTTCTGCTTCCGTTTCTGTCTCTACCCCCAGACTAGCTCCACAAAGGCAGGAACTGTTCCTTTACCTTTTTATCCCCAGAGCCTAGCAGAGCCTCTGAGATTGAGGAGGGGCTTGTCCAAGTTCACAAAAACAACTGAAAAGAGAGTCCAGTTCAGGATTTCCTGCAAAGTCTTAACTGTACCTCTTACCCTGGCTCTCAACACTAATGCCATATGCTTCCCCACAGCATCCTTTTCTATGAAACGGAAATGGACTTCTACACAGGAAGGGAAATTAAAAAAGATGTACACTTTTCCTATTAGCATCCCATCATTACCTGTGTTGCAGGGAAAACTGCAGGTGACACAGTAAAGGGGAAGGTAAACATTCATTTAATGCATTTAAAATCTGGTTGAAAAGCAAAAAGCACTTGTCTCACATCAAACTGCCGTGCTGTGGTGTCCTGCACGGTCAGCCACGTGGCGTTCTGCTGTTCACTGTGTGCTGTGACCCAAGCTCTTCTCACTTGAGGAGAAAGCAGATGAAAGCGGATTTCTGAAGCCATAGGGAGTCTAAAGTCCAGTCACTGGCAGAGTGTGAGGGACTCAAGGCTGAGGGGGACAGCTGGTGTTCAGAAGTCTGAGTCTTTGGGAAAGTACGTGTCAGAATCCACTGCCAGTCACACTGTAGGACAGTCAGTATGAGTTCCTGCTTCCCCTGTTCTCAGCATCTCGGGTGGGAGCTAACACACCATCCTGCAACGAATGCTCCCTAAGTGTTTGTTGGGAGATTTGTCACACGCTACCTGACCCAAGCTTGGAGGATCGAAGAGGCCAGGGCAGCTGAGATGTGAAGGCCTCACAGGGTTGGGCTAGGAGCATGGACAGGCGTGTGTGTGTGTGTGTGTGTGTGTGTGTGTGTGTGTGTGTGTTGGGAAATCTGCTGGCAGGAGATAGAAACGGGCCTGACCCTGAAGGACCTTGGGAACCATGTTCATTCATTCATTCCATAAGTATTGACGGTGTTCCAATAATAATCCCATGCTCTGTGACCAATCATGTTACAATAATTGAATCTTTATTCTGAGAGCAAGTGGTGTCCCATCCGAACTGGTAAAACACCTTTACTTCCCTTAGAAAAAAATCACTCTCATTTTAGCAGTTCCCCCCTTCTCTCCTCATTGAGAATAAGGGACCCTCTTCCATGGGGCAGCTTCACAATCTAAATGTTTTCCGTATCTCAGTTTCCAGTATCTGTGTCTCAGTCTTCCTAACCACAATTTACATACAATAAGACCTGCATCTATCCGAAGAGAACTCTCTTTCATTCACTCATTGCTTTTTCCTACAACCGTCACGGCACTGACTCATATGGAAATAGCACAGCCCTTTCCGGTTAGGTGGACAATGGGGCCTTTGCCCAGCACAGCAGGTGAGGAAAAGAGCCTCACTCAGCTGTCCCTAAACAGCCAGGGAGCGGGGCTTGCTCGCTGAGGGAAGTCTCAGGAGGTGGGCAGTGAGTAAACAAAAGAGAAAGCCCAGAGATAAATGAGGGAGCCACTGTTTAGCAAGAAAATGTCCCATTAATCAATGTCAAGACCTCCCACAGGACAGGCATCTGAAACAAAATCGAGTAACCAAATACAAGTTCCTTCCTGTCAGTTGAAGGCAATATTATAAGTGAATTAGCAAACATCAATGGTCAAACAAAATCAATGGATCGGCGTTTTTCAAAAACAGGAAAAAGGATGGACCTAGCAGCAGAAAGGCGGCGCACATTCCTTACAAATATTGATGGTTCTTCCACAGAGATTATGGCCCCACCGGCCTAACAGCCCCCACCCCTGCTCCCTCACCGGAGGGAGGGGGCCTTACCCTCTCCCAGACGCTGCGGTGGCATCCCTCTGTTTTATAGAGCTGAGCTGAGAGTATTTTCGCAGCCTGCACTAGGGCTGGCCAAAGGGCACCAAAGGGAGGTGTGCGTTTGTTGGGACACACTTTGAAGTCATTCTGGGACTTGTGCGTGGTGCAGGAGGGCAAGTATTCATTTAAAGGCCCCTGGGGACTTCTCTTTCCAGCATCCCCTTGCCTAGCAACAAATGACTGTGCAGCCGAGAAAGCCTTCACCTGACTGCGTGCAGGGGCGGGTTGCCTGGCTTCCTGCTTTGGGAGACGAAAGTGGGACAGTTGGGCTGTACAGGGCACAGCGACAGGACAGAGACTGAACAAGGAAACACCCCACCCAGCCCCTGAGCTGTGAGTTAGCTGGCAGTCTAGCAGGAGGCGCTTCGCTTTTCTGTTCTGGTCTGTTCTCTATCTTTCTTTCTAAGAATGTGATAAAAGTTACAGACCTGATTGTTTAAAAAATGTTCTGAGGATTCACACACTCTGGGGGACCAATTACTTCAAAGGACCCCGTCTTAAGAAAAATCACTTTGCTCTGGAGACAGGCCCACCTGGCACCCTTCTCAGTGAAGTGCAGCTAAGGCCGTGAACCTGGCACTCTGCATCAGGGCAGCTGAGGTCGCTTTGAACTAACAAAGCGGGGCTTAAATCATGGACTGGAGCATGGCCTCCTTCCGACATCTGGAATTTTAATGAGGTAGATCAGGCGGGCAGTCAAAAAGCCTTCTTTAGGGCCCCCAGAAAAGAAAGTGAAAGCCGAGCACCTCGGCTAAAGTGCCTCCTCCTTTGGGGAATTTGGGAAATGCATGAAAAATCCCTTCCTTGTTTTGCTTCTTCATCTTGGGTTTTTGTCTCTTTGTAAGTTTGGCTTAAGTTTCAGGTGAGTATGTGACTCGAGGCTGAGTGGTCTGGCTTCCTGGGGTGCCTGACACAGGCAGAGGGACAGGCACAGCTGACAACTGCCCGCCACCCAAGTCTACTTGCCTTTCCGGAATTTCATTCTGTCATGGGGGACAGGTCAGGAGCAGGCCACTTGCTCTGATCCAGCCCCAGTCACTGTGAGAGAAAGAGAATGGCAAAGACTCACAGTACCCACCTTCAGTCCCAGCTCTCTCTGAGAAGGCCCCCATACCACCACAGTCAGCGCTTTCTCCCACCTCTCTGTCCCTGTCTCCGATGCTGAATATCCCTTACCTGGGAAAATGAATCACTTCTGCAACAGGAATATCCAGAACGGGACTCTGCTTGGTTTCCCTTATTGAACCTCCTCTCTGCTCAGAACAGACTCTTTCCTGCCCTACAGCCAGGCTGGCTCAACCCCCACCCCCTCCAATACTACTCACCCCTAAGGGGATCAACGCAGTAGGAGGGGAGAGAAGGGCAGTACGCAGCCCAGTTGCTAATGATGGTCTCTCAGGCATCCAAGAATGGGGAGAGTTTCTGAGGGTAAGGTGCCAAAAAAGCCGGAGAACTTTTTCCACTTCCCTCCCAACAGACCCCCATATCTAGTTTAACAGGGTATGTTATTGGGACCGCAGTGTGTGTGACCCCATTCCTGAGTCTGAGTCAGGAGAGATATGGGGACCTTTCCGTCATTTCCCTGGTATGGGGGTCCCCACAGCAGAACCGTACCTGTTCCAACAGTGACGGTACAAAGCTTAGATAGATGCAAGACCGTAGAGCCTGAAAATAACTCTGGACATTGCCTCCCTCGGGGTCTTCATTTGACAGATGAGGAAACTGGGGCCCAGGGTACTTAGGAAAGAAAATGCATTTGCAGCCTTTGAAATAACCCAACTCACCTGCCATTCACGTGCTCTCTAACTCTGGGCTCAGGTGCTGCGTCTTTTCATTTAAAAGTGGTTCATAATGAGCAGGTTTGCTGAGATGACTGAGGGGCTTAGTGGAGCAGTGTAAAAAATTATCTAGCAGAGTCAGGAGATGGGCCCAGAGGAAGGGAGATGTCTGCCTCTCTACCACAGATAGAATGTGGTGGACAAAAGATTATAATTAGGAGCATGTTAACAAGGAAAGCCAATTAAGCTCATTCTTGCTTCAGATACTCTTGGACTGCCAATGGAGTTGATCATACCTTTTATATGATTAAACTGGAATCAATGTCCTGGGCAGCCACGGTGAAGGCAGCTATTTTTAAAATAGAAACGATAATTCTACCTGCGAGTAGGAAATGCACGAGCACAGAATCTGGTCCATTCCAACAAGGATGACACAGGTGGCTATGATGACCCTTCAGGAGTCAGTAAAATCTCTAGATGAGTAAAACTAGTAGCAGTTCCATGTTAACAACAAACTTTTAAAAACAAACAAATAAACAACCCCCCCCCCTGTGATTTAGCTAATAGAACAATCTAATCAGAACACAAAAGGCTTCCAACTGCTTTCCCTCATCCCTAGGGTGGCACCGCGCAGCACCACCTCTGCCCAAGGACGGGTGCAGTATGTTCTCCTCGCTTCCACCCTGACAGTTCATCTTTGTCTTCTCACTCTATCCACAAATGTTTATCTGGCTTCAGACTTTTAAAATAACTTCTCATTTCGGTCTGCAGCTTTCCCTGTAAGACTTCAGCTCAATACAAATCACCAGAAGTGCAAGGGAAGTTGGTTCTCACTGTCCATCCCCTCCTGACACAGCTTGGGATAGTTGTGTTTCCTTAAGGGGAGCACCGGGGGCGTGGGGGCATGCTTGGATGGGTGCAGCTCCCACCTCTAACCAGCTTGGTGGTGAACAGGGGCACAGCTGGACCCCAACCCTGGGGCCTCCCCCTGGCTCCCGCAGGCCCCCACTGGCACTGACTCTCCACCCTCCTGAATAGTTTTGCATTTTCATTCTTCCGAAGGGCAACCCTGTGGTTTTCTCTAACACTGACTTACAGAAATGAGAGCTTTCAAATGCCATCTGAAGAAGAAAATGTGTATTGGATGCTTTTGAGCCAGCATTAGGAGACCTGTAGGCGAGCACTGGTGCCAGTCACAGGTTTGAGCACTTACCAACATCTGTTTCACACCTGCCTTGTACCGGGCACTGCGCACGTGATTGCTTGGATAGAACAAAGTCCCTGTTTCTCAGCGTTTCAAGTGCAGCGAGGAAGACAGGCGAGCGTGTCTTTGTAACAAGATAATTGCTATAGTGAAAGATAAACAGAATATAGGGATCCAGAGCAAAGACCTTCGGCCTGTTCTGGGTGAGGGAGAACACACAAAGGGGTGACACTTGCCCCCAGAGTGAAAGGGTGACTAGGACTTCTGCATGCAGAGGGACGACGGTGTGGGCAGAGCGGGGTGTGAGGGCATTCCAAGTTGGGGAAGGACACAGCACGTGCTAACCCACAGAAGCATGATGTGGCAGGACGGCAAGTGTGAGCCCTGCCCTCTTCCCCCTCCTCCTCCCCATCTGGCTTCTTCCTACTTATCTTCAGGTTTTGGTTTAGACAACAGTTCCTCTTAGATGCCTTTTCTAACCATCCGTCCCCCGTCTCCGCCACTTCTTGGGACTCCCTTCTGAATCACTCCCTTTCTACAACTCCTGCCTGTTTCCTGGTCGGTGTTCTCCATGAAGACAAATCACAGTTTTACTAGTGCCAAGCACACTGGCCTAATGAACACAGCATGCAGTCGTGTCTCAAGCTTTTGTATGATCAAACCAAAATTTCTACAAAAAATTGCATCATATACATTTTCTAGTAGAGGCAAAAACAATCTACAGTGTGCTCAGGAAGTTAGTGGCTAAATGCAACCTAAAGTATCAACCCTTTCAATTTCCATTATGTGAGATCTAGCTGAAAACACAGAGGGTCTCAAGCCACAAGTCCTATCTCTGTCACTAAGGCGTTCTGGAACCTGGAGGGCACCTGCCTTCCCTGGGACTCAGTTTCCTCTTCTGCAAAGTTGATGGATTTCAAAACTGTTTAGCTCTCATTCCTGCTCTCACTCACGATTCTTCACTGGTTCACTGAAGCCTGAGGCTAAGACTGTGTCAGAATTTTCAATGCAACTGAAATTATGTTCAACCACTAATATTTCTGGAATCTTGGTCTGTTGAAACACCTCCTTGAAATCTAAGCTTTTTTTTTTTTTGCCTTTCAAATAAAAGCTTCCCATTGAGCCCAATTCTGTAAGGGAGCGCAGGACTAACTCTCAGGGAATGACATGGCATGGGTGAGGATGTAGAGACGACAGAGCTGGTAGAGCTTCTTTGATGAGCAGAGAGCAGAAGGAGATTTGTCACGGTGCCATTTAGTTCCCTGGGGCCATTAGGATTCACAACAGTGTGGTCCTACCAGCAAATTCTGGACTCAAGGCATGACCTCCCAATGCCACTCTCCTAAGGAGTTCAGGTATATTTGAAACCATGCAAACAAAAAGAAAACACTGCTATGTATCTGTACAGTGTCTCCCAATTATAGGGGAAATTGCAATTACACTTGACAAAACTATAGAAATGACCTCTTTAGCTACAGAGAGTGCTGATCTTTTAAATTAGAACCAGATTCAATTGCCGGTTGAATGGGAGGCTGCTTCCCGGTGTAATTAAGGTGCCAGCTATAGTCAGAGTTTTTGAAGCTATGGTATCCAGACAGGGTGTCTCCAGAATGTGGGATGAAGATTAGACTATGCCACCAATAGGACTTGAGACTAACAAGAATCCATACAAAATTGGATGATATTTGATCTCTTCCCTCCAAAAAACTTACACACCAAAGGCTGATATAAATGTGTTGCCTAATAAAGCCAGAGCATTTTCTAAACATTAGCCAATATTAGAGTACCTTTCCCAAAGGAAGGCCTATATTTAGAATACAAAATAAAAGATAAATTGTAATCTTGGACACAGAAACAGATCCATTATGGGGAAGTAAAGCCATAGCAGAAGTTGTAATGACTGGCCACGAATACTAGAAAGGGAAAGAGAGATTGTCAGAATTTGTGACAAGCTAAAAGCAGAGTACCCTGCCCCTCTGGTCCTCGTTACCTCTAGGGAAAACGGGTATATCAAGCAATCATAAATTGAACACCTAACTCCTGTATTCAACTCTATACCTACTGAGTAGCATTCTGATACTGATTTGGCTTTGCGAATAAATTTCCACATTGGCTAACCTGCCAACAACAGCTTTTAAGTACTTCCTTGGGAGATCTATTTCCTCAATGAAAATTGATGACTTGCCATTTTAGTCTGTTGGCAACATCTTGATGTTGGGCATGAATGAACCAGACCTCCATGAGCCAATAGATTCTCCCTGAGTGAGCTGACAAAAATGCCTGAAGCTGCGGTGATGCCACCAGGAAGCAGACATCCTGGGAAGCTAACTTTGACACACTTCCTCACTGCAACGCCACACTTCCAGTGGCCGTGGGATGAATGGGTCCTTGGCAGGATGTACATTCCAATGTGTTTTCTCTGAGAGGAACATTCTTCAAGGAGGTGATTGAAAAAGAACCATATTCCCATGGGTAAGAAAAACAATCCCCATGATGCTTGGTCAGTTGTAGGTTTTGTCACTTGCAATCAGAGGATTAAGCCACAGTAATCATTGTGGAAATCCTTCACTAAATACGTAGGCAGTATCTTCCACATGAAGGATGTGGAGCAGAAACAGACAAAGTTTTCCTTCCAGGAACTTTTAATCTAGAAAATTAGACAAGATAATTTGTATAATAAAAAGTAGAAACTGATATGCACTATAAAAAGATCTCATTGGGATGTTACTAATAGTTCAAAGGAGAAAATATTATTTATTTTATTTAACAAACATTTATGTAGTACCTATTGTATGCCAAGGACACTGTTTAAAGTACTTAATATGTAATAGCTCATGTAACGTTCCTAATAACTTTTGAGGTAGGTACTATTATTATCCCCATTTTACAGATGGGGAAACTAAGGTACAGACAGAGTGAGAAATGTTACCAAGTTTCTGTGGCTACCATGTGGTGGAGCTGAAACACGAATGAACTGTGGCGGGCGGTCTGGTCCCACAATCCTTACTTTCTGCCCCTACCTGCCATCTTACAACTGGCAGCTGGAGGACCCAAGGATGCTTCCACAAGGGCGAAGATATTTACACAGAGCCTTGAGGCGGGTAGACAGCTGTTGGGTATGCAGACATGGAAGGAAGTGCATTCTGGGCAAAATAAACAGTGTGAGGAAGGCCAGGAGTCTAGCATGTTTGAAACTATTGTTTCCTAGTAAGCCAATAATAGCCCTATAGCCTTAGCACAGGGTCAGGTTCAACAAGAATAACTGATCAGAATAAAGGGTCAAGTGTGAGGGACAACTAATGGTTGAGATTCTAGTGTTTTGAACTTCAGTTTCCACAATTTCCATTAATTCTCTCTATCCTGATCTTTAGCTAAGTACTCAAAAGTGGGGCGCGGATCTGACAGACACGAACGTACCGCAGGGCACAGTAAGTAGAACAGTTCAGAGCATATCCTGAGGTGGCATGGACCCAGGGGCTCGGTTAACCATTGCCCCAGAACCTCAAGGTTTGGTATTTCCTGATCCTTCAGAAGTAAACAGACCACGGTTATCTTCACATGTCCTAGAGCAAAAAAGAAGGCCCTGCTGGGAGGCCAGGGGGAATGTTCTCTTTCTCAAGGAAAATCCAACCCTATTTCAAAAGTAAGATCTATTCTTGTGCTACAAGGGCATCTCACGAGGCTTAAAAAGCAGCCAGGTCATAATGGTGGCACTCTTTATGAGCAATGAGACCACTCTCTGACTACGAAGCTTGAAGAAACTAAGTACTAAGCATGACATTTCCATTAACGGATTCATATCCAGATCCTGATTTGAGATAAGGATTAAAAACTGGGAAGACTGAAGAACGAGTACATGGTCCCCCCAAAGCTGAGTCAGGCTAAGTGAATCAGTCTGCCAAGGTTCTGGACCCTTCCCTTCTGGGGAGGTGTGGGAAGGGGCTGTACTTCTGATGTGTCTGCCAGCCTCTGGCTCATGTCCACCGGCTCTGGTGGAAGGTACAGACGGTGATGCGGTGGCACGAGTAGTCCACATTTGAATATAACACAATCTGGACATCAGATCTCCATCCTTTTGACGAAGAGGAGCAGGTTGTGAGCTTTGGCTCCAGACAGACTTCAGTGTAAACCCTCGTTTTACCCCACTCTAGCTGTGCAACCTAGAAGAGGTTACTTAACTTCAGTGAGTCTCAGTTTGCTCGCATGCAAAATGGAGATTATACCATTTTATTTAGGAGGACACTTAGAAGAAACAAATGCAGTGATGTAAGGCACTTAGCAGAGTGCCCGATGCTTAATAGAGGCTTAGAGAGATGCTCAGTTCCCTTGCCTCTCTTCTCTTCCTTGATAGATTCATCTGCATCCTGATAACACCAAACATTCTGAGGACACATGTTGTACTCACTCCTCATCTGGTCCAACAGGAAGGCAACCCTGAAAATCCAAGATCAACATTTGTAAAAGAGAAGAGAACTGGAACTCAGGGCTGAAGGTAGAATTGAAGTCGGAGTCTGTTGGAGGCTATGACAGGAAATTCAGGCTAGAGAAAGGCATTAAGTGTAAAGGGTGTCAAAAGAGAGAAGTATTCAGGATTCTCAAACTAGGATTTCAAGCGTTGCCAATCTGCTGACATCATGCCTCTGGTCAACAGGATCCCAATAGGATCCTAACAAGATCCCAATAGTTCCTAACAGGATCCTCAAGTGGAGCCTGATTGCTCCAACCCCTTTGTCAAGCACCAGCCAATGAGAGAGGGACAGGTTGCCTGATCCAGCAAGAGAGGGGCCGGCTATTGACAACACCTCCCAAAAATTATGCAAGAGGTTGGGGGTCAGTTGCAAATGGATAAAGGCAGTTGGAGGCGGGGACCTCATATCAATTTCTCTGAGGATTTGCTGGCACCATCCCAAACGGACTCGCTGCAGCCTCATCTCAGGTCTCCAAAGCAACCTCAGCCAATGAAGCTTGAGTGTGGAGGCTGGTGTGTGGCAGCACCTCCCTAACAATCCCCGTGCCACTCCCTCCCTCCTCCAATCACCTGCCCACCCCCACCGTGAGAAAGTTCAGAAGCTGGAGCAGCATCTCCTGCAACTAGAGCCTCTGTTTCAAAGGGGAGGGAACTCACAGTCTGCCTGGGCTTTGCCTTTGCATGTGGCCCAGCCCTCGAAGATCCAGGTCTTCTCCTAGTTTGTTGATTTCAAATTTGTAGCAGTTGAAACTACTGTTTTCCCAGGAACTGTTGGCTCCAGGAAGGATTGGATCAGTCACTGAGTGTTCATCCCTAACCCAAAGTCAGGAATCCTGGGCTAGAATTCCTTCAAGATTTCTCACACCTAGGAATGCTAGGCAGGCAGTGGGTAAGGGGGAAGTGTGGCTTGCTGTATGTCTGGCTCAGGAAAGAAAATGTGAATGCAAAGTAGAGGAAACCCTATTCTTAGGTGTACTTGGGTGACAAACACATTTCAAGAGTGCAAGGAATTAAGTATAATTAAGGGTAAAATGAACTTAAAGGTAGCTCAAGTGGAAGAGCCTGGGAACTAAAAATGGCAAGTTCAAGGCCTAAAAGAAATAACAAAATATTAGCATAAGAAAAATGAAAAGTATAAAATCAACGTTCTGATTTTCTACTGGCTGTCTATCAATTGTGCTCAGAGGAAAATTTTCTATAGTCCTGATTTGGGGACCATGGAAAACTTATAGTGTGTTGTTAAGTATTTCTAAATAACTTATCTTTTCCTTTATAATAAGGACAAAACATGTTTACTGGTTAAAATCTGGAAAACAAAAAAAACTGTAAAGAAAATTAAAAATCATCCTTAATTCTAGAACACCAAGATAGTTAGCATTTTACTCATTTTTCTGCTGCTTTTATGTATCTGTAAATGTATTCACATAATGAAATTAAAATGTACATAAAATGCTATCATTTAAACTTTTAAATTAATATATCATTAATAATTTTGCTTGAAAATAACTGCATTTTGCAATTAAAAAAATGAATGCTTTTTGTAAACAATTCAAAAATAAAACCATGTTCAACATAACAAATTCAAGTAAAAATCAAGCCATTAATTGGTACTTTGATAAAGGTAACATTCTAACTGAGGAAAAGGATAATGTATTCAATTAGTAATGTCAGAGCACTTGGTTATTCATTTTTTAATTTTTTAAATTAAATCTTATCTTACATCATAAGCACAAAGAAATACCAGATGTATTATATACTAGACATAAAAAACAAAACTATAAATACCACTAGAAGAACACATAGGGACTTATTTTTCTGATCTTGAGGATGGAAAGGCCTTAAATATGTTACAAAATATCAATAATCAGGTTACATACTATTTAAAAATATGACAAATCATTAATGAAAAGATAAGCAACATAATAAGAACACAAACAAAGAATAAAAACACTGATTTCCCAGAAGGAATGTCCAGTAGACACAGGTCAAAGTGCTCAGTCTTGCCAGTTATCAGAGAAATGCCAATTAAAACAACGCGAGGATGTGTTTTCCTACGTGTCAAAGCAGCAACACATTAGAAGATTAGTGATATGATTCAGTGCTGACAAGAGAAGAGAGAAATGGCATCTCCCCTAATATTGGTGGGGGAGCAAGTTAGTGTCACCTCTAGAAAAGGCAGTTTGATGGAAACCGTCAATATTTAAAATGCACACATTCTTTCATCTGGCAATTTCGCTTGAAAACATTCATCTGGAGCACACACAATGGCTACAAAGAGACCAAATAAGATGTTACTGCAGCCTTGTAGTTGTGATAGCAAAAGAGTGGCCCCAGCCTAAATGCCCATCAATGGGCTGTGACAAAATAAGCAAGAATGTGCCCAAACTCGGTAATGCACATGCATCTTATACACTACTGTGCAGTAGCTAAAAAGAACAGAAAGCAATCATATGTACTGATATCAGAAACACTTCAATATATATTGTTAAATAAAAAAAGCAAATTGCAGAACAGTATGTACAGACTAGTCCTGTTTTGTTTGAAGAATGCACACAAATAAAATTGTATCTTTCTGTACATGTGTATGTTTTTACAAGTCCAGAAAGAAACACACACAACTGGTAACAATAGTTTTCTCTAGGAAGGACAGCAAGCTTTGGAGAGGTGGGAGGAGGAGAGAATGAAAGGGAAGTTCTGCTTTTTATCCATATGTTTTTTCTATATTGTTGGAAGTTTATACATGAAGAATGTATTCATATATTATTTTTATATTTGTGGATATGTAGCTGGGGACTAAGGAATTGGAGAAGAGGGAAAAAGAGCATCCCATACAAAGAGCCAACCACCACCGGTCTTTGGGTGAACTAACTTTCCTGTCCCTCCGCAGGACACATACATATAGAAAGAGAGATGCATAACATACAGAAGTGGAATTCATTTATTCATTTGTTTATTCAACAAACATCTTTGAATTCCTACAATGTTCAAGATTCTGGGTAAAGCAGTAAACTTAAATTCCCTGATCTTGTGTTAGTGAGGACAACAGATAATAAACAAACAAATTATTTCAAATGGATATAATTTCTATGAAGAAAATAAATGGATGCTCGTACTATAAATGCAACCTAAGTAATCTATCCAATGATACGGGAATCTTTCCCTTTTGTTAAGTGTAGATAGATCCACAGCAATATTTTCAATGGCTTTGCATTCTATTGGATGAACTATGATCTACTTAAACAATGGACACAGCTGTATCCTTGAGTTGTTTTTACTATTATAAGGATCTTTGTGCACTTGTTATTATCTCCTTCAGGTAATCTCTAAAAGTAGATATTGCGGGACGTTTCCGTGACAAAGGAAGAGTTTCTTAGTTCTAAAAGTGCCACCAAGAACCAATTCTTCTTCTCTAGCCACATGGGTCCTTACCTCCATGTGTCTAAGGAGTCCTGTGTTTCCATCGGTCAGAAGAGGGACAGAAATTCTGTCACCTTATTTCAGCAGGCGTAATGGCGAGGGCACAGAATGGAGGGCATGGCCTGTCCCATCGGGCTGGCTCCATGGCAGGACCAGGCGGCTTTTATTTATGGCGTCAATTGAACATCAAGAACATGGTCATGGCCCTTAAAAGCCCTGACATGTGTAGGCTCAAATGTCAAGCACAATGACAACATTCAAACTTCTTTGCCTCTAAATTCAAACCGTTGAACTATCATAATATCACATCATCTCACTTACAGCTTAGAACCTACAGGTTCAACTAATTTAAGTGCCCATCTGGTGGTCAACAGAAGAAGAAAGAATCTTACAAGGAAATTTTTATTTGGATGACAAGCATTTCAAGGAGGAATATCTTGAGGACCACTATGATATATTAATAGCAAACACTCATGTTGATGTAATAGATCCAAAATGTGCCAGTCACCATTTTATTTTATTTTATTATTTTTAAATGTTTTAAAATTATAGTTGACACCCTATTACATTAGTTCAGGTGTCCCACCGAGTGATTCAACAGTTATACGCCTTCCAAAGTGACTACCACAGTAAGTCTAGTAACCACCTGAGGGCCGTTCACCATTTTAATTGCTTTACAGATTTTAATTCATTAAATCCCCATGATAACCCAGTGAGGTAGGTATTTAATACCTTCAGCTGATAGACAGTAAAAGTAAAACAGAGAGATTATTTAAATTGCCCAGTATCACACAGGAAGTATGTGGCAGAACCAGGATTAGAACCCAGGTAGTTTGATATGAAACCGTACGGACTCAGCCACCGCTCTGTGCTTCCTCTCAATGTGTTTGGTCAAAGAGAGGCATGAAGGGTTGTAAGTTTTTATTCGTTTTGACAAGTGGTCTTTCAGGAAGATTTTATTGGTTCCAAATTTACAAATGGTGCTTAAGAGAGTCTGCTTTCCTAATCTCTGTTCAATGTTAAGTATTGTTGTTTTACTCTTTGCCAACCTGATAAGTTTTTAAAATCTTTTCTATTAGTATTCTATATAATAAAAACAAATAATTTTCAAAGGCTTATTCATATTTTTATTTCTGGGATTGCTTTTTCATATATCCCACCCATCTTTTTCTTCATTGTTCCTTGTTTCCATATTGTTATTTTAGAATTCTTTATATAAATACATCTTTTGTGCATTTTTAATCTTGTTTATGTCCTTTTGTTTTGATATTTGCTACACAGAAGTTGAAATCCCAGTGTGCTCAAAAATTTCAATATTATTATGATTTCTGAATTTTATATCATGCTTATAAATATTTCTGCCACCCCAAGTTTTTAAAAATATTCATCTATATTTCCTTCCAGTGTTTTTATAGGTTTGTGTTCCTTCTGCATTTAAAACTTTGATACGTGTAGAATTTATTTTGATGAAAGGAGTAAAGCAAAGTTTTGGCTTTATCACAAAGTTGCAAGATTGTTCACCCAATGTCAACTTATATAAAAGAAAAATGAAATTATGAAGACAAGTGGAGAAAAGCCATAATTCAGAAAGGAACAAAGATAAGAATTACAGAAGACTTTTCATGAGGAACTATATAAACCAACAGATAATGAAGAGATACTTTTAAATATCAAAAGAGAAAAGCAAAATTTGTTAACCCAGAATTCTATATTTAGCAAAAATATATTTCAATAATTAGTGTGCGCTAAAAACCCTTTCAGAAAAACAAAAGCTGAGATTATTCATTGCCAACCGACCTCCACTACAAGACATGTTAAAGGAAGTTCTTTGGGCAGAAGGAACATAATACCATGGGAAAACTTGGATCTATACAGAGGAATACAGTGCTGGAACTAGTGAAAATGAAAATAAATGTAAAATACAATTTTCTTATTTTTAATTGCTCTAAAAGATAATTAACTGGATAAGTCAAAGATAGTAACAATATGTTGTATGGTTTATAAGGTATGTAAAAGCATAATGTATGGCTACAATAACACAAAAATAGAAGAAATTAATTTGAAGGTAAACTATTAAGTTCTTATACAATGAAATAAATGGAATGATATTGTTTGAAGGTAGACTATAATAAGTAATGACGCATATTATATGTAAACCCTAGGGCAACTGCTAAAAACTCTTTAGAGAGGTATAACTAATAAGCTAAAAATAAAAATTAAATAAAATTATTTAAAAATATCCAATTAATGCAATAGAAAGCAGAAAAACAGGAATAAGGAAACAAAGAATAGAGGGATAAATAGAAAACAAATAGGAAGATGGTAAATTTAAATTCAACCCTACCAATAATTACATTTATTGTAAATAGTCTAAAGACACCAATTTAAAAAGATTGATTGCAAAAGCAGAGAAAACTCACTTGAAACATACAGATATAGGTAGGTTAAAGGTAAAAGGATGAAAAAAGATACACCATACTAACACTAATCAAAAGAAAGCTGGAATCCCTATATTGCGTAATGCAAAGTAGATTTCAGAGTAAAGAATATTACTAGAGTTAAACAGGGACAATACTTAATGATAAAGAGATAAATTCCCCAAGAAGCTCTGTATGTTGAAGCTGTGTTGTTAGGTGCATACGTATATATACATAGGCTTATTATACCCTCTTGGTCAATGCACCAAGCAAAAAATATGAAGCAAAAAGCGATAGAGTTGAAAGAAGAAACACACAAATCCACAATTGTGGTGAGAGATTTCAACATTCCTTTCGGAATAATTGCTAGAACAAGTAGACAGAGTCAACAAAGATTTAGAAAACTCGAACAGTTTCATCTAACATTTATAGAATATTCCATCCAGCAAAAGCAAAAGCAGTATGCACATAATTTTCAAATACAACATAGAACAGTTACATAGAATCTTTTCTGGGCCATAAAATAAACCTTAACAATTTTTTTTTAATTTAAGAAAAAGAAAAAGATCAAAACTATGAACAATAAAGTGGCAAAAAATACAAATATCAATAATTGAATCTAAAAAAAGAAAACTAAGCAAACAAGGAGAACAGAGACAGAATCACAGATACAGAGAGCATTTTGACAGTTGTGAGATGGGAGAGAGGTTGTGGGGGAAAGGAAGAGGTGAGGGGATTAAGAAGTACAAATAGGAAGTCACAGAACAGCCAGGGGATGTAAAATACAGTATAGGAGATGGAGTAGCCAAAGAACTTATACACATGACCCATGGACATGAACAATGGTGTGGGGATTGCTTGAGGGAGTAGGGGGTGCTCCGTGGAGGGGGGCAAAGGGAGAAAAATCAGGACAACTGTAATAAAATAATCAATACTATAACTTAAAAAATTGAAATCATACAAGCCGTGCTCACTAACTACAATGCAGTTAAACTAGAAATCAGAATACTATCTGGAAAAACCCCCAAATATTTAGAAACTAACCAAAATTAAATTGCTCATTTGAGAACAAGAGTTCTCACTATTTACTCAGTCTTCTTTTGTGTCTCTTGCTTTGGGCTTATTATTCTCTTCATCTGTCATGCACACAGTTTTAAAGTTTATCCTAGGTATTTCATTTTATCTTATTTTATTTTATTGTTATGGTTGCTTTGGTGAATGAGTCTTTTATTACATTATATTTTCTGACTGGTAATTACTTGGCTCTAAGGACATTGATTTTGCTTTTTAAAAAATTATGACCACCTTATTGAATTCAATATTTCCAATAATTTTATTTTATTGCGCTTTTCAACTATGTGATCAGATCACCTATAAATAATGATAATATCCCCTGCTTTAAAGATACCTCTATGCTATTCCTGTAATTCTTCTGTGTAATAGTACTGACGAACACTTTTGGAACAATGTTAAATCAAGTCGTTGGTGCCCGGGATGCTGTCTTGCTCCTGGCCTGGAAAGGTCTGGCTTCCGATGGCTCCAATGAACGGTGGGGTTGGGAAGGCAAACAGCACAGCTTTACTGTGCAAATGAGGGGGAGAGTCTGGTCCGAAAGCCTCACGGTTGTTCAGTCACAGCAGCGCAGCTTTCCAGATAGTTTCCAGCTGGCTTTTGGAGAAGAGACAGTGCTGACAGGTGATTTACTGCGTGGGCAAACACTGTCCATCTCAGAGCTTGAAATTCCTCACGGAGAGGCTCCTTTGAGATCTGGGACTTTTGTTCTTTGAGCGTCCTGCAGAAAAGCTACCAAAGTTAGCCTTTTCGGCTTCCAGGGATGGGCTGAGAGTAGCCCTGGGGGTGAGGGGAGGGCAGAAAGGCTGAGAAGGTTGCTGGAAGGACCCAAACACAAACCTCATTCACTTCACCCTGTTGTCTGAGGCTTCCCCATGCCTCCCCAGGCCCTGGAACATTCTCAAACCTTAGTGAGGGACGTTCACACCTCTGAGAACCGCTGGGTAGCTTGATAAGAGCCCACAATGTGGAGGCCCGAGGACTGTGTACCTCAGTGGTCAGTGTGGGGCCAGCCCGGAGTCGTTTCTGGAGTGATGACTGATGACGGAGGACCAGAAGATGCCTGCTGTGTTTTGCTGCTTCCGTTACTACCCAACATGATGCAGACTGTGACAGAGACACAGTGGGCGGATGGAATCACCTGAGGCAGTGGGACGAGCCTGAACACACCCTCCTGTTTCCCTGTCGAGCTGCTGTACTGCCCAAGAGGCTTCTCAGACAGAATCTTACTTTCTTATAATGGCAGTAGAGATAAATGACTGAACAAAAGAAGCACATCTTTGGGTCAGACAATCACTGCTCACCTGATCTTGGCCTGGTCTCGTTTCGGGTGGTGGCACCAAGATGCCCACAGAGAAAGCAATTGTGGTAGCGGCCCTCTAAGCCATGACAGTGGTCTCTAGGGAGCAAATATCACCCACATTTTTTCTCTACGTCACGTTTTAATGAGGGAAGACTGAGTTCCCTCAAAGAGGGGAATCGCTAGGAGTGCTGAATGGAAAGGTAGAATGGCTGTCCCAGCATGGGTCTAAATAATGCAATGTGAGCCCCACGAGGAAGGAAGTTTCCCTTCATCACCTCCCTGTGCTGTGACTGATGCCGCAGAGAAGGGACCAGGACCAGGTGGAAAAATGGCCCGTGTGCAGAGGAGGAGGCCCCCATCAGTGATGGGCAGTGAGTGAGGTGCAGCAATGGTGTGGTCCCAAAGAGAAGATGCTCTCAGAGGTGATGTGAGCCAGCCCCAAACCCTGGCTCGGGCTGATGGGACTGGAGCCAAAGGTTCCCCGGGGCATCTCTTATGCTCTCGGGCTGGTCTGACCTGGGAAACATCTGGCTTACAAATTTTCCAGGAAAAGACAGTGTGAGCTTCCAAATGCCATGCATACATTCTCAGTTTTATAACTTCCCTGTGAAGTGAATTCCTGTAACAGTAGAGTAACACTGTTTTATTATTCTTAATGATGCATGGGCCAAATATGGACACAGACAAGCCCTCAAATGTTTCTTCCACATCCGAAGTCATCCACACAGGAAAGAGAAACCCACAACCAGACAAAACGTCACAGGAGGTCGGGCCACACCTTTTTGACTTGGTGTCCTCAGCTGTTGAGCCCCGGGGTGAGCGTCTGTGGCGTCAGTAGGCCTGCCCTCTAGCAAGTGACAAAAAAGGTGGTAACGGCAGCGGCAGGCAGAGTACAGATCACAGAGTTCTAAGTGTGTGTAGAGGCTGACGGCCCCTGTCACTTGCTGTTCTCATTTCTTTCTCCATGGCAAAACTTCCCCTCACAGGGCCAGGCCCTGCCCGTGGGACTTGGAGAGGAAATTGGACATTTTAGAGCGCGAGTAGATAGTTCTGTCACAAAACGGCTTTTACCTTTTACATGAAGCAACCACTGCTATGCCTGGAGGGAATGCTGCCCTCGGAGTGAATTATAAGGAAGAGGTTCAAATGGAAAGGAAACCTTCATCCTTCTGAAATGAAAAATATGAGACAGCCCTGACTAGTGTGGCTCAGTTGGTTGGGCATTGTCACACAAAGTGAAAGGTTGGCGGTTTGATTCCCGGTCAGGGCACATGCCTAGGTGGCAGATTAAGTCCCCAGTAGGGGTGTGTATGAGAGGCCACTGACTGGTGATTGTCTCCCTCTGTTTTCCCTCCCTTCCATTCTCTCTCTCTCTCTAAAAAATAAAAAATAACTAAAAAACAGAAGAAATGAACTCTCCGCCACAGTCAGTCAGCTTTCTCCCGCACTGTGGACCACAGGCCTGTCCTGCATTTGACCACGTCTCTGCTTGGCCTGGAGGGGGACGCTTCAGGGGGCACTTCAGGGGGACAGCTGGAACCAATCCAACCACAGTGAGCATGGAGACCCCTGGTCCAGGTGGATCAAATTCCTTCCTCTGGGAATCTGGAATTCCAAACAAGAGGAGTGAGCCTTGCAGGCAACCAGGGGGCCGGAGAAGGAGGACAGCTAGTACACAAAGAGAGAAGGCAGGTCTGACCACAAGACCCCCTGCTCAGGGAGCGTACCCGAGGATTTTCCAGTCTCTGGGTCCAGCTGACCCGGGTTCTGTGAAACACCCCTCACCCTTTGCAGCAAATAACCCCCATTTTAGGTAATGTACTTTAAAAAATCACCCTGTTGAGTGTTGCAGCGCATATGAATGTGCATCTTGTTTGCCACCGAAGAGCTCTTAGCAAAGACAGAAGCGAGAGTCCTTCAGCTGGCAGCTCCCTCACGTGGACCTGGCTTCGTTTCCCTTGTGCCCAGCACTGGTCTCCTCCTCCTCCAGCCCCCTTCACCTTTTATGAGGCGGGTTCCCCATGTCCAAGTCACCCCTGATTCTGTATGACCAGGAAAGGCCACCTGGCCTCCCCACATCTGAGCCACTTGTCTCTAAGATTGCAGGTGGTTCTGTGGCCACACAGTGCTGGAGGGAAAACTTGCAGGCCCTCGGGATTGTTGGAACGCACTGCCGCGCAGGCAGGACTGTGGGAGCCCAGCGCTCACTGAGTTAACCAGAGGGTCTGTTCTTTCCCCACCACGTGTCTGGGATCCTCTGTAATCCTGTTCCTTTCTCAGCACCCCAGACCAACCAAACAAAAGCTGCTTTGTAGGAGGGAAGTCCAGTGACCGGAGAAGTAGGTGGAGGGTCCTGCCCTCTCCAGTGGCCGTGGGCCCATGTATAGGAGTGACAGAGTTGAAAAAGAAGAGAGTTTGGAGTCAGGAGTCCTGATTTTCAGGGCTGGCTCCAGCATTTGCTAGAAACATGACCTTGGCTGAGTCAGACTCGCTGAGCATTGATTTCTGGATCTGTAAAATAAAGGGAGAAATGGTCTTTCCTGTTGTGGCATTTTTGAGAGGGTTCAGGGGGACAGTATGTTAAAGGGCTTTAAAGCCACAAATCCTTACTCAAGACGTGTCGTTGTTACTAAGTGTTATGGTAGCAGACAGTTTTTTTCACACTCCACTCAGAGGTACAAAATAAATTAACATCTTATTTCTCATAACTGACCTAGTTGTCTCCAGGAGTGCCACCTCTCTGGGGAACAATGGTCACAGCAAAGACATCAGTTACAACCTGCCGATTCCAAATGCTTTCTAAGGCTATTTACCTCACTCTCCAGCAGCCTATGAAGTAAGCGCCAGTGCCAGCTCCAGTTTGAAGAGTAGAAAGGAAACTCAGATTTGCTGGTTAACAAGTATCTGAGTCTCTTCTGGCTTCCATAGTCTCTCCTCAAGTTTAAAACAGTTCTTTTCAAAGAAATGCTTAGAGTCCTGCCCCAGTCCCTCCTCCTCTTTCAGATGACCTCTGAGTAGTATTTGGGGAGGTTTGCTAGGCCCGTGTGGCTGCAGAGGTGGTCTCTGATGCCTTGGTGCCCTGTACTGCTCTGTCCTACGGGGCACCGCTCTTGCTAATGTACATAGAAATCCAATCTCATTGGTGGGTGTCTTTCTTCCTCGCAGTCATCCAGGAACGAGGCACCTTTCATTTCTAACATGACCATCTCCGAAGCCTCGCTGTGCTCTTCTTAAAGGGTTGGTCACATTCTACCGTCTAGAACTCAGTGATACGCTGCATTTAAGTACATGGGAGATGGGGAAACGCGGGCTAGCCGTGTCCCTGGAAAAGGGAAATGGATTTTTGGTGCAGGGGTAGTAGTCCCTGCTGCATGTGACAATCCTGAAGGAGCTGCTATAGCAGTTCTTGACACAGTTCATCATATCGTCATCCTAGCATGACTCAGCGAGGTTGGGGGAGGGAAATAGCAGCTGCACATCAACAGCCAGGAGATCGTGCATGATGGTGTGGAGGCCCAAAGCCATTTGACGGCTGTAGAATGTGGGGGCAGAGGGGGGATAATGGAAGGGGCAGGATTAATGTCAGGAAATGAATAAAAAGGTCTCAGGGAATTTACTAAATCCAAGGGGACTCCTGGGTCTGTGACCGCAGACACCAGAGAGGGATGGCACGTGTGATAGAAATGTGGATGTTGATAGTAGGTTGAGAGAGCCAGTCTGAGGGGAAAGAAGGAGAGTGAAGTGAGAGACCAAGTATCGTGCAGAAGCAGTAAGAAGCAATTTCAATGAGAGCGATGAATGCTCACTTACCTCAGCTTTCTTACAGGGACGGAGACCTCACTTGCTTGGGGCTATGTCCTTCTGTCCTCAGATGAATGGAGAGGCCATAGGTCCACCAATCTTCGAGGGCTGTGTCAGATGAACTGGTGCCACCTGCACCCTCAGACTGGCCCTTGATCATTTTAGATACAGGGGATATATCCATGCTTCTTTTTGGGAAAGGTTCCATAAAAGTGGCTGCTTCCTTTACCGTGAAGTCTAATACCACTCCTCCAGCTGCAAACTTCAGCCTCTTCCCATGTATCCTTTTCAACAGCAGTAGTACTGTGAGTCAGGCATGGGACAACAAGCAGAGTCGCCCACAGAGGAGGCCTTCACTGAGGCCTCTTGGTGATCCTTCATGAATCTAAATGACCCATAGTTTCCTCTCAGACTGTTCTAGTAACTGGCTTCATGAGGTGGTAAGTCCGCTTGCTCTCTCAGGCCTCTTCTCTCTAACCAATCCCACAACACCCCCATACACATACATGGCCTCTCTCAGAGAGGCCTTCCTCCTCCCCTGGGTTCAATGACTAACACTTGATTCAGCTCTACTCTTAACCTGAATGTCATTTTTTTCCTACCAGCACATCCACCCTTTGTTTTCTCCCCACGTGAACCTGGGGAGATGACTCGCCTGCGGTTAGCTATATCCCAACTCTGCCAGCCTCCTCACACCGCTGAAGGCTGACTGGGCTGGACTGAGTAGCGAAGGGAGAGCTTAGCAGGGAGGACAAACTCCCAAATGAGGATGGTGCCCACAACTGAACACTCCATGATGAGAGGCATGAGTCTGATGCAGGACGAGTGGGTCTGGAGGAGGCTCTGGGAGAGAAGGGGTGTGGGTGGCAGTGGGGATAGTTTGAGAAGAGCCAAGGCAAGGATGGGGACAGCAGCCTGACTACACGCTGAGCACATGAGATGGGAGGAGCATTCTTTGGTCCCCACCAGGGCCTCTTCACAATGCCTGAAACATCCTGGTAGGCTTGGTTCTGTGATTCATTGTGTGCATCCCCATGGTGGTGCAGTGTGAAGATCTGGAACAAAGGGAAAGCCGAAAGAAGGACATTCCAAGGCAGGCCTGTGGGAGGACTTGGCTGTAGGAAGTTACATAGAGGTGACTTAGGAGTCACAGTTGCATGAGAGATATAAGCCGTCCAAGCCCTGGTGTGACTTGTCTAAGGGTAAACCTGTACTCAGGGCCCAGGTATAAAAGAAAAATGCTCAGCTCACCTGGGCAGGAATTGGACAGCCTCTTCATGAAACAGAGGTTCAGCTGTGCCATAGAGTAACTGGGGATCCAGTTCAACGCATGCAACCATTCAGCTTGTGTGAGTGCCTACCACATACCAGGCACACATGGGGGGAGGCACACACTTCAGAGCTAGAGGGAAGATTGGAGACATGTACTGAGTAGGGGCCCTGAGAAGTGAAGTAACTTGCCTAGAACAAGTACAAGAGACTGAACCAGAAGCAGAGTTCCCATTGTCTGTCTCTCTTCATGATCCACTCTATCCTGTCCTCTCCCAGGAAATAATTTTATAATAGATGAAACATGTTTTCCCAGGAAGCCTCAAAATTGAAGGCAGGAGAGAAAAATGTCTAGGAGCTGTGTTGTTATTCGCAGGGTCATTCAGGTTGACCATGACCATGAGGAGAGGCTGGTAGCCTTGGCCCTGACCTTTTTCATTCTCATGAACACAAGCAGGTATCTTTCCTCATTCTCTCTGAAGGACCATCTCCCACCCAAATTCATTGCTATCCCTAGAATCAGGCAGCCTCCCCAACTTGCTTGTTCCTTAAAGGTGAACAACCACTAAGAAATGCAGGAAGGAAATCTAGTTTCCATCTCTCCTGCTTCCTCTTGTTGCTGTTTCCTTGTACTCACCTCACTTCCCCATTCCCCCCAATTAGAGGAACTCTGATACAGTGCAAAAAGCATACAGTAGGATGAACTCTTAGAATTCAAACAATGATTGAACTCAACTTACATCACTCATGAGCTGTGTGATCAGGAGCAAGTTACTCACTCAATCTCCTGTCTCAATGTCATCACTTACAGGTTGAAATTAATAGTATCCTGCTCTCACAAGTGTTGTGAGAGCTCTAGCACATCCACGCACATCCACACACATCCACGGCCCTCAGGACATGAATGTGGCAAATAAAACCCAATGATGTGCTGATTTCTTAATTTGACTGCTTATTCCAATCTATTCTGGCCATGTTGTTGTTGTCTGTTTGTTTGCTTGTTCAATGACAAGGCCAGAGCTGGAACAAGAAAGAAGGATAAAGATGACGAGCAGGAAGAGCATCCTTCAGCACTGACCATTATGCCTTTCCCAGATCACTCCTGGCCTCACCCTAACACCACCACCAGTTGGGGTTTCTCTTCCCTTCACTACCTGCGTGTCCCATGTGCTCCCGCCAGTGAGCCGGCCCAGCCACAAAAGGCCTGAGAGACTCCCAGATCTGGATTTTCCTCTGAAGTAGCAATGCCCTGATTAGGGTATCATGTGACTTCCTAAGTCACCATTCTCATCTCTGGGCTCCTTTATCTACAAGACCCAGTCAAGAAAGGGGTGGGGGCCCTGAGGAGGAAGTGTTTTTGCCTGAATCCATTTCCCATGTCTGCCAGCAGCAACATCCTTTAGAAGAGCTAGAGGGCTCTGAGCTTGTCCGGGACCCAAAGGGGCAGTGCTCTGTCCCTCTGATAATGTGGCAGTTGTGTTTTTCAGAGATAGCTTGTGATGGTTGACTTTATGTGCTAACCTGACTGGGGCATGGGGTGCCCAGACATTTGGTCAAATATTATTCTGAGTGTGTCTGTGAGGGTGTTGCTGGATGAGATTAACATTTGAATGGGTAGACTGAGTAAAGCAGATTGCCCTCCTCATGGGGGTGAGCCTCCCCCAATCAGCTGAAGGCCTGACTAGAACAAAAAGGCTGATGAAATAGGAACTTTGCCTGCCTGACTGCTAAAACTGCAGTCTCTTCCTGCCCTTGGACTAGAACTTGCCCTTGACTATAGATCCATGACTTCTCAGCTTCCATAGACAAGTGTGCCAATTCCTTATAGTCCATCAATTAATTAATTAATTATTGATCAATCTTCTATTGGTTCTGTTTCTCTAGAGAACCCTAATACACACCAGTACCAATAACCATTAGGACTTTTGGTCCCATCCCACTTGCTGTCCTTACTAGGCAACTTCGATATTCCCCATAAGAGGTGGGGACTATATTTCTCCCTTTGAATGTGGGGGGTTTGTGACTGCAGCAGAAATGACACTGAGTGACTGCCAAGGCCAGTTCATAAAAAGTGATCCAGCTTCTGCCTTGTTCTTTCATTATTGTCATCCTAGCTCGTGTAGCACAGAGAAGTTCGGAGTCCAGAGGTTCAGGAAATCTGGAGGCAGGGCGGGGACCAGGCCCAGTCCCCACCTCCCCCAGCCTGGCTCCTCCGCCACTGGTCGGTAGGTCAACCTCTACTCTGCCTGACCTGCATCTCTTAAGGACACAGTGTGGAACAGATGCTTGGCACCTAGAGTAATTTTGGGAAACGGGACCTCTTCCTGGGACAACGCTGCTGTTTTTCTACTATTCAGGGACAGTTACCTGGTGGGAGCATTGATGTGGTCATGGAGCTGGGTCCTTCCACCTTCATTCCAAGATCCAAGATCTTGTGCACCGCCCTTGCTCTGACCCTGGAATCGCCCAGGGTGCACCTTCCACCAAGGAGAGGGAGAGAGAGGAAAATGACCTCCCTCTGGTAGGCCCCCTTTGGGGTCTCAGCCAGAACACCACAGCAACCCCGTTCAGGGAGGTAGAAATGGAGACAAGAGAAGACAGACAAGCAGATAGAGGAAAGCAGAGAGAGCTGAGAACCAGAGGCTCCCAGGAGATGAAATGGATTCAGCCAGCGTTGAAGCAGAGCCTGCCCTTTGCCAGCGCTGCTCTGCTCTGCACTGAGGGTAAAAAGAGGAAAGATGACTGAGTCCCTGCCCTGCCCGTGGGGCACCTGGAATCTACTCAGGATTTGACCCATCGGTAAATAAATTCAAATACTTAGTCACCTGAGGATGGTCAAAAAGGCAGCTGTAAGGGACTGAGCCAGGCCACCCCAGAGCTCCAAGGAAGGAGGCAGAGAGAGGAGACCCTGAGCTGGGTTCTGAAGCTCTGTTAACTGTCTTTTCCATGCCTGCCCTTTGAAGTTTTAACACACGTAACATACTCCTGCGCCCTTGCTGTGTGTCAGGCACTGTTCTGTACCCTTTCCTTATTTGACAACATTTAATCATCACCAAGCCTACATGCCTGATAGATTGATGTCCATTCTACAGATGAGAAAACCCGGGCATGGGAGGCATGAGCTCACACTGCTGGCCAATCACAGAGGCAGAATTTGAACTCAGGCATTTGGGTCCCTGGGCCCTTGCTGTAGCCACAGCCCTACTAGCCTACTGGAGAACATCACAGGACAGCAAAGCTGCGAGGACCTTGTGAAGTCACTGATGTCTGTGTTTAACACTGCCGGGTCCTTTAGATTACAACAGTGCTTGAAAAACAGAGATACCCATGTCCCACTGTGGAGAGTCGGACTCAGGTGGTCTGATGTGAGGCTCACAGAGCTGGATTTTTACCTTTGGCCTGGATGATTTTTCTGGTCAGACACTGACCTAATCCTAGCTGATTTACCACTAAATTTTAAAGGTGAGGAAAGCAACTCAGAGGAGGGAGGGGAAGGGCCCGGGATCACATGGCTAGTTGGAGGCTGAGCCAGCCCCAGAAACAGGCTCTGTCAGCGTCCCCTGTGGTTCCAAATAAACAAATTAACGTTTTGTGTTGGCCCCAGGTCTGCAGTGTCCACAGGATCACTCAGCAGTCGCATATGTCTGGTGACTTGAGAATCTCTAAGGGACAACCCCCACGGCCAGTCCACCATGGTTCTGAAATCCCTCCCATCCTAGATAAGGCCACTGAACTGCAAATGACTTACCTGGAAACGGTAGGATGTTAATAGCCTTTGGGACCTTTGTTCAACAGATGCAAACTTTAAAGGGCTCAGACAACGCAGAGCTCTGCTTTGACAGAGAAGAATGAGAAGAAGGAAGTATGAAGTCTGAGAATTGACACAGGTGCAAACTAGGTTCTCAGGAATGGAGGAGGAGGCCACCGAAGACAAATTTTGTCCCTCACAGTTTTGCCTACTTGGAATTATATGTCCTCGCTTCAGCTGCAAAACCATGGAGGAATGTGACACATGAGACATCTACTCCACTGTCCCTGTCGCGGACACCCAGGAGAGAGGGAGGCAGAGCTGTGAAAACGCGGCCCAGCACGGCCCATGAAGCCAGCTTGGATCAGAGGCACAGCAGCCAAGTGTTATTAACCAGGGTGCTTTCTGGTTAAGTAAATCCCCTTGGATGGAGACAGCATTGGTCCCTCTATTACATAATTCCCTGGAGGAGCAGCTAACCCTCCAGATTTCCTTGAAAGACACACAGCCACCGGAAAAAGTGACTTTGGGTGACATATGTTTTCCGGTGAACTCAAGGGCAATTCTAAACAACACATGTGCCTCACGTCCTCTACCTGGGTGCTCATAAACCGCTGGTATGACAGCCCCACCGGAGGCCCGAACTTGTTTCTTTTCAGGGAAGGCCTTCTTCCCCACAGTCAGCCCACGCTAATCTTTCAGTCACACCCTCTAACCTTTTGGTAGGGACAGCCGAAACCTGGCCAGGAGATAATCCTTTTCACTACTTTATTAAAAAAAAATCACCAAGTATCCAGTTTTGAAAAAGGCATCTGGCTTCATTTCCTTTATCCTCCACAGTAAATCACCTGAGCTGTCCAAAGGATGGTAGAGTGCATCATCTCCAAATCCTCCAAAGATCTGGGTTATCGACTCATCATCCCCAGCCTCTGGCTAGAATGCCAATGGGTCCAAGAAGGGGAGGGCTTGAGAGAGCATCTGACCCAAGGACACCAACTCAGTGCTTAGCAGAGACTGACAGGTAAAGCAGTGAGTGATGGGGGCCAGGTGGGGACCGCTGTGACTCCCAAGAGTCCATACCTCATTCAAGGCAATACAGTGCCCAAAACTTGAGCACAGGCTCTCTGACTCCACTCCATGGCCTTTCCCCATAGGCCAGGTGTGTTTATTTCCTAGAGCTTCCATAACAAATTACACAAACTTAGTGGCTTAGAACAACAGAAATGTGCCATCTCACAGTTCTGGAGGCCGAAATCAGTGTGTTAACAGGGCTAACAAAGGTAAGCTCTCTCTTAAAACTTCTGCACAACCTCAGCAGTAGACTTGAGTCAACTAAGAATCTAGGCTATCTTGAACTGCTACCAATCTTTCTAAAATATTTATTTTTTTTACTCAGGTGAAATTCACCTAACATAAAATTAACCATTTTAAAGTGAGCAAGTCAGCAGCCTTTAGCGCATTCACGATGTTGTACAACCACCATCTCTAACTCGTTCCAAAACATTTTCATCACCCCAAACAAAACCCCGTGCCCAGTAAGGAGTTACCTCCCATTTCTCCCTCCCTTCAACCCCTGGCTGCTGTGATCTTGACTCACATTCTTCTTGGATTCTGGCAGCCCTCATCATCTTTCCTTTTTATGGAGAACTTCTTCTACCTTTTAGTCCATTCTCCACCATTCCCTCCTCTCTCCTCCCCACCCCTCCCCTGACCCAGTGCCACCAGAACTGTCTCTTCCTCATTCCAGAAATGCTCCTAACAAATTCTAGCATGCATCAGAATCACCAGGAGGAGGACCCGTTCAAGCACAGATGGCTGGCTTCCACCCTCAGAGTCCACGATTCAGGGGGTCTGGGGGTGGGGCCAAGAATTAGCATTTTTATCCCAGGTGGTACTGGTCCAGGGCCTGCAATGAGAATCACTGCCGTGGCACAGCATCCACTTAAACCATGAGGGTACAGAGGCACCCTATGGTCACTTAATCCATCTGCTGGAGTTATCTCCAAATTCCAGAGGCATGGTCGATCCAGTTTCCATCCCACCTAACCACTTCACACCTTTGATGCTGATCAAAAACCCTTCCTCCACTCCTCTACCCTCTTACTTCTCCAAGTCAAAGCTGAGGAAGCCCAAATAACTAGGACTTATCCTCAGAGAACAGGAAAATCCCGTCCCAAGCAGGGGAGATGGCAGCCTTGGTGACAAGCCTGACTTTAGGTACTCTCCATGGACTGAGAAAGTGGGCAGTCCGGAGCTGGCTCTCGGCCGGTCTGGGATGATTACAGAGAAAACATCCAACCCCATCTCCACCTACCCACCCACCCACGCTCCTCTGTCCTCAGCAGCCCCACGTGCCCCAGAGTCCTGCAACGCGTCCCCAGGGTGAGGGTCAGATGCCAGCAGACTCTCTTCCCAGGATGTTGAGCAACACTTGGTGAGGTATTTCCAGCACTCATGTACTCCCCAGCAGCCTGCAAGACATTTTCTCTAAGGAGTTTCAACACACATAACTAGTGCTTTGTGCTGATGTGAACGTGGGTTTGTCCGGATGCCAGCGTTTCACCATACAGGAGATTAGCAAACATGAGCCGAAGCCTCTATGTGGCCACATTTCGGTCTCAATGATCTTCCTTCAGATTACACAAAAATGTCAAACCACTCTAGGAAAAGAATGGGAGGGGGCGTCGACCCCATTCAAAGGCCTAATTAATCTAGACCATCTGCTGGTATGAACCCTTTTAAAGTCAAGTACCCACCGTCAGTTTTGCTGAAGATGGTCTAAACTAAGCATGGGCCTCGCACAGGAGCCAGAATCCTGCTCACAGGGTGTTGACACTCCAATCCCCTCGCGCTTTCCTCACACCCTCCCAGGGCTTGAGTGCCCATGGTGCTGGTTCACAGAGGGCTCTGCTGTCCCAAGGAACAGTCGACTCTAGATGAAGTAGGCCCACGCGGGGAGGAAGGTCTGACTTGGCACTCGGTTATTTGGGTGCAAGCGACCAGCTGAGGTTGAGCTGGAGGTCTCCTGCCCCCCAATCGCAGTTCCTTGTCCTGTGGTCTTAGAAAGCTTTACTGAGGGATCTGTATGAGTTTGCTCTGGCTGCCATAACTACACACCACAGACTGGGTGGCTTAAACATCAGAAATTTATTCCCTCACAGTTCTGGAGGCAGGAAGTCTGAGGTGTTGGCAGGACTGGTTTCTTCTGAGGACTCCCTCCTTGGCTTGTAGATGGCTGCTGTCTTCTAGTGTCTTCACATGGTCTTCCCTCTGCGTGTGTCTGTGTCCTAACCTCCTTTTCTTACAAGGACACCAGTCATATTGGGTTAGGGCCTATCCAGTGACCTAATTTTTCTTGATTACCTCATTAAAGAGCTCATTTCCAAATACAGTCATCTTCTGAGGTATTGGGGGTTGGGACCTCAACATATGAATTTGGGGGAAGGACCACAATTCAGTCCATAACAGTATTATTCATTTCAACCATTTACCAAATGTCACTGATTGTAAGATGCACATTTTTTCATATTTTAACATCTGAGAAATCAGGCCCCATCTAACAATCTATGGCATTCAGGGGTTAATTGGTATATATTTTTTTCTAATAATGGTGTACATTTATAAATGACTTCTTGGACCCAAGGATTCACTGCAGTGTAATAGTCCTCACAATACCCCACTGAAATTCATACTTTTTTTACCCCCATTTTACAAATTAGGAAATGGAAAAACACAGGTTAAGCAACTTGCCAAAAGACAGCAGCCAGTAAAGGGCAGAGCTGCGTTTCAAACCCAGTCAGTCTGACTCCTGGGCTCACCGTCTAAACCGCTGTTCTGGACGGTCCCGTGGGTTGCTGTGAGCCTAACTGAGTCAGTACACACGAGGCAGATGCTCGATAAATGTGAGCAACTTAAGTCAGGGAGCCACAAATGGCGTGTGTGTACCTTACAAGTCACAGGGAACTGGACGCGTGTTCCTGAGAGCAGGGTCATCCCCAAAGTGACATATGACCCTGATGCCTTCCCCCTTCGTGAGCAAAAGTTTTCAGTTTAATAACTATAATGATACACTGAAACTAATACAAAATAATGTACACTGTAATTGAAAAAAATTGTAAAACACTACAAAAAGAACCTAAAAAAGTAATGAAAGTTTACCTATTTGTTTCTTTAACCAGAATATATGCTTTCTAATTATCTATATACAAGGTTTGATGAGCTTTGCAAGATTAAAAAAATTAACAAGAAATATCCTTCTCTTTGAGGGATTTTGGGTCAGGCAGGAAAAAAGATAGGTAACAAGTAGGCATTCACATCAAGGCGGTGTGTGACAAATGCCACCAGCGTGGTAGGAAGGAGTCATGGTCATGGTCATAGCTGAGAGGATGGAGGTTGCTTCCAGCGTGGTGATCAGAACCGTGGTGTCTCAGAGCTGGACACATTTGAGCTGGGACTAAAATGATAAGATTTCAAAAGGTTAAGAATGGGCCCAGAGAGTGGACTGAGGCAGGAAACAACATAGACAAAGGGCCAGGAGTGAAGATGTGCGGTGGAAGTGCTGGCTCAGCTGAGCGGCGTCTCTGCGGAGAGGGATAACTGAAGATGAAGCTACAATAGTAAGCAGGTAGGGCCAGGTTGGTGGGGGCCTCGAATGCCACAGTATTAATTTATATGCACAGGAATTCAATTAGAGAGGGTGCGGGGCTGGCGTTGATGTGCAGAGAGGAGAGATTGTGGGCTGTGGCCAAGGAGGAGGTTGAGCTCCTCCTCGCTACAGTGGTCCAGGTGTAGGATGACCAACCCTTCCCAGTTTTCCCAAGATCTTCTCCATCTTAGGAAGGAAAGCCCTGCATCCTTCAGTCTCAGGCATGCCAGGACGGTTGGTCACTCTATCAGCACGAGAGAAGGATGCCGTCAACTTGGTAGACAAAGTAGAGAGGGAGGAATTCCATCAAGGCTAAAGATACAGTAAAGGAATCACATACCCGATGCGGGAACTGGTTAGGTGGCCGAGAGGGGTAAAAGATGAGGAGGATTTAAGAATATTTCAAAGTTTGTGAGCCTGGTTATTGAGGAAAGTAAATAAGTATGCCAGGGAGGGAAGCTGGGTTTGGAGAAATAGATGAGGAATTTCATTTCAGATGTTCTAAGTTTAGATGGTTTGGGCCAACCAGATGGGCTGTGAGTGTGTGTACTTGGGGACACTCAGAGCTGCCAAGAACAAACTCGGGAGCCATCCCCTGGAATTCTGCCACTGCCCAAAGTTGTGATAAGCCTGCCAAGGGCACTCTGCAGGGGGAGATGAGGCCACCGCCTCAACAATGGTTCTCAAACTTTACCCTGGACAGAATTATCCAGGAAGTTGCATAAATGCAAACCCCAGACCAAATTAGGATTCTAGGAGCAGGACCTGCATCTTTAACACAGTGCCCAGGTGGTTCTGTGCAGATGGTCCAAAGACTACAATTTGAGAAACTCCAGCCCACAGGTGTGGAGTCAGAGAATAGGCAGTGATGTGCAGGTCTCCAGATCCTCTCTGCCCTCTCCCAGCCCCCCACTTTCAGATATGTTGACTGCAAGCACTGGCTGGCAATGCCTCTGTCTCCCCTTGGCTGCCTTATACTTGGCTGTCTGGTTCTCAAGCAAACAGGGCCCCTAGATCTGGGTGTGTCTGACGTCCAACCTCATGTCCACAGTGGGTACCACTGGGAATATCAATTGATTCCCTTGTCCCCGAAAGACTGACCCTGTGTATTCTGAATTTTACCAAGATGGTAATTGTAACCTAAGCTAAAGAATTCTGGGGGTCATCCAGACAGGTCACCTGTTTGAGTGAATCACTCGCATCAGTCACTACAGACGAACGTAAAGTGGTGTCTGAGAGAGTCACAATCAGGCAGCGTAAATCATTGATCTGAGGTTTTCAGGGGTCACATGTTCCGATGACCAGAACAGGTTTAGTTACTAGCTCAGAGCGGTGGCCTAAAATAGACTGTAAACAACACGCGTGAGAGGTGGCCCACTGGCTCCACTCTGTCGCTCCTTCAGTAGCCCACAAGATTCTGCCAGGAGGGAGGGAGGGGGATGGGGAAGGAGGAAGGGAAGGTGCTTGTTGACCTGAACTGAAGAGATTTCACAAGTAGAAGCCCAAATGACTAAGGTCAGAATTACATAGTGTGACTTTAGGAGGCTGGGAGAGTTTTCCGTCACCCACATTTTTCTTCATATCCGAACAGGGCTGAAAATTGCACCAGAAAGACTTGGTCTTTTTTGGATTAAGGCTTAGATTGCATCACAGAGTGGCTCTCCCAGGACGGGGTTCCATTTAAAGCTGCCATATCCTAGGACACTTGGAGGGTCATGAAGACCCCAAGCATTGAAGAGTTCTGGGGCAGGACACAACGTGTCCACTACACAATTTGTCCAGGGTCTTAATGCCAATATCGCAGTTCCCCAGAAGCAGCCTGGCCGGTGGTCAGACAGACTGCTCAAACAGGGAAGAGGAAATGGGCTACAGAGAAGATAGGAGAGAGGTAACTCTTAACTGTGCAATTAATTTGCAACTTGTATTATACCATCTTCCCACCAGCTCTGTTGTTTTAAGTCCCTTGCCCCCTGATTTATAAAGTGAAATCACTCCTCACCTTGCGGTACATTTCACACACATTTAGAGGAGGGACTTGGGCTCTTTCATGCCAACTCTCCTTTCCCAATTTAGAGATAAAAATCAGAAACTGATCTCACCTTTGACAGAGTTATGCGATTGCTTTGGGCAGGACAAGAGTAGGCTGCCATGCTAGGTTGGCTACAAGAGTGAAGCCAACCCAGTAACGGGAAGAAGCAAAATGAAGTTCTGTGCTGTCCACGTACAGGAAAATGCCATCGGTGCTCCATGACGTGACACATCATTCAGATGGTGACAGCGAAGTGATTCAAGAGGCAACAACAACTCCTCTGTGAGGATGGTTGAGTCTGTTCTCGGGGTCACGGGCTGGTGACCTGACACCAGGAGGACGTGCTGGAATTTTCCTTGATACTTTTGTCTGCCGTCAGAATTAATACTGCAAATAAAACACTGGGAGATTCAGGGCGCTTTTCCATTTTTCAGTGTGTTTTTCAATAAAAGCCCATCTTAAATCAATTCCTTTCAATTAATTTTACCAAAAAGAAACTCTCAAGTACTTAATATTTTGTCTTTTCCTCCTTATGAAGTTCCCACCCCCAGCCTTTCCCCAGTTCTAAGGGCGAATGTAACTGGCTCAGTGAAGAAAAACAAAGAGGTGGTAGATAACAAGTGTTAGAAATTCAACAGGCACAGTTATTTGGTTAACTCCTGACCTTCAATGTGTCTGGCACACTGTCAGGTGCTACAGGAGTTGTGAAAACGTGCAAGTGCTATGCTACTTGCCCTCAAAGAGCCACGCCCTCAGTTAGAGAGTCAAGGCTCCTGCACAGACCAACTGCCCCATCTGATGAGTGTCAGCCCTTTCCATGGGCCTGGCCCTTCTCAGAAAGTTTCACGGAAATGGGCCCGACATCCTGAGTCTTCGGTGTTTCCACCATGGAACCTCATTAGAAACCTGGGGCTGGTTAATTTCCTACACCCACGTGATTACCAACCTTCACTTTCTCAGCACTGCACAGCGCAACCCCTTTCTAAACATTCCGCACTTCATTCTGCCAGATGACCTCCTGGCCGCTGTGCCTTCAGTCCATGAAATCACCAATCTCTCAGAGACTCCCATGTGAAGTCTCTGCTCTTTTCCCACCAAACTCATCCTCAGCTGCAGCCTAGGCCTTTCCTCTAGAAGTGCTCCTTGTCTTACAGTTCTATCAATTCTGTGCTGTTGTCCACAAGACTGTGTCCTTGAGCCTGTGTCTTCTAGACTGTGTAATCTAGGTTTTGTCCTCTAGAATATGTCCTGGATCCAGTGTCCTCTAGCCTGTGTGCTTCAGCATGTGTCTTTGAATCAGTGTCCTCTAGACTGTGTCCTCTAGATTGTATGCTTGAGCCTGTGTCCTTGAGCCTGCAGACTGCCTTGAGTCTAGAGCTTCTAGGCTACTGTTTCTTTTTAAACCAAAGCCATTTCACTTGTTTTTCCCCTCCACGCTTTCTACCACCTCATTATAAGCTGCAACTATGATTTCCCTGACTACATCACTGGTCCTTAGTAGGGTAGAAAGCAGAGTTAAGGGAGATGATTTCATTTCGAGCCTTGTTGCGTTTGGGTTGCCCATGAGGTATTAATCTGGAGATGACTTACAGGCAATTGGATATGTGGATCTTGGATTCATAAATGAAGCCTGTGCCCAAAGCATAGACTTGAGGGTCATCACCATGTAGGAACAGTTGAAATAAAACATTCAACAACTCTGGAGTGGATGGAGGTTGCTCAGGGACTACAAGAGGAAGAAGAGAAAAGGGCAGGGAGTGGCAATCTTTGAAGAATACATTTAAGATGCAGGTAGGCAGAAGATAAGCCACGTGGATGAGGAGAAACAAGGGGAAACTGGATGGCTGTGGAGTCATGAATTGATGGGAAGAGGGAGAAGGGAGGAGTCAACACTGCCAGACACCGCAGAGATGGCAAATAAGATAAAGATAAAAGTGCCCATTGAGTTTGACCACTAAGCTGTGAGCCTAAAGTCTGTGACCTAAGCAATTTCAGAGAAGAGAGGAAATAAAAACCTGATTATATATAGGAATTAAAGGAAGGTGAGAAGGCGGACTTTGGTACAGACTCTTATTTGGAAAAGCCTTAACTAGAGGAAAGGAGTCAGGTAGCTAGAGAACCACGTGGGATTAAGGAAGGATCCACCCCCAGTTATTTACAGTCTTTATTGTTACGATTGCTTTAAGATGGGTTAAATCTGAGCTTATTAACAATATGGGTGCTGGGAGCCTATGGACACAGAGGGGTTGAGAATCACAGCAAAGAGAATTAATAGAGCGAGAATCTAGAAGAGATGAGAATTAAGAGCTTAGGTGGAGTTTTTAGTCTTAAACTTATTTTCTGACTCTAGGGGAAAAAATAGCCCAGGGCAACCTGATATGTGGGAGTTCTAACCCAAGAGCTTCAACATCTTTCCTTAGAGAAGAGAGTTCATCTTCTGAGAATAAGGGTGAAAGGGCTGAGGTGAGAATGTGGGAAATGTTTGAAAAGGTATGAATGAATGGAGGAAGGGTTGGCTGAGGACAAGAATGGACTTGTTGGGCCATCATTGGAGATCCAGCTGAGACGGTGTCTCTCTCAATCAGTGACCTATGGGCACACCTGTCTTGAGTTTCTGTAGCTGTCCTCAGCAACTTCTGCTCTCTGTGTTTAGATGTGAAGGAACAATTCTGGGAGGTTTGCTTGTTGGGTTACTGAACAGAATCTGTGCTCACTGTTATACATTCTTGTTCTAGGCGTGGATTTGTCTTCCTTGCCTGCCATGCTCCTGCCATCGATAGCCTTACTCAGTGTCTTCTATGGACTTACTCATTCATCCCACACAGTACTGCTTTTCTCGAAGACAGTTGTTTTATGGGAAAAGAAGTATGGCCATGGGATCACACTCATGGGGTTCACTGGTCTTACCGTATGCTCTGCATCTAGAAACAGATAACCTCATAGAATGAGAGAATGGCCAGTAAAGTGTGAGGTGGGAGCAGTGACTAGCAAGGTTATGGGATGTGGCATATATTCCAAATCAGCAAAAAACAATTAGTGATGTTTATTCCATAACCAGAATGCGTAGCCATAGAACTAAGCACAAAATATCTCTCATTCCTACATCTGATGACCCATTTGCAAGATATCTGCTTCCTGCTCCTGACACTTTGAGCTCTGCGGCTTTAGAACTCATCCTACACCACGGGGCAGCATAATTGTCCCAAAGAACTACAAGTTGAGACTGCCATGTAGCTACTCAGGGCTCTTTATGCCATTGAAACAATAGGGGCGTGGGAAGAGTTATTTTGTAGCCAGGGTGATTGGTCTTGGTGATTAAGGTGGAAAAAGCATGTTGTTACACAATAGGGGTGGGTAGAAATATGTCTGGAATGCAGGGGATTCTCTGGGCCACCTCCTAAAATGGTCATATCTATGATATTAATGAATAAAGGCTGAAGAAATCCTATACAGGCAAGACCATCACGGGCTAGACTCCTCAGGAATAACTTGTTCAGGACACTCCATTAAGTTAAGAGCCCTGACTGACTGAGGCATGGGCTGAGGGCAAAGGAATTGGTAGTACAGGGGAGAAACTAGAAATCCTAACCATGACCTTGCTTGACCCTTTATAGAAGGAGAACTGTAACAGCTCTCCATACTTACTTTATTCCATCCTCTCTCTCTCTCTCATTTCTTTTATCCTTTTCTGTTTCTCCTACTGTTGTGATTGAAAAGGCTGTCTTTCTCATTTATTCCTTAGGTTAGAGGATAATAACATTGGATTATAAATGAACTAAAGGAGGAAAAACCATTACTCAGAGATGGGTGCTTTGACCATTAGACTTTAAAGAGCAGGTAAATATGTGTGTGTGTGGCCATACATGAGCCAGTTATTATTAAACCATATAAGTTTGCCATTTTTAGGTTGAAAAGTCAAAAATCAGCCATCTCCTATGATACAACTTAATAGGTTAGGTAGGGACATCAGTTGTTGCTGTTGTTTGGAAATTTAAGCGAAGGGAAAGGTGTGTGTGAATGTTGATTACCAAAGTGGTAGATCGTGACATTACTTGCTCAACACCCATTCCTACCCTCCTGTAGATGGTAGATTTCTCAGGCTCCCCAGTAGTAAAGCTTCTGGGTGTGATTTGAGCTCTACCATTAAACTGCACTTGTATTAGCCTTCAACTGTGAATTGAATGAGGTAGGAAGAAAGGCTGAGTGCAAAACATTCATTCTTCTGATGTGGATCAGGGAAGGGAGGCATCTTCCCAGAGCCAGCAGCTACAATGATGGTTTTCTGATGCGGCTTGTGGGTCTGGTGACTCCCTGACCCTATCAAAGGCATGCAATTCTGGAACTAGCACTATCTCACCCTGCAGAGGCAACAGCACCCTTGGCAGTTGGGTTCTGCAGGGTGGTTTTTGGAGGTTCTCCTCTCAATGAGTCTGTGAGCTGCACATACCCTTTAATGAAATTCTCAGTGCTTATACTCACCAGGGTGGAGTCTGTCATTTGCATGTAAAAATCCTATCTGCCATGCACAATATCTACCACTCAGCACTGAGTTCGGACCCAGTCTTCCCAAATCCTTCCATCCACAGCGTATGAGACACTGACATCCAGAAAAGGGCACCCGCCTTTCCTCTCTCATCTCGTCTCTTCTGATGCCTTCTCCTCACTTAGCAGCCTAACGTTTCACAAGGTGAGGAAGTGAACAGCACTCTAGTCATCTAATCATTTCTAGAAATAACCTAAATATAAATAAATTATTTAAATTAATAATTTATAATTTAGAACTAAATAATCGACATTAATCTAAACATATATAATCTAAAAATCAACTTCATTTTGTGATCTTCAGACTGTACACTTTGGAAGCCCAGGAGAGCCCTAGCGGATCACAGGAGTCTCCCACTGAGTTGCCTTTCATCAAATGCTGAAGATAGAAATTGTCCAACCTGATACCATTTGTTAAAAACCATTCACCATGTCAAGATTCTACTTAAGGTTTTCTTTGAAAAATAGAGTTCTACCCCTCAGACATGTTTAAGGCTCTGCTTTCATTACTGACCGCGGCACCAAAAGTGAAGGCGAGACTCAGACGCAGTTCAGGAGCGGCCCTGCAGCCAGGACTGTGAGTCTCCTCACCGCAGAGACAGATGAATCACAATCACCAGAGACACGGACGCCTTCAGTTACTGGTGGGTCACCTGTATGCAGCCAGCCCCGCACCATTAGGCATGGGGACACGAAGGTGAAGCATAGAGTTTCTGACATGGAGTGCCCAGCCTAGTGTTCTGTATTTAAAATTAAAGCTGTATTGAACTTTTTTTTTTCCACAATACTTAATCAAAGTGCTTTGTTGTCTCTGAAACCCAGTGAAAAGAGCTCTAGATTCACAATCAGGTGCCCCAAGTGCTGAGTTCTAGTACAAACTCTCTTTCTCCCTTTAAACCTCAGTTTCTCATTGGTGATATGCAGTTAAGACCTCACTAAATCACTGTGAGAAGCAAATGAAGTGGTGGGTGTTAAGTCATTCTGTTGAGGTCCAAGCGTTACACAAATGGAAGGTATTATGCTTATTGTGATGGAATCTTTCTTTGAAGAGTCCAGAGCGAAGACTCCCGGAGGGCCTGGCTCATCCTGATGTCCTGGTGAGACCAGAAGCCACCCAGCTGTGGGACTGTGAGAAGAGCAGAGGCTCTGACATAGCTCCTACCTTTAGCCTGCCTTGTACGACCTGTGCCACCTCAAGCAGGTGACTCACCTTCAATTTCCTGACCACTGAAACAGGGCAATATCTCCTCCTTAGGAGGCTGTTGTGTGTATAAAGTGAAATAATACCCATAACGTGCCTCGTTCAGAGCCTGGCACAGGGTAACTGTTCAAAAGAAATGTCACCTGCCGACCTTCCCAACTTCCCCTGACCCCACAGCACTCTGCCACATGGCTTTATCCCACCCAGCCTTCCAAAGAGTCACCCCTGCACCAGGGCAACAAAGAAAGGAAAGTCTTCAGGCTTCGCAGTATCCTTTCAGCGTAGCTTCTGTGTAAGCCAGATTTACTTAGCCCACATGGAGAATTTTTGTACGTTGGTTAAGTGATCTGGAAGCTGTTCCATTTACCCAATTCACTGGAGAAATATTTATTGATTGCCCTCTGTGAGCTTCTCTCAGGACTCCCAGAGTGAGAAGGGCTTCAGGAAAGAACAGGTCACTAGTATTTCTCTGGCCAGAGCTACAGAGCGTGAGAAAAGGCACTGTGTAATTAGCTGGTCAGGAGACAATTGTTTGCAGTTACAAACAAAAGGGAACCTCCAGCCTCAGCCAGGGGGCACTGGCTGCCGCTTGAGCAGAAATATCTTGCCAACATAGCACTCTCACAGGAAGCCAGCTCGGCCCAGCAGACCACACTGAGGTTCCCTGTGTGCCAGGGACATGGGATATTGAATGAAATCCAGGCCATGCACCTGGGTAACAGAAGGTGACAACACTACAGGCCACCAGCGGGGGATCCCCGGGCACCCTAGCATCCTCCCTGTCATTTGCATCTGAAAGGTTTGGAGAAGAGTGAGTTAGGCAAGCTGTTGGCTACAGGAAACACTGAAATTACCTTGGGAGAGAGAAGAAGGGGCAGCCTCACCTGTGCTTGGGATATAGAAAGGGCACAGCCAGTTCTTTGGACACTTGTCAGGCAGCGACCCAGCCTGGAAGCAACCTGCCACCAGTGAGCAAACACTGCCCATTCTCTGTGGCCACAGTGTGAGCTCTCCAAGCCACTAGCGTAGGCTGGGAGATGACAAACACCAACCCCAATGGCTCAGCCAGACTTCACACCTGGCTTCTTGGCTGGCAAGGACCTCAAGGAGGCAGACAGGCAATTTACAAGTTCAGTAACTTAACTCTAGAAATAAGGCCTTGGCACTTGAACATCCTACCAAAAAAAAAAAATATATATATATATATATCTAAAGACATTCAAGGCATCATTAAGAATTTTGGTCACGTTCAGGTCCCTTATCTCTTATGTTAATAGTAGTAGTTTTAATAACTCCCAAAGATGTGAATTCACCAAAAGCCAAGTGCAAATGGGGCTCAAATGAATAATCCTTGACCACAGCCTTAGTTTTAGTTCTGTTTAGTCAGAAACAAACAGGTTAAAACTCTCTCTTAAATTAATGGCACCATTAAGTCATTGGGTGTTTCTCTGCACAATTCAAGATCAACCCGTTTCTGTAGGAATCCCCTGTGATCATTAGCTATCGCAGGGAAGAGAGAAAACAATGAGCTAGGCCATGAGGTTGTGTCTGGGATAGAATTGCAGAACAGGATCTGCTGGTAATGATGAAATCCCAGTAAGCAATAAATTGTTCTCTTCTCTTTTTTTTTTCCTTTGAATTTCAAGCAATATTAAGTAGTCCAAACTCTAGAAGGCACTGGAGTTCCAGACACCAAGTGCTATATTAGCCAACCCATATTGAACAGGAAGTGCCATGAACCCATGCAGCCTCCATCTACTCTACGACCCAGTAAGTCGATGTTATGCAGTGGGGCAGTTTGCATTATTTAGAAGCATAATCATCTGGTGAGTATGAATGTTATAAAATCTGGTGTCTCATCTTCCCTTTTGTTTATGTAAAATCCTCTCAAAAGCCTCCCCAAGTATTTCTCAGAGCCCTCTGGGAACGTCTTTCATGGCTACGAACAGTTCTGGGCTTGCTCTCCCACTGAGCCACGCTGGGCATCCACTGGGTCACCCCTGGGGTAAGGCTGTCTTGCCTAGGGCCCATGAGCCTGGGTCCCCAAGTCTGCTCTCCCAATGCTGCACATAAGAGCTGCATTCCTCCATCCCTCATGAACCTCGAACCAGCCCGATTCCCTGCAGGCATCCAGAAATGGGCAGGATCCTGCCCCTTTCTGAAGGGGTTGGGCTGGGTCCCCCTCCATTGCTGCCACATCTTCCCTGTGCCCCTCAAGTGCCTTAGCACCTAAAAGGTCCTACTCTGGATCCCCTTCTGGGGTCTCCTCTCATGTACCCCCCTGAGGACACCTAGGGGCCCACATGCCCCTTTTCCACTTAAGCTTAGCCAGGAACACTCTGCTCTAAGAAACCTGTGAAGTTCACAAGGCAAGGCAGACATTTCCAAAAATGGTCACAGAGGGTGGAAAGATGCTACAAGAACTCTAGGATTGACTGCATCTGTTGAGTCATTGAGAAGAAAGAAGAGGGGATGACACAGGAAACTTTTAGTTCCAGGAGCCCAGCCCTGGGCAGGTTCTCTCCACAGGTGTTATTTCATTTAATTCTCAAATAACCTTATTTGTTCCCATTGTCCATATATCACAGATGCAAAAGTCAAGGCTTTGACAGATGAAGTAATACCCTTCGTTACACCACAGATCATACTTTGGGAAGCACTACTCCAGAGTTCTCAGCTAAGGAGTAGGCATTCCAGAGCACCTCTTTTCTGAGGGTGAGTGCAGGCCAGAAGAACAAAAGCAGTTGTCTTCCTGGCGTCCTGAATGCTAGTGTCTTCGGTCCACACCACTGAGCTCCTCTGGGCATCATCACACCCCCGAGACCATCATGTTCATTTCACGGGCTAAGTGAGGCACAGTGTGCCAAAATCCTAAAGAGGGGGCATGGGATTGAAAACATCTGACACCCTTTTTTCCAATGAGCGTAGGAGCCTTGGGAGAAAATGAAGCTATCAATAGCTGTTTTCTAAATAGAACAATTTTTATACCTCCCCTGGAGCTGGTTCAGAGGAGACCCCATCCCATGGCTTTATTTGGATTGGTATATATCTAATTTCAAACTACAGGAATATTCAAAGCTATTCAAAGTCCTAAATCATGAATAGGAATGGAAGCCAGCAATGCAGGGGATGAGCAAGCAGGTTATTGCAAGTCTCAGTCCTTCGTGCAGACAAGAGTGTACTATGTGTCTTCTTTGGGCTGGGCTAAGGACAGGGTGAGAAGAAAAGAGTAATAACTCAAGGTCCCTACTTTGAGTGGAAATTAATCTCTCTCTCTCTCTCTCTCTCTCTGGTCTTTGTTCCCTCCTCAATAAACAAGGGAGCTGATATCGTGACATTGTCAGGGTACCTTCCCTTATTAACAACACTCAGCCTGGGTCCTTTTATACACTCAACATTTTTTCAAACTAATTGCTAGTTCCACTCCTAGACTCAAGTTTTAAAGAACAGGTATATCAACAGGTCAAAACAAATGCCAGTGATGAAACAAGGAAATGCTCTGCTGGACTTTGCAAATCTCAAACAGTTTTCTCTGTATGCAAATGAACACGGAAGCAGGGACTGGAACAAAGATGACCCTGTGATAAGATCCTCTCTGTGCAAATAAGAATGTGAACGTGGGGAGGTGTACTCCATGACCAAAACCTCCATTCAGGGGGGTTGAGTCACACCTTGGCCTTGGCCTTGACCTCCAACAAAAAGGTTTTGCTGGAGGTCAGCAGCACCTCCAGGCCTGAGGAGCAGAATGAGCTACTAAAAAAGAACTTTCCTCATGCAGGATCAAAATTAGGCTGCATTTTTTGCATGTGCCAGAGAGTAAAGAATGCTGAACTAGGGGTCAGAAGGTTTCAATTTGAATCAGCTCTGCAGCTCCCTGAGAGTGCCTCTCCAGGCAACAAGGCTCAGTTTTCCCGTCCTTGAATGAAAGCAGTGGTGGTAACACCACCAACCCTGATGGTTACAAAGCAGTGTTGTGAAATTCTAAAGAAATAATATATCTGAATGATGCAGACACTGGCCTGTAGTGTCCATGGCATTATGGATGAGACGAGAGAAATTCACATGGACTACAGAAATTCTGTGGAGGAAAAGGGATGACATGGCCCTCAGTGAAAGAGAAGGCTGACCCCATCTCTTGCCTGCACAGGCTTTTATTGCTTTTCTGGGCACCTTATATTGAGGATGGTCCTCATTTACTATGCACAGGTTCCCTTTAGGTGGTTACAGAAAACAAAGGAGAGGATGTTGCTAATTACATCAAAAAAGGAGGATATTTGCAAATGTAAAGGGAAAAGTGGTTGTACTGGTTACACTAGTCTTTGGGAGGTTTAGCATAGATTTTAGGAAGTCACTTTAAAGATATGCAGTAAACATTTGCTGCCTCAATTCAGGGCGAGGGAGTTTTAGCAAAAGCAAGCCTCAAAGCAGCCCAGGTACAATGCAGGCCTGATTCCCCACGGGAGAACCTATCCATGGGCATGGGTCCTGTGTGCCAGACCTCACTCCACACTGGCTTTTCCGAATGGGGGCTGGGCTACGTTTCCCATGCCACGCAGAAAGGTCTCCTATATCTGAAACCACACTGTTAGCTGCCCACTGCATCACAAGTATGAGATTCTCACTATTATTGGTGTAATGGTCTCCAGAAGATTATGTAGAGAAAATTCAAGTAGTCCGATTGTGATTTTGTTTATCTCCTACCATTTCCCTTCTGTAGAAATAAAAAGTAGCTACTTGCTAAATAAAAGTCAATTATAGAGATAGGCAATTTTTTGTGAATTCTATTGAGTCCAACCATCCTGCCTCCATCTAGTGTCATACAAATGCTAGTTATTAGTAGGCATGCTGCTTGCTACATCAACTTGGACTTGATATTTTATTCTTGCAGAAGGGAGGCCCGTGAGGCCAAGGACGAAAGCCCAAAGTTTGCTTCTGTGCCAGCACTGCCTCCCTACTCCCTGGAGCAAGGTTGATGGCTGCTGTGAGGACAGGTCCATTTGGCCTCACAGGAGGCTCTCATCAACTTCACACTTCGTATTTTATGGTTAATAACTCATCCTCAGCTTCCAAAAAGCAGACAGGAGCTTAATGAATAAAATCATCAACCAAATACCTTATCAGTGGTTTTCTGTTGTCCAAACAGCAAGCCCCAATTTCTTAGCCAGGCACACAAGGTCCCTTACAATTTGTTCCCAACCCAGCTTCCCAGTCCCGTATCCAATTACATCTATCTACCTACCTACTTGTATATGTATATGTATATATTGATATATGTATATCCATATCCATTCCTACCCCTATCCACATCCGTATCTATATCCTTATCTATATCTATATCTATAGCTATAAGTAACCATAAAGAGGGAATTATTCAAAGTTCCAGGGGGACACATAATGTAAATTGTATCTGAAAGCTTATTCAGTGCGAAACATAATTGTTCAGATATTACACATATACTTTCAATGTGGGCAGTAAAAGCTCTTGGCAGCATTATCTTCTCATTAGAGTCACTATTTCTTGTTAAGACACATTGAATTTTAGGGTGCCACTTCAAATTGTTCTGACTTGCAACAATCTCCATTCGCCTCATAATTCTCAAATACTGATGTGTTTTTTCACAAATAGTTTTGTGTTGTCTTTAGTAGGCTGGATGTCCTCTTCCTGTCTTTGTTGTAACTCCTGGTGAGGTTAGGCCTACATTCAAATGCTCAGGGAGCTACAAATATGTATCCTCCTTTCCCAGGCTTATGAGGATTCCCCTGCTGCAGCCATACTCTGCTTTTGGGTCCACTCCAAACACTCTTGTTAAGTCCCACTCTCATACTTTCAATCTTAGATACATACTCAAATGCTCACTGACCAAAATCTGCTATAAATAACGCATTCAGTTGGTCACCTCCCTAGTTTACACTCATCTGGAAACTGAGATCTCAACACCATCATCTTCCACTTTAGTTAGTTCCTTGCAGATACCCCAGCAAGCCTTGGGCCCCCTGGACTGTGTCTCTGGTCTGTTTGTGACTTTCACCTATATTGTTGTACATTATTGTCTTTGCTGCCAGAATCCTACATCCCTTCAAAATCCAGCATAAATCTCCCTTCCTCTGGGAAGCTTTCCCCAGCTTCTCACAGCCAGATCTGATATAGTATAAGTAACCACTGCAATCACACTGCCAGTCTTAGATTAGCACTTAGTGTACTTCTATCTGCCTGTTGTTATTCTTTTCCCAATAAGATGGTAGTGCACGGGAAGTAAGGACTGCGTGTCCCTACAAGGCTCTCGGTGGGCATCTCACTGTATATTTATGGGAGAAATGCCACAGGAATCCTGCAAGACTGAGCAGCTGAAATGCCGAAGAGCTACACAGAGAACATTTGGTGAGTATGCATGCTCCCATGCCTGCCTTGGTGAAGAGTGTTAGCCCTGGAGTCTCAGAAGAGCCTTGACCATAGAACCCTTCACTAGAAGGCTATTTGGCGAATATAAAACCACCCTCCCCCAACTTTGTACAAACCAAGAAGGTCAACATGAGAGTGACAGTCTCACATCCACACAGCTACTTAAAAGCAGATCTAACACTAGAATAACATGAAAAACCACCACAATCCAGAACAAGTAGTATAAAGCTCTTTCCTTACCGAAGCATGAGAACAGCTGAAGAATGTCTTCCTTAATATTGACCGTCACCGCCATTGGCATCTACGGAGTGCTTTCCAAACTCAAGTCTCCTCTGACTCAAGGTCATGAAGGGGAAACAAATTTATCAAATGAATCCATCCCTAGTCCCACACCAGAAGCATCACCGTGTGGGGGCTGTCCAGAGACCACTGAGCCAAGGCACCCACAGAAGCTGCATGGATAAGTGAGAAGAGAATTGGGTTGTCATTTGGGATTTGTTCCAAACCAAGAAGCACCATCTTGGATTAGTCCTTCACCCACTCCGAACCTTGGTTTTCTTATCTGTAAAATAACTCTGTCCTTTCCAGCTTACACATTCTGAGACCATTTCTCCTTTAGCGTATGAACAACAACACCTGAAATCTATCCTCTGGCAAAAATTAAGTGCCCGAGGGAGCTAACCCAATGCCTATGTGTAGCTGATGTTTACACTGAAGTCCCTCCGTTCTAGGACTACAAAATGATTTCCGAATGTGAGGAAGCACTCACTCATGCCATCCTGGACATTCCAAATCTGGTCTTAACTTAATCTATCTTTCCCTTGTCAGGGCTCTTATTCTTTTTCAGGGAGGAGGAGAAATGCTCAGATGCAAAGGGTTGCATTCATTATATTTCTTCATTCATGCCACATTATCATCAATGGGCATTTAATATGCTCTCTTCTCTTGTCTTCTGTGTTTATGTCTTATCTTTTAGCCCTACTCCCCCAACCATTATAATGAGTTTAATATATGTCATTTTGCTTGCATATGCTCTTCTGAAATGTGACTTATTGCTTTTTGAGCATGTATTTTTAAGTTTCTGTGAATGACAGTGAGTTGTACTTATCTGTTTTGCTGGTAAAGCTGGTTAAGAGAGTCCCCAGCCCAAGCCCCTTCCTCTCCGCCTCAGAGAATGTCTTCAAGCACAGATCTGCTAATACTACACTTTCCCCATTGTGAAAGAGCACATATTACTCGTTCTTTCAACACAAGGAAGGGAAACAGTATAGCACAGTGATTAAGAATACAACTTCTCGAGTCAAACAAACTTTAGTCTGAATTCTGTTTTTCCACATTTATATAACTTTAGGCAAAGTACTTAGACTTTCAAAAATCTGCATTTCTTCACCTGTAAAGTAAGGGCAAGAGTAAATCGTGAAGTTATTATGAGGATTAATTAATACAGGCTTAGAACAACATGAGCTGGTATAAATTCTAAAGGGATGATGGCTGAATTATTAATAAATACTTACTAGAGTACTCACAGATGCCAAACTCTTATGTAGGAGAGAGAACTAAGGATGAAAGACAAACAGAAAAACAAGAACTTTAAAGACACATCTGAGAACCTAGAAAATCGCACAATTAAAATCTTACAACCATTAACCCTTCAAGTTTCTGGAATAAAATGTTCCAAAGCAGATGCTTATAAGCGTTATAGGGGGTCGTTTTCTGCACTAGCACAAAGAAATGAGAGGAAAGCTTCCCTGGGTGAACTTTTTTTCTTAAAGGTTAAAATATGCACTTTGAAGCGTGTGCTGTCTCAGACTAACTTCCCCCACCCCCAAATGAGTCTCGCACACATGTAAATTGTCATCTGTCGGTGTCAGTTTGGTCAAGAGTGTTGGACCAGGGTAATCTTTCCTCTGAGATTCACTATTCAAGGAAGCTTAGAGTTATAGAAAGTTGGTCAGAGCCTGGGAGAGCCTTAGAGACCATCTGCCATATCCATCCTTCCCACATGAGGAATCAGAGTAGACTAAGCCTCTGTCACGGCACTGGTTTATGTGTACTGGTTTATGTGTATGTCAATAGACATACAGCAATCATACAAATAATGCTTGTGACTGATAATTAGCAAGTTCCAGTGTTACCTCGAAGCTCACAGGCACCTGCACAGAGACAACAGTGAGGGTGAGGCGTGATCTTTCCTTAGGGCCATGAAACACTCCAGAATGATCTCTGGAACTAGAATATACTGGGGTAGAATGCAAACTAAATTTAGCATGTCACATATTCCTCAGCCGAAGAGTCTGTCCTGTCTCCCCACCCATTTAAACCTTTAAAGGCCATGCCCTGCGGAAACAATGATCTCAGTCAGTGCCCTTCAGCAAAGTGAACTCTGGATGGTGTGTCCAGCAGCCTGAGCCAGGTGAGTCACAAAAGTGACGGCTCAGAGCCCCAGAGATTTTAACATGATTATGAAAACCCCAACCTATAGAGCTAGCTCAGGGAAGCTAGCTGAATACTTCCTCAAAGAAATGTCTTTCAACGAGCCTAATGATTCATAAGGCATCAGAAAATATGTTATGCTTCTATTCTTCCTTTCCAACCTAGCTTAACTACCCTTAACAATGGCCATGTGCTTTTAGCACGTGGAAAAGATAGCTATTGAATTTTCGCAAAGTGATCAGTTAAATTTATCTTTTTCTCTTTGTTTCTCGATATAGTATTTGTGTTGCTGCTTTCAAATATTTTCTTTTAAATGTGCTATCAGCATCCATCAATATCAACCCATAAGATGAAATTAGAAAAGTCAATATATGCATAAGTGACACTATAAATAGCTGTCAGTAATGGACTGTTGTCATCACCAGTGTCAAAAGTTAAAGAAAGGGACAATTTGACTTTACACTGTTCATTTGAAGGCCACCAGAAAGAACAAATATATGGAACCTTGTGATCCCAGAATTTTGAAATAGATACGGCTCAGAGTTTTGGGTACCTCACTGAACACTCTGCCTGTTGTAGATCTATGTCTAGAGTTCCCAAAATTTATTATATTTTTTTCTGATTAGCTTCAGGTTTTATAAAGTTCTGCCTACCAAATAAACTGCATTTATTAAGACATAATTAACCTATTTTTACATTTTAATCATCCCAGACATATATAACCATAATCACAGCTTCAGATCAGCATGATAATCAGTGTTACCAAAGTGAATTTAACTCTAATCAAAAGTGAAAATACCATGACATTTTAGTTAATTCGTGCAGTTTTATTTTGAGCAATGTGCAATTTCTGTTGGGCTTTTTGAAAGAATTAAAATAACTTAAAATCCCTCTTGCTTCCTTCCAAGACCCCCTAAAGGCTCAGGTATCTAGCAGGTAGACCCACTGAATTGGGGCCTCAGAAAGAGCCCAGCGGTAGAGGCTCTACATAGCCTTGCATTGGAGAGGGAGACCAGCCTTTCATTTCCATCTCGGGCCCTTTCCACAAAGCGCATAATAAAGTTTATCTTTTGCTCCAAGCACTATCTTATCCAGTGCTTCAATTTGCTATCTGAAAAGTGGGAATAATTAACAGACCAGTAACAAGAAGAAAGGAAAGGAGACAGAAAGGAAGGCAGACAGGGAGGGAGGCTGGGTGGGAGGAAGGAAGGATTTGAAAAATTTGCACCTCAGGGCTTATCAACAGTTCTACAGAGAACAATCTGGATGCTCTGAGGTCAGAGAAAACCTTGTAACATTGAGGTTCACACTTCCTCTGAGTCCCAGATGATCTCAACCTGTCTGAGGGTTTAAAATATTCCAGAAATGCAACTAGACCAGGTTAGTTCCCTTTCAAGTGATTTGAAGTAAACAGTATTCAGAGGAAGGGTACAAGACCATAGGGAGAAATTATTTTGAATTCTGACTGGACCCCTAAAGAGACTCAAATTTTTATTTCTTTGGATTTAAAAACTTATGTCCACATCTTCTTCTACTGCAACTCCTATCATAGCTGTTTGGGGTAATTTTTGTTAGGAAACAGCCTCTACCTTCAGAACGAAAGGGATGCTTTAAAAAGTACACTAACTTCTCCAGAACAAATTTACTGAGACCTAGGGTGATTGACTAGAGTAGCAAGAGTGAAGAATGAGGCTGATTTTTAATTCAGTGGATCTACCAGACCAATTACACTTTCTCTGAGCTCTTGAGCGCATAGCAAGCTAAAAGTAAAAGCGCACTTCCAGAGATTAATGAGATAACCTTCAGAAAGCTTTCCAGTATTTATGTAAGGTCCTGGAGTGACCGGTTCTATAAGATTATCATACAGAGCAGTTCTGCTGATTGGCTGCACTGAATGTGGGTGAGAAGGAAGATGAGAACAGCAACAAGGTCAGCTCTTTATAGCGTGGGTGTCCCTTTCTCAGTCCTTTGTACTGACTTCTTGACAGGGGTTCACAGAGTTTCAAAGTAAGAGTACCTTGAAATTTCAGCACTAAAGTCTTATTCCAAAATCCATTCCAAAAGGGTTCTGCGAAAAGAAAAAAACAAGAACAAAAGTGGTTTTCTGTCCTGCACTGTGCTTCCGAACTATTTGTGTTTGTCACCCAGAAGTATGTTTACGGACTTCAAACCAGGGCTGTGTCTGACTGGCAGTGCCAGGCCCATTCGTGCAAGCAGCAAGCTGGCACCAGGGAGGCACCACATCAGGAGGTTGTTTGTTGACTGTGCTGCCGAAGGTGATCAGGCCCACGGGCACCACTTGTACAGCACGTACCATCCGCACATTCTTAGGCTCCACCCCATGTTCTGATCCGGGAAGATAAGAGGGGGCCCAGAAATCTGCATTTTTAACAAGCACGCCAGGTGATTCTGAAGTTAGAAGTCCTTAGCCACATTTAAAAAAATACCAATTTAAAGGAATACTCTTATTTTTGTCCACACGAGGCTGAAAAACATCCTAACCTCTGCCACTTTGAGACTAAATGGCAGAGATGCAGAGATTCTGTCAGATTTAGAATACTCCATGACAGTCTTCCATTAACTCCTCTTTTATTTATACGTTATTTGATGTTCACTAAAAGATTTTTTACGGGTGAATATAGTAGCAGTGGTATTGTTGTTTGTACCACAGAGCTTCCTAAAAGCTCAGAAACTGGTGGGATTGAGTTACTTTGGAAATGGAGTTAATGACTAAAAATAGAATAGTTTTTAAAACAACCTCTTAAGGTTGTTTAAGAATCAGTGAGAAGGAAACCACTTCTGGTATGGTAGAGGAAGCTCCCATTGGACCTGCCCTCCCACAGATAACAACTATAAACTCTGAACAACATTTAAAATAAAAAACTATCCAAAGGCATGTGGAGTGTCAAAAGCAGGCAGCTCCTGGAGAGGGGAGCTGGAATTGGAAGAAGGGAATGGCACAGGGTGGCAGGGTGAGGTCCCCTGCTGCATTTTTTAATTCAGTGGACGGAAGGTGACCGGGTAGAATGGCTTAAACTCCACTAGAAAACCTGCAGTCTTTCTGGCCGGAAGAACCACAGAGCTGAGGTCAGGGCGACGCCAGCCACTGGAAAGTAAGTCGTAACATTGGAAAGGTGAGGGCCCATGACAGATTATGTGTGTAAACTCTGACCAAATATCTGGGTGACTCGTGAGCTGCATGTGCACAGGGAGAACGGCCAACGACTCAGCTGGAGGTGCAAGGATGAAAAGATTTGAGCTGCCACACCAAAACCAGAATGCAACCAAAGTAATTTCTTGCTATGACAAATAAGTGGGGAAAAGACAGCACTCTTCCAGATTACCCGCACTGACATTCACAGTGTCCAGAGTAGAATCCCAAATTATTCAATGTATGAAGAAACAGGAAAATGGAACCCAGGCTCAGAAGGAAAAATAACCAATAAAAACGGACCTTGATAAGACCCAGATATTTCAAGTAGCAGAAAAGCATTTAAAAAAAAATTCTATGGTAATTATGTTCAATAAAATAAAAGAAAATATACTCTTAATGAATGAAAAGTTTGAAAATCCCAGCAGAGATATGGAAACTATAAAAAGTGAAATTCTAAACTGAATAGTATATTATCTGAAATAAAATATCCACTAGGTAGAGTAGCTAAGAGTAGGATGGAAATAAGAAAGGAAAGTATCAACAAACAAGAAAATCGATCTGCAGAAATCATCCAATCTAAAGAGATGAAAAGGCAGTTAAAATTACAGATCTCTTCCTGCCCTCAAATCAGCCAGATGACTCCCCACCCCTACTTCAGCAGAAGACTCAAGTTTTTTTCTCCAGAAAGGGTAAAACAAGGGTCTCAGGATTGGGAGCCCAGGAATAGTTAGGAGAAGGGGCACAATATGATAAAGAGCAAGATAAAATGGAAATTTACACATTGAGTATGGAGATGGCTCCTCCCATCAACCAACAGCCCCCAATCACCACCCCCTCTTTACCCCATCAGCTCAGTTTCTGAAAACATTAGCAGCCAGGCCTCAGGCTTATTATACCCTCTAAATAGGACGTTAGAATGTTCTACATTAGGGAATTCCACCAATCCAGGAGAAAATACCCAAGGGTGCTGCCAGCCAATGTTCACTTCTTCAGCAAAGACACCCAGCCAATTCCTATGTAGGATAATATGTGCCTGGAGGGCTGCCTTCCAGAAACAGGGTGAGGAGGGAGAGCCGGGACTTCCATCACTCAGCATGCAAACTTCATAGAATAGCTGTTTTCCAGCCCCACCCTCTGCTGTGCCAAATCTCCCTACCAAGGTGGTAAATGGATGTTTGAGGAAGGAGAGCCAGAGGCAGGCTTACTTCTACCTATGTTCTCATGGGTAATCTTGGATTTTTAATAGAAATATATATTATTTACTCAAAAAGTTAAATTTTAAATACTCAGTGAAGGGACTGACAAATAAATGTGAGGGAAAATCCCCCAAAAGTCCAACAAAAGAAAACTTCAACAAGAGAGGTGAGAAATTTAGAGAATCGATTCAAGAAGTCTGATATTAACGAATAGCAGTTCTAAGAAAAGAAAGAAGAAAATGGAAGAGAGGAAATTGCCAAAGAAATAATAGAAAACCCAGAAGTCAACAATGAGAGTCTCCGGATTTAAAGTAACCACAAAGTGCTCTGCACAATGAATGAATAAACAATGAATACAGTATGGCAGGTACAAAATGGAAGATGCTAAAAGCATTTAGAGAGAACAGAAGAAATGAAATCACGAAGGCATCAGAATTCTCAACTGGCAACATTGGAAGCCAGAAGACATCAAACCAGTGCTAACTTCAAACTTCTGAGGGGAACTATTCTCAGCCTAGAATGCTCTTACCAGACAAATGATTGAGCACGTGTGAGGTAGAGGAAAGACATTTTCAAACACACAGGAAGTGAAGAATTTTACCTCCAGCGCACCCTTTCTTAATAACCTTCTAGCTGAAGAAATACAAGACAGTAAAATCGGAAGAAGACGTGGAGCAGAGGGGAGGTAGAAGGAATCCAGGGTGCAGCTGGGCAGCAGGCGCAGAGCACAACTAAGTCCAGATAGGAAGAGAGGACAGAGGGCCGGGAGGGCTGCCTTACGGTGCATAATGGAGTGGACTGATGATTGAAGATGCTCGACCATTTCCAAGTGAAACAGGAGGTGACAGAGCTGAATGATCATGGGGCAGGGGAGCAGAATTAAATAAATGGAAGGAAGTGAAAAAACAAGGCAGTTAATTGTCTTCAATAAAAACAAAAATTTCTAAAACCACCAAAATGTAATTATGGCACATCACCTTGTTAAACAATACATATACAACCATAATAAAGTAAGTAGTAACTACAACTGAACCCTAATTTTTTGGTAGAATTAGAGAGCTGAGAAAAAGGAGTGTACAAAACTAAACCTGACTGCTACAATATAAATTAATAATGTCTCAAGTGGATAAATCAAGAAATAGTGGTATATGCATATTATTTAGGACCCAGGAGGTCAATACCAAAATCATCATCAGCTGAAAGAAGAGATTAGAAGCGAATCCCCAGCCAACACTGTCTCCCCACCCCCCGCCCCCCACCACCCCGGAAGGAAGATTGGCTGTGGAGACGGGGAATGCTGTTTTGCATTATTAGGGTACCTTTTAAATATCATTGGATTTTTAGCCTGGTTATGTATAACTTTGATAAATATAAAAACTAGCTTAAAATGAATAAGTACAATAAACAGCGGCCAAATTGCCACCCATTGGGAATATTCTAGAGAATGATTCTGAGAGGAGTAATAATAATGATAGCTAAGACTCAGTCCTGCTCACTGTCTGCCTGTGCAATTTACTGCTAATTGCCCCTTGAGAGGAGATGGTGCGCCACACTGAAGCTCCTTCTGTCTCCTCCCCCTTCCTTCTGTTCTATGGTCTCCTTAGATTCAGTGATTACAAGGCACATAAAAATATTAAGATACATTTCAATGTTTAAAAATATTTTATTTGCAAGACTTTTAAAAAGTAAATATTTTTATGACTATAAATTGTATAAATTACAAAATAATGACTATCCATTATATAAGGTTTGAAAAAGTCAGAGAAATATAAAGAACAGATTAGTCTTCTTCCCAAAGGTGTAAGTGTAGCAGACCTCTGGAATAGGGCAAGGGGGTCTGAAGTCTTCGGAAACAAAGACCAGGGGTTTATAGAGCTTCTATTACATTGGAACTGTTTCAAGCTATTTAAATCTTGAAACTTCACCATAAGAGCAAAGTACAATTTCATATCAACAATCTTTCCATGTCTGGGATTATTAATTTTTCATGTATGGGCAGCGGGCCAGTCATACTAAGCATTTGCAGGGAAAGTGGGTACTACTACCATCACTGTCCCAGTTATCATGGTCCCTGAGCTACCTGGGCCGGTAATCCCAAGGCAAAGCCATGTGGTTGTGGTACCCCGACAGGTGAGTTTGAAAACTCATCGGCACTCTCTAGTTGGCATATGCTAGTTTGGTTTGTCAGAATCCATTATATTTTGTCAGATTCCATATACATTTGACAATGTTCTTGTTCTCTCCTAGATCCTTTGCCAACAGAGTGTTCTCAGGAACAGCCTGAGCTCTGAGAAGGCTCGTGAATTCCTGTGGCAGGTTTGTCACACTACATTCCATGTAACAATACCTTTAGGAAAAAAATACCTTAATGCACATGTACTGAGCACTGCACTCTCACATAAATCCATTTACCATTTACAATAAAGCAAGTGTTAAAGGGATACACTTGCTTTAAATAAAGGGATAGTGTTTTTATCTTTATTTTAAAGATGATAAGACTGAGAGTCAGAGAGGTTAAGTCACTTGCCTAAAATCACACAGTGGGATCCAAATAAATGGCATTAAAATCCAGCTAGATTGACAGATTTCTCCATTATCCACACTGGTTTTGGTATCTCTTGTCTACAAAAAATAAAACAAAATAAAGCTGTAATATACTGAGATGATTCAGCCCTGTGGAATATTTTTCAAAGGTTAGATGTCCCTTCTTCAAAAGCAGGTGCACAGGCCTTGGCATGAATCATTACTTTGAGAAATAGTTTGAGATGCATTCTGAAGCAGAGAATGTCTTGTCTTTCATTAAAATCACATATGCTTAAGGTCAGCCTAACATTATGAGCATTGTCTTGGGGGGTTCGAAGAAGGAGAGAAAAGGGTGGTGTTTAAATCATTTAAATTACCTCTTTAGTTTCCCTTAGTTACAACATAATTCCTTAGTAAGTTGATGGCACATCCAGCTTTGAAAGGTTTTTGCATACATTTGATGTTCTGTAACTTCCCCTTCCTTTGAAAGAAACATTAGTTATCTTCCAGACAGCTCTGGGAACATTTTAGAGATCTATGCATCTTTGGGGGAAAATGGTTCTTACATAAAATATTGTTTTAAGCCTTTAAAGCTGGCTTTGTTAATCTTCCATTTCTTAAAAATTGGGTCATCACAGTGACATTACATGAGAGTAGTTGTCTGTAATTTGCACAGCTAAATTTGGTTCCCGGATTGTCAAACACGCAAGTGTATAGTTTGGAATAATAGTTAATAATAGTTTCCAAGCAAGTCGGAAATAGAGCCACTATCATTTAAAAGCTGGAGCCAAAATGCAACTGCCTCTCCAGAGAGATAATGAGTTAATGAGGAGGACCTCTTTCAAACCAACGAACAACACTGTCCTTCAGGGTTATCTGGGCACACACTACCTTGAACTTCAAGTCACTAACCCATCACAATGTGATCACCAAGAATAGACCCATTACCGCCTCTTCAGCAAGGGCTTTGGCAAAACAGCTGGCACTTGTATCTGGGTTCTGCAGGAAATGATGACTCCAATAAGAATAAGGTCCTGGCTTTATAGAGTTGCTGTTAAGAACTGGAGCAAGCTGTTGGATGGCTAAAGGGAGTGAGATAAAACCTCTGAGATTCTAGGACACCTGGAATAGCTCCTTTGATGCTCTGCCCAGAAAGGCCTTTCCGGATCTCCCAGCACAGGTTTTGCACTAGATACTCTCCATCTGTCCTCCAAATCCCCCCTCTGTCCCTTTCTGCTCCTCACTGTACCCCAGGAGGTGGACATTAAAGACCATACCCAGTGGCTCCAGTGATCTCTGGCTTCCTGTTGGTTTGGGCCGATGGGAGGGACCAGGAACTGATCAGAGAATTCAGGGAGAGCGAGGAAAGGGTATCTAGTCCCCACATTTGGCGGTGGTTCACTCCCCTTAAAGCTCAGCATACCTCCTTCAACCACTGCCCTCAGTGGCTCCAGTACCCTTGTCTGCCCCTTTGACCCCCACATTTGGGTGGCGATGGTTTCCTGCTTTTGCTGGTCCTGATACTTCACCATCACCCCTTGTCGTTTTTCTCTAAGCCTGTTGTCCCACCTTTGTAAACAGACCCTCCATGAGGGTCTCTTCCATCACCCCCTTGAGTGTGTCCTGTTTCCTGTGGGACTCTGGCTGATGCCCTGGTCCTTATTCTCTTCTCTTGCAGTGAGAGAGGTCAACTCTCAGAATATGAAGATGTCGGTGTTTGCAGAATACAAAGGTTGGTAGGATGTATAACTGGGCAGGACCCCTGATAGTTAGTCCTGGCTCAGATTAGCTCTCTGTAAACTTGAGCAAACTCGTGAAAACTTCACTGTCTGGTTTTTAAAGCTTGGATGTAAAGCTTGGATATTCAGATCCCCAACTATACATCCAATGTCAAGCGCTCCACTGCTGCTCCATCCAGTGAGGCCCTTCCCAGACCCACACTGATCTCAGTCACTGCGCACAGCCTCCCACTTCCTGCCTCCCTCTCAAGCAACATGACACCATCTTTGCCAGTAGAAGCCACATCTCATCCTTATCTTGTCTCTGCCAAAGGGCAGAGCTCAGTTCTTAGGCCATAATAACTTCTCAGTTCTTGTTCATTTCTATCAATAGCAAAATCTACTTACCCATGTATTTTTTTTTTATCCTCGCCCAAGGACATTTTTTTTTTCATCGCTTTTAGAGAGAGCGAAACATCATCGTGAGTGAGAATCATTGATCGCTTGTCTTCTCATACGTGCCTTGACAGGGGATCAAACCCGCAACCTGAGTATATTCCTTGAGGGGAATCAAATCCATGATGTTCCAACCAACTGAGCCACGCCAGCCAGGGCCAACTTACCCATGAATTTTATGACGTTTGCCTCCATGTCTGTTATAGACTGTTGCATTTTTTCCCTAAGGCCTTTGGAAGTATTGAAAATGTAACTTATAGCACATCCTGGTGTATAGATCCAGATATATGTATACATCTGTCTAGCGGTGGGGAACAGAGGTTAGAGTCATCATATCAAAAGGATGGGCTCTAAAATAATAGAGCTCTGGGTTCCAATGCCAGCTCGTGCCACTTACTGTGTCACCTGGGCAAGTTGCTTAGATTCTCAGATCCTATTTCCTCTTCTGCAAAGCTGGTGATAATCCTATTTTTGTTGCAGGTTACTTATGAGGATTAAATTACTTATTGTATGTAAAGCCCATAGTTAATAGAAGGTGCTTAACAAGTGTCGATTTCCTTCCTCCTAGAATTATGGCTTATAAACAAGAGAAATCCTGAAATTCCATAGAAATTCTGTTTCTCTTTTCTAAGAATCGTTGGTTCTTTGAATAAAACTGCCCAGGACCCAGAAGCTCTGACACTAGAAGTTTTACAGAGTGACAAAGTAAGCTTTTTATTGCAAATACCTTCAAATGAATCTTATCAAAGTCCCTTGAGGTCAAATGTTTAATTGTCAGAAATTTAGGTTATTAATAAGACTTAGGCATGATAAAGTCTTCAGTTTTGTTATCTACCTCCTGGCTCTGAAGAAGTCACAGGCTCTTTGAAGAAGAAACCACGAGGGTGTAAATGAACTTAATGTTAGATGTCTTCAGCCCAACTCATCAATCTGTCCTGTCTGAGTAGCTAACAGGAAAATACAGAGGCAAGAGGAAACTTTTGAGGGTGATGCATACATAATTATGTATAGTATACATACAAATTATGTATATAATAAACTGCATTATATTTATACACACATATATGCAGTTTATTACAATATGCCAGTCGTTTCTCCATAAAGCTCCTTTTAGAATTCACACAAGAAAAAATAAATTTTACAAAGGGAAACAATTCATAGCCTGTGCCCTTAGGTTTTGTGTATTTTACCGATATGTTATACCTCAATAAAGTACTGTTTGTGTGAAGTATAAAAGCAAGATGTCAAATAGTGAGTCTAGTATGCTCTCTTTTGTATTAGAAATAGAAGGGTATAAGAATGTATGTCTTTATGTGTTGTTTTCTGTAGAAGAGTCCTCAAAAATAAGTAAGAATCTAGTAACAATGATCACCTATGGCCTAGGGAGAGGAGGATGAGCAGGAAGGAGGCAATGAGGCTTCTCAATGCATACTTTTTAATAACACCTTGTTCTTTGAACTCTGTAAAGACAAAAAATAAAGAGCCTTCAAAGGAAGATGAGTAACCTGGTAATTGGAGATGGGGGGGTTGAAGCAGGGAAAAGAGGCAACATGGGCATTTTCTAAATTCAGAAATGCCTTGCCCTGGCCAGGTGGCTCAGATAGTTGGAGCATCGTCCTGTACACCAGACGGTGGCAGGTTCAATTCCCAGTCAGGGCACATAACCAGGTTGTGGGCTTGATCCCTGCTTGGCGCATGCATGGGAGGAAACTGACTGATGTCACATGATGTTTCTATCTCTCCGTCTCCCCCTTTCCTCTCTCTCTCAAAGCAATAAAAACATATTCTCAGTAAGGATTTAAAAAAAATTAAAATCAGAAACACCTTGAAAATACAAATAAGAAAAGCCCAAACTAGAAGATCTTCCAAACTCAGTGACAAAACCATCCATAGTCTGAGGTCACTGAGTGGACATGAAATGCTTGCCGTATGACCTAACTCCCGCTCAGGAGTATAAAGATATTGCTATACTCTAAACAGGTTTGTCAGGAATATGTGAAGTTAAACAAACCAAAACTACCCTAGGATGTGCTTTGTTATGGTACCAAATCACCCAATGTGTAAATATGTACTGAGAGACTGTACGTGCCAAGCAAGGTCCCTGTAAGCTGAGGTCCATGCCCTTAGGGGCTCCGGATCCAATCACAGTGAAATGACAGCAGCCAGTTCTCGATCCTTGTCATCTGCTGAATGAGGAAGTGAGTTTAAAGGATATAAGACCTGCCAGAGCTGACTCCAGGGACTCAATTTCTGGGCATAAATTCTCTGCCCTACTCCCCAAACCTCCCATTGCTAGGCCCACAAAGGCTGGAAAGGAAATAGGTTTGCCTTATGATCATTTAGAAAGCGGCCCTGAGTTGCTTTGCATTCCCCTGTGCTCACCTTTAGGCAGTGCCAGGTAAGCCTCACACCGGTTCCTGAGGGCCTTCTCCCTGGGTGCCCTTTCTCCTTCCTTCACTGTCCCGTCTCCAGATCCTGGATGCATCCTGCCTGGGCCTCCCGGGTTCCAGCTAACCAGTCTCACCTTGTGTATCTGTTTCCTTGGGTCGCCCTAAAAAAAGTGCACAAACCAGGTGGCTTAAAACAACAAAAACAACCGGCATCTAGTCTCACAGTACTGGAGTCTGTAAATCTGAAATTAAGGTGTTGACAGGGCCGCCTGAGCTTCCTGGAAGCCTCCAGGGCAGGGTCCTTCCTTGCCTTTTCCGATTTCCTGCGGCCCCAGGCGGTGTTGAGCCTGGGGCTGTCACTCCAACCTGCCTAAGTTTGCCTTTGCGTCTGCTCTTTTCTCTCAGTGTTGCCGGTCACACGGATTAAAGGCCCACCCTACTCCAGTATGACTTCATCTTTACTTCTACCTTCATTACATTTGCAGAGACCCTATTTCCAAATAAGGTCACATTCACAGTTCCCGGGGTTAAGATTTCAATATATTGTGGGGGGAGGGGTGTACAGCACCCTGACTCCCCGCGTTCTACTGAGAGGGATCTCCACTGTCCCAACGAGCCTTTTGTGCCATTTGGATGGTATCCCACAGTAAAATGTCCAGGGTAATTACATTAAAAGCCTCTCTCTCACCACAGGGGAGGATGGAATGAACAAAGGGGTGAAGATGACAGACCCACTTCCTTCCACCTTGGGGAGGATGAGCACAGAGCAAGAGGCGGGGCGGAGAACCCAGCCCTGTAATGATCAAAGGGCCGCTTTAACACTGTAACACTGTGGGGCTGTGCTGGCCTGAGCACTGCAGGCTTCAGATGGAGAGACAGCCCCGCTCCACCACCCGCTTCGGACCCCTGGTTTCCCTGACGGCATTGCACAGGGGGTGAACTATATTGTCTAGGTCCATTTTAGCTTGCGAATGTTCCAATTTCATGGTGACATTTGGGGGCTTCCTGCCCTCAGTGGCTGGGTTAACCGGAGGGATGTGGCAGGTGCCGCCTGACTGACGGGCCACTCTGCTGCATTGGTACGTACTCAACACCACGCTGCCTGGGCTCTAAGGCCAAAGCCTGGATTGGCCGAAAGGAAGAGGTGAACCCAGAAGTGTGTTGAACACAGCTCTCTGCAGCTCTCTGCAGGACGCCGTGGGCTCAGCCCCTTTCATGCTCCAGTTAGGGAGTAATTTGATGACCTTCAATTCCTCCTCTTCTGCCAACCTCTTTCTCTGCCTACTGGCCCTGCCCTCAGAACCTGGCTGGGTAAGGGAAATAGAAAAGACCAGTTAGACTTCCTGCCTATTAGCACTTGATTTAGAAGGACTTAAGCAAGGCCTTAGATTTCCTGAAACTAGACCTCCCAACATCCCCACACCCCTGGTATCCTAGCCCTGCTCACCCACTGCACTCCGCTTCTCTGGGTGCCCTCTGCAATTCCTGTGTGCTCTTTGTGTGCTGGATTCATCCCCATGGGCACGCATTCATTTATTCAATCTCCAGGCTGTATTCATCATCTACAGTGTGAATCCCGCCAGTGGAGCTCCCAGCACAACAAGAGTGATTAGTCTCTATTCTGCTCAGGCCTTCATAAGAGAGGCACATGGAAAACAGGGGAGCAGAGGATGAGGGGACACATCTGGTATCGTTCTTTCCAGATTAGAGTTTGAACTCCAGCCACTTAAAGCTTTAAGGCCTGTGGTTTGGGGAATGGAGCTGCTTTGTACTGAGAGTTCCTACAGCTGATGGTCATACCCTTTAAGCTATGTCTTATTAGAGCTGGTGATGCCCATGCTCCTGAATACCCAGCCACTAGTTGAATGCGTATCCATCTGAATGCCTGTCTTCCCTCCTCCAGGGAACATTTTTTAAAATATTTTATTTATTTTATTTTTAGAGGGGAAGGGAGGAAGAAAGAGAGGGAGACAAACATCAATGTGTGGTTGCCTCTTGTGTATCTACTGGGGACCTGGCCTGCAACTCAGGCACGTGCCCTGACTGGGAATCAAACCAGAGACCCTGTTGTTCACAGGCCGGTGCTCAGTCCAGTGAGCCACACCAGCCAGGGCGGGAATGTTTTCCTCTGGCAAAATTCTTGGTTTTCCTGCTCCTCCACCCTCCAACAGCTCCCATGGATGAGGCCCATCCCAATCATGTGCCTTCTCCACAGTCAATGTCAGCATCCAGTGCTTATGATTACTCTTGTTTCATTCAGATGACAAAATTTTTTCTGCATTGCAACACAAGCTTCTACTCAAGATTGATCTCTTCCCTCCACTGTTACCATTTCTCGTCCTTTTATACTGATTTTTATTCCAGCAGCTTTATTTCAAGTGAATCAAAGCAGACTTCCTCTTTTAACTTAATTCAGTCTTAGGGGAAACTGGTCTGCAAGTGCATTAGAAGAATTATTGACCCGTTTAAGTGCACAGAAAGCATTTTCTCCTTATTTTTGCCTCAGTGGCTTCCACCCCAACTTTACTTCCTCTTTGTGTCCTGGTGTCTGCTCTTTTATACCTCTATCCGTACACCACGAGCAGAGGAGTGACTGGGTCCTGCCTGGCTCACCTAGCACTCACTGCTTCCGTGGATGGCACATCATAGAACTGTCAATCAGCCCCTTTGTCCTCATTGTGCGTTTTTGAGAGCAAGTCACTCCAAAACCTAGTAGGCTTAAAATAAAAATCACTTATTCATCTCACAAGTGTTTAATTTGGGGCAGGGCTTGCAAGGAAGGCTCATGTGTGCTTCACACAGTATCAACTGGAGGTTGAAGGGTCACTTCCAAGATGCCTTATTCTTATGCCTGGAATGTTAGTACCCGGTGATAGAATGGGAGGTCAGTGCAGAGGGCTGGGGGCCTCAGTTCCTTATTATTCCACATGGGCTTCTTTCTACCTAGGCTACTCAGCTTACTGTCATGAATGGGTTCCAAGAGCAAGTGTCCCAGGAGAACACGACATTTTTATGACCTAACCTCAGAACTCATAGTGTCAATTATACCATACTCTGTTGGAAGAGGCCTACCTAGTTCCAGGGAAAACAGACCCCTCACTGGATAGGAGAACTGTTGGTTGTCACATTATGAGAGCATGTGGGATGTGAGCTATACTGTAGTGGCCAAAACAATTCACATCTATCTCACATACAGCATACACCCAACCCCTTCCATAATGCCTTAAAGTTGCATCCACTATGGCATCCTCTTGTTAGTCTAGGATCTCATTATCCAAATCCAGTGTAGGTGCAAATGAGGCTCCCTGATTTCAGTGTTCTTTGAGATTAGCTCTTTGGAAACTGTTTCTCTCTGCCGGAAGACCTATGAAAACCTATGAACTAAAAAGACAAGGTATTAGACACCACCCCCACCCCTGACACTCACACAGCCAAGATATAATAGTGGAATAGACATAGGATAGCCATCACAGACTTTCACTCAAGAAGGAGAGAAATGGAGGCACACAGCATTCTCTGGTTCATAGCAATTCTGAAATCTAGCCAGGCACACATTGCCAATTCCTTGATTAGGGCTCAAGACTACTGGCTCGGAGTTGCTCACTGTGGCTTTTGGCTCTGTCTTCTGGGTGCTAAATTCTTCCCTCTCAATCGTTCTTTCTCAAAAAAAAAAAAAAAAGCCTATGTTTGCAGTGGAGTAGTTTTCTCAACCTGCTTCCAACCAATAGCAGTTTGGGGAATTCCAAGACCTCCTTTCATTTTGTAATCTATATCTGTTTCAGTTCAAGTGGGAGTAATTCTTATTTTGTAGGTCACTTTACAAATCCATACCAGTAGAGAAAGGCCACATCTACAAATCTCTTTGAGATGAATTCTCTATGTTGGACTTCTGGTGTGGCTGGTATGAGACAATGCCTTAATATTTTTATAAGTTCTACTTCTTTAATGAAATGAATCTATGAAACATGCCCTTGAGGTTCTTACAAAGCCTTTTGTCTGTCTGAAAGTTTTTATGAGGCACTGCCTTACGTCTTTCTCATGTCTTAACAAAGAATCTTAGAGGCCCACCATGAATCTGGTCTTTGTCTAGAAGTCATTTCTTAATTTGAGACTAGCTTACTATCTGCAGAAGTGGAGGATAAGAAAGTTTTCTTTTTTAACTCAGAAAGCCCTGAACCACTTATATTTCCTTGAGATTTTGCATGGAAATTCTGAGCAGCTTTTTTTTTAAAGTTCATTTTTTGCTTTCTGAATTTCCCTAAAGCCAGCTAGAAGTCAAGTAGCATTTCCACCACTCTACCCAGAAAGTTCTTTAGCCAGAGCACCAAGTTTATTAGGTACTTCCTATTTTCCAAATTTCTACAGGTGACAGTGTTGCCAAACTCTCCACCACTACATAACTAGGGTTCTCTTTTCCCTGGCTTCTACAGTACATGCCTGCAGATGTTCAAAAAGGAAGGCCCCACTACAAATGGGGCACACCTCACCTGACCCATACTCGGCGTGTAGTAAGGGTAGTTACAAGATTCATCATTATTTATTAATAATAATGCCTAACTGGCTGGCAAATGCCAATCTTGGGGATGGCAAAATAATTTTTCGCTAATGGGTTCCAGTAACTTACAACCAAAGTAAACTAGACGTTTGTTTTTTTTTTAAAGGAGAGAACTAATTAAAACCACCTAGTTTACTTACCTCTGAGCAGCCTGGCCCAACTCGGAAAGCACCAGGAAACCCTTAGGAGACTTACACTTGCAAGGTGTGGTTAACATTGGGCTCTCGGATGTCTTGTTATTAGATCAGTACCATCCTAATTGATACGTGGCCTATAACACCTCTTTCCCAAACTTCTCTTCTCTAAAGACGGGCTGTTCCCACAGAAAATTAATTCTTGTTGTGACTCCCTGCTTTTGTTTCCTGGAAAGCAATTTGGGGGCAGACACTCACATTGGGTCTTGGAGGAAGAGGGTACCTAATCTGCATTATAGTGGGGAAAGGATGTGGAGCAACTAGGGGACAATCCAAGATGAAGACAATGTGGCCCAGAGATAAGGGACGGGAGCCACAGGGGATGGCAGGAAACTCAGAGCTCCAGGATGTGGCCAACCCCACAAACATCCCCAACTTCGAGTAAGTTCTTCTAAAACTTCAGACACGCTTGGCACAGGGAGTTCCTAATGGAAACCAAGTGCAAGGTGGGGCTCAGTACCCCGTGGCTCAGCATCACAGAGGCAGAACATTTCGATAGGCCAGGGGCCCTCAAAGCCCTCCTGACGTCTGATGACACACAGACTCATTTTCAGGTTTGATCAGAAATGGTTTAGATGCACACTTGAGGTTTCTTAGCACAGGTAACAATACTTTCAAGAGTCCTTTCCTTCCACTGTTGCTAGTGGTTTCTCCACGCCATACCTTCCGGGGCCCTGCTGTTTCATGCCAATCATTTAATTGCTTTCCTTGCAGTGGCTCAGCTCTACAGACAGTCTAATTTGAGGTTTGGATAACTTAAATGTATATCATTTATGAAGGGAAGAAAAGACTGCAGAACCAATTAAGGCACCAGAGACAAGCTCGTCCATGCTCCCAAGGCAAAAATGAACGGGCCCGTGAGGACCTCATCTCTCCTCTGGCCCTCACTTGCGGGGTCGACGCCAGGACTTTCTGGCAACACCCTGTGTGCTGCTGGGTGGATTATTGCGGTGTTGTGAGTATTAAGAGCAGCTGTCCTGTGATTTGCTGGTTGTCCCAAAGGAGTTGGAGCTGAATCGTTGGACAAACTGCAGCTGATTGGTTTAAAGCTCAGATTTAAAGAGAGAGAGAGCAAGAGACAGGGCTTTTGAAATAAGTAATGAACTCCAAGTGGGGAACCCCATTGATCCGTATCCTCAAGGGTTAATGGTTTAAAGGTGACTGGGGTTTCTGCCAGGAAGAGTCTGTCTTCCTAACCTAAACCCCCCACCTCCCCCCTTCTATTAACACACGACTTCCTCTAGCACTTCCTCCAGCTTGGGGGAGAAGGATGCAAATTTGTCTAACCTCTAAAAAACTTGTGGTATGTGCGGGTGTTTCAGGCAGAAAGAAAGCAAAGAGACCTGAGGCTGTTTCCGCCCACGCTCCTGAGCTCAGCCTCCAGAGAACACCACGTGGTTTGTTTGGACTCTGCAGAGTCTCTTCCAGATGCTGTTGGAAAAAAACCTGGGCAGCAAATGTCACAGCCAGATCCAGCAGTGGAAGCACAGGGACACAGCCTTAACCGAACCAACCAGGTGCCGAGCCTTGGGAGCAGGCTTCTGCCTTGTGCCACATCCTCTTTCCTTTGAGTCTTCAAAGGATTTCACTCAGGGAGGGACAGGCGATACCAACAGATCCGCCACACTAAGGTGCGTGGGTGGGAAGCTGAGAAATGACTGATGGCAGCTGGGCCTGTTACAGCCACATGCATACTAGTAACTTTATTACAGGCAAAAATCACCCTACTTGTCCGGGATCTCTGGTGACCAAGATAACCACATATGGTAGCTTTTGTGCACTGGGCTATTTATGCAAATGGTAACTAGGGACCTGGAGCTGGGAACATACTATATTCCAATCTTGCCAGTTATTGCTTATTTCAGGATGCTAATGTGGCCCTCTTTTATTACTTACATTTATTAAGAATGAACTGCTCGGTTCTACTGCAAGAAATCTGACTTCAACTCATCTAGTTAAGACACACTCCAGCTTCTGCCTCCCTCCCCTGCCTGGCTGACCCCCAGACCCACCCTGAGGAGCAGCTTGCCCAGGTGTGGCCACCCTGTGGGAAAGGCTGTGTCAATAGGGGGCCAGGGCAGCCTGGGAGGTCCTTCCAGGCAGGAGAATGACCATCTGTGCCTCATCAGCAGCCCCAGAAAATAGTGAAAATGCAGATTCCTGGGCCCCATTCTGACCACCTTACAAAATCTGAGTGGCAGCTCAGAACCTTTATTACAAGCAAGCTCCCAAGGTCCTTCTGATGCCTGTATGAGTTTGAGAACTACTCTGTCACCACATTAGGAAGTCACTAAGTGCTTGTGAAATTAATAAAGGACAACTAATTTCTGCTAAGGTGTTAACCAAACCCTCCCCACAAAGGGTGGCCTTTCTTTTTTTAAGGAATTCTTAAGATTCCAAAGTTAAAGTTAAAATGTCAGGATATTGGGTATGAACTCTCAGGGTGACAGCCTTGTCACTATACCCTCACAGCGGCCACATAGGCCCTCCCCACACAGGCCCGGGACCCCATCAAGATACGGGTGGGGTTGAGTGCTGACCATTTTCTCATCTAACCAGGTGTCCGCCGGGCACTTTACAAACATCACCTCAAATGTCACACCCACGTGTAAGGTACAGTTCCCAATTTCCTGACCAGGAAACTGAGGCTCAGAAAGATTAAGGAATTTGCCTCCTTGTTACAGCTTCTAAGTGTCAAGACACAGATTCAAACCCAGTCATTCAGGCCCAAAGGCTGCCAGGTCTTGCCATGGCCACTAAAATATATTTCATCAGTTCTGTGTGGCATCAGAGGCTCTTGAACTATCAAGTTGAGCAAGGACCTCCGGCTTGTCTAGTCCGACCCTCTCACACACAGGCAAGAGAAAATGCAGCGTAAATGTGAGCTTCCCTGGGGCGTTTTGTCCAGCCTGCTTAGTGGTTTTAAGAAACTTAAACCAGTCACCATATAAAACTCTGGAGATTTTTTACATTAAAACATAGGCTTTTCTTCTAGAAAAAGCTGATTTTATAAACCTGAGTCCCATTCCTGGTCCCAGTCATGGGTAACTGTGCAGGCTTTGGACTTCACAGACCTGGATCTGAGTCTTGTCCTATTGTCTGTGCTACCTTGGCTAGGTCACTTAACCTCTCTGAGCCTCTTTCCCTCAACTGTAAAAGAGATGTAACAATAATGTCTACCTCACAGGCTGGTGTGAACATGGAATGAGATGACATATGCTCAGTGCTAAGTGTTTGTGCTTGATCAATATTAGTCAATGCAAGCTTAGAGAGGGCAGGCCTAGACTGTGGGGACACACCTAGCACAGGACAGAGCCAAAGCTCACACCCAGATGCCATTCCAATCCCCGAGCTGCTTCCACTGCATCGTTCTGCCATCTAGCCCCATCCCCCGCCCCCCACCCCTCATTCTGCCTCTCCCTGTGAGACATCCTGCAGGAAATGAGAACACCTGAGTTTTCCACATGTCTTACACGGCCCTAGCAAGATACAACGTTTCCCCTCAAGAGCCAAAGTGGTCTTGGTATAGAAAACATTAAACTGAGATCCGGATTGTAGTCTCCATCGGCTTATTGACCCTAGCAAGTCACTTATCCTAACTGGGCCTCAGTTTCTTCATCTGTAAGATGGGAACGACCTGTGTTATAAACTAAATTGTGTCTCCCTAAAAGTCCCAAATTGACATCTTGACCCCCAGTACTTCAGAATATAAGCAAACACATTTGGAGAAAAGGTCTTTAAAGAGGTGACTGAGTTAAAGTGAGACCCTCACGGTAGGGCCGTCGCCCAATGACTAGTGTCTTTAAAGAGGAGGAAGAGGCACCAGGCACATGTGTTCATAGAAGACAGCCATCTGGAAGCCGGAGAGAGAAAGCAGCCCCATCAGCACCTTGATCTTGGACTTCCAGCCTCCAGAAATGGAAGAAAATCAACTTCTGTTGTGTAAGGCACCCGGTCTGTGTATCTTGTTATGATAGCCGTAGCAGACTAATACAACATGTTTTCCAGAGAACTGTTGCAGAGCCTGGTGCATTGCAGGTATCAGACAAGGGTTGGCGATTGTCCTTACACCACCGGAGCAGAGGGCGTGTGATCTGCCTGATGGAGACTTCTTTGCACTCTGAGGCCGATCACTGAGGCCACCCTCTCTGCCGATGGAGTCTACCTGCCAATCACCTGGAATGCACACATTGTTTGGCCAGAACACCCTCCGCCTTGGACAAGATGGGGAAGATTACGACGGCTTTGTCAACTCTTCAAGCCACCACCTTCCTGTTTGTGCTTGTCATCACAACAAACCCTTTCTTCACTCAAATCTTTCTTAACAGGCCTCAACCTTGAAATATCAGCTCAACCACCAGGACATCCTTTAAGATTACTCTTAACAACCAGGAGGTTACTTAAACTCATGAGTGAAACATCTCTGAAAGCACAACGGATTACTCATGGGACATCTTTACAGTGTGTCTCACCCCTCGTATGCTGATTTTGCTAATTCGGGGAGGTCTACCTTTCCATAGCTGACTGCCCTGACTATTCTTGGCCTTGCCTCAATGGTTGCTTGTAATTCATTGGCTCCCTTCTGATCTTTTGACGTTTATCTGAGCCTCCAGCCCGTGAAGGGAAAGAAGACTATTCATATTTTTTTTCTTGGATTCAGTGTGTATCCTTACCTGTATCTGTCAAGTTTTTTAAGACAGTTATTCATTCAACTCCAAAATACTATACAATGATCTTCGAAAGCAACAGACATTGATTTCTCTTGTTTCTGAGAGTAATACACCCGTTCACCTGTTGCAGAGTAACCTCTGTGAGTCAATATTACACAATGCGATGTCATTTTGTGCTATTTGGAACAATTAAAAAACTTTTTTTGAAATAAAAATGCAACAGACATGTTTTCCATTATGTAGAACTGCTTTGTCCACCAGCTAGCTGCATGTAGCTATAGAGCACTTAAAATGTTGCTAGTCTGAAATAAAATGTACTTTAAGTATAAAATACAAAACAGATTTTAAAGACTTGGTATAAACAACAGAAGTGTAAAATATCTCATTAACTTTTATACTGATGATACCTTGAAATGATAATTATTGAGATGCATTGGTTAAATAAGATACCGTATTTTTTGGACTATACGATGCACCTAGGTTTTAGAGGAGGAAAAGAGGGGGAAAAAACCCTGCTCCCCCACCGCTGCCTCCCCCACCCCCACCCCCTTGCGCCAGGTAAGCTACATTCGGACTATAAGATGTACCCCCATTTTCCTCCCAAATTTGCGTCTCATAGTCCCCAAAATATGGTATATTCAACTAATTTCACTCATTTCTTTTTACTGTTTTAATGTGACTCTTAGAACATTTTAAGTTGCATTTGAGCCCACATTCTATTTCTATTGGACAGTGCTAAGCAGAGAAGAGAAAACGAGGCACAAGAATACTTTAAAGTGACTTCCTCCACTTGCCGTGGAGGGGCAGCACTAAAATCAGAGTCTGACAGCAGCCTGGGCAGGACCCGCCCTTGGTGGAGGGAAACCACACGAATAGCAATGGCACCGTTTGCCATGGCCCTTTGCAAACATCCCTCCACCGCTGAGATCTTCACTCATCTCTTTGTTTCTCCTGAGAAGTAAGCATGTAGAGGTGATGTCAGCCAGAGGATGGACAGGAAGCCATAATCCCACGTGAGTCTTGAAGGGTAAACTGAATGACCTAAGAATTTTCCATCCCTCATGTCTAGAATAGTCATAAGACTATTTTAAACTCCCACTACCACATCAGACCATACATGACTAAAAAAAAACTAGTGAGATACTCAAATGACCAATATTTTCACTCTGTTATCTCTTCATCAACAGCAGTTGTGGTCATTCAATAAATCCCCAAGTGGTGTCATCTAAGGAGCTAAAAGGATCATTATCTTGCAGGGGGACTCGGCTGGGTATGTGCATTGCATCTAAGTGACACTATGAGGCAAAGACAGAGCATCTCAACGGATTTTTGTCTTGGCTTTGAGAGGGAAAGGCCATGCATGAAGACAACCAACACCCAGGGAGGCACACTTCACTGAGTTTGGGAGCCTAGCTCCCAGCAGAGAGTTCCTTGTCTCACCCATGGCCTTGAACCCTCGACCCAGTCAGAGCCATTCAGGAAAGACCCCTGACATACTCTCCCTCACAGTCTAAAGTACCTACCCATTGGAGGTCACTGTGGCACGGGAAGGAAGCTTGATGCAAGAATAAGACAAAAATCAGGTCTGGGAGCGGCCTGAAGAGCCATCAGTTAAGTTCATAGGAAACGCAGGAAGTTCTTTCCAGAGCTTACTGATTCTTACTTTACCTATGACTACCATAAAGCAACTCTTAGTCTCAGTAGAAGCAAGGAGAAATGAAAAAGAAGAATGAAGTATTTCCAGACAGACTCCAAAAAGCTGTCAAAACTAGAGAAAGGGAAAGATAAAAAACTCAAAAAGCATAGTAGCTTAGAACTGGTCAGTGTGCCTCTACATGTTTTAATCTGGTTTTTATAACACCAAAGGAATAGAATAGCTCTGATAATTCAATGCATATATTTAGAAATTGATATTCATACAAATGACCCAGAGACATTAGCAGATCTGTGATACTTAGAAATCGTTTGATTAATTTTTGTTACATGGTTCATCATTTGCAGTGGTGAGCTTTGACTAGTGCTCATTCCCCCAGCAACACCCTACAAAAGAGGCTCTGTTAGAGAAGGGATGCTGAAGATGCTCACAGGACATATGTCTCAGTCATCCCCGGACAGAAGTCAGTTGTCTGCCCCTCAGACAGGGCCCCCAACAAAACTCCCTGCACCCCAAGTGTGTCATTTGTCCAGTGGCCATGTGGGCCAGCATCCTGGCACAGGGCAATGCTGAGGGCAGCGTGGGGCCCTGGCTGGCACGGCTCCCTGCACACAGCACACTCTCCTCTCCCCGAGCAGATGGGCCAACCCTCAGGGAAAGGAAGCTCTTCTGAGATCCTCCTGTCTTCATTCTTCCCAAATGGGCTTTGCTATAAAAAGCAAATTAAACAGCCATTGTTCCTTTCCTCCATGAAGCTGGCAAACTAACATCCTGCTTAATACCGACGGCTCCCAGAAGTTTGTTGCCGGCCTGCTGACGCCTGCTACTGCTCCAAGCTCTAAGAAAAAATGTGCCTTCCACTTGGGAACAGACACGTCTTCAGTCTGAGCCTTCCTTTTTTTGTGATGACATATAATGCACAGTGGAAAAGGGCTTTTTTTTTTTTTTTTTTTTTTTTTTTTTAAAAATTCTGGCATTCTTCTCCGAGCCTGGAAGAGCACTCCCACGGGCTTCACAAAGAGGCTCCATGTCATGATGGGACCAGAGCCTAAACCACTGGCCCTTAAATCGTCCCCAGCAAAAGACTTACTTTGTTGTTTTCCGGAGTCCTTCTAAAACACCGAGAGGTCACAAAGGGTAGAGTGAATTACTGCATCCATCACCTAGTTACCTTTTTGAGCATGTGAGGTGATGGATGCCTTAATTCACTTGATTGTGGTAAATATTTCGCAATGTGTATGTATATTAAATCATCACGTTGTACACTTTGCATATACATAATGTTATTTGTTAATTAGATCTCAATAAGGCTGGAAATAAAAATAATAATAAAATAACATACAAAGTAGTCATCCCACCCCGACTGTCAAGTACAAAACATAAAATACTTTGTAAAAACAACAGCAGAGACTGTAATAATAGAGATGTGCTAAGCATCTATAGAACAGGGACTTGTGGAGGAAACAGAATTAAAACTCGTCATGTGTCCTCAGGCAGCTTCTAACTCTGCAGAGAGAAGAAAAAGTGGAGAGAAGACGGAGCGGGGAGCGAGGGAGGGCGGTTGGAAGAGAGAGAGGAGAAGCAGCCTGTATTTCCCACTGTAACACAAGTGCTGTGTAATATGGACCGTCCCCTCCCCTTACTGTGTCTGGGATCCATGATCTCCACTTTAGGCTTCTGTTTTACATGTCAAGTTCACTTCAAATTGACTGAAAACTAACATCTATCAACAACTCCCTGAAAGCGCTGACATCCTGAGGTGGGTGACCCAGGGCCGGTCCTTGTAGGAGAGCAGCTATGAGGCTTCCTCGTGGACCGTCCAAGAGACAGTGGCCCTGCTGAAGTCCTGTGACTGGGCAGTGCCATGTCGATCAGATAAGCTGAGATCCCTCTTTTCACACCTTCCTATGACCCAGGAATGCCATTAACCACGGATCTCTCCAGCTGATGGAATTAATAACTTACAACCAACAACTCAAACATCCCATTCATGAAGCTTCAGGAATCTTAAGGCAGAGATTCCACATGTCTAGTAAACCTCAGGGGAGCTCCGGATCCAAGGTGCTATAGAGGGACAGGGGCAAACATCTTTTAGAGTGAAGGGCTAGAATTGGTTCTAAAAACTAGCCTCTGCAGAGCCAAACGTGCCATTGAGACATTTCACACTCACTGGTCCTCTAAACCATTGCTAAACTTGAGGGCAGTCTCTGAGGTTTCCAACGCCAGTCCTCACATTGAGACTTTCAGAATGAAACCTTCGCACGTGTTTCCTGAACAGCTTCTCACCACGTGGTGAAGTGCACTTGTTCTCAGAAAAGGGAGAGACACTTCTGGTAAGTACAGGACCAGAACAGGAAGTGAGCCGGCAAGAGTCCAGCAGAGTGTGTGGATGGTGTGGAAGGATGCAGAAGCTTTCACAGCGATGCAGCTCCTGCTCCTCCAGACAGAGCTTCTCAGGGGTCTGGCCTCCCCCTGCTTCCCGCCCCCCCCCCCCCCCGAATTCCCAGCTGGGAGATTCAGTACCTCTATGACCACAGGGGCTCATTTTCAGGCTTCTGGCCTCTATCTGATGCTACTACATTGACCAAGTTAACATTGTAGGAGATGCAAATTGTACTAGATTCCTATAGCTGCTCTGACAAATTACAACAAACTTCGTGGCTTAACCAATACAATTTATTATCTTACAGTTCTGGAGGTCAGAAGTCGGACATGGGTTTCCCTAGGCTAACATCAAGGGGTTAGCGGGGCTGTGCTCATGTGGAGGCTCTAGGGGAGAATCTGTTCTGTTACCTTTTCCAGTTTCTAGAAGCTTCTCACACTCTTTGGCTCATGGTCCCTTTCTCCATCTTCAAAGCCAGCAAGGGCAGATGAGTCTCACATCTGATCACTCTGGCTTACTCTTCTGCCTCCTTCTTCCACTTTTAAAGCCCTTGAATTGACCTCGGTCCCACCCCGACAATCCAGGTTACTCTCTCTGTTTCCAATTCAGTTGATTCCGTTTGAAACTTTAGCTCTCTTTTGCCACGTAACATAACACTCAGATTCTGAAGATTAAGAAGCACTTCTCTTTGGGGACCGTTGTTCTGCCTGCCACACAAGCAAACCAAAATGAAATGGATAGAAAATGGGGAAACATGCCTTCTAGTTTAACACACATGAAATATCTTGAAAGTGCCAGGAAATAAATACAAAGTAATAGGTCAAAAATGAAGAAACAAAGAACATCAGTGCAGGGCCAAAAGCTCACCACGTGGCAAAAGAGGTCATTAACAAAATCAGAGCAAAATGAAGCATCCAAGAGACTTGATCAAGGAGAACTGGTAGGAACCTCAAGAAGTTAAATGGCTACCATTACTGAGCTCTCATACAGTAGTTCGTGCTCAAACATTTTCATGGTCAAATTTTTTTTAAGATTTTATTTATTTTTAAAGAGAGCAGAAGGGAGGGAGAAAGAGAGGGAAAGAAACATCAATGTGTGGTTGCCTCTTGCATGTCCCCTACTGGGGACCTGGCTCGCAACCCAGGCATGTGCCCTGACTGGGAATCGAACTGGCGACCCTTTGGGTCACAGGCCAGCATTCAGTCCACTGAGCCACACCAGCCAGGGCATCATGGTCAAATGTTTTGATACAACAGTTGAAGATATGAGAAGATGCAAAACAGAACTAAGCAAGTTGCCAACCACTGCAGCAGTTCCTATTGTCTTTACAAATGGCCACAGGTTTCACACTATTTACTTGATTCCTGCCTCCATCCATTCAACTCTGAGCCACTGTTAAAAAGAACTCTTTGTAGTCCTGACAGCTAAGGAGACCAAGTTCTCACATGTCTCAATAAAAACTTACATTTTTTCCTTTGTCAAGAGCTTGCACGTAGCAAATTGAATCCCCAGTAATCTACGTGTCGACCTGGATGCTGGAAATCTGACAAATACCTGGTGCCCATTAGGGTTACAGTGCACAGGGGCCATCCCCGAGGAGGGCTTCAGGGATACCAGTGTACCTTTGCACCCTGATGGAGGCCCAAGGACCTCATAGGTGCAAGCCAAATCTCTCATGCAATCCTCTCAGCATTCTTTGCTATAGGGTACCAGCGTCCCTGTTTGGCAGACCAAGGAAACCGAAGTTCTGGGAGAGCTTAGATGGAAGCTGGTCTGTCCTAACCCTAAGTCTGAGCTTTTCTACTGTGTCTGCCTCTTACTCATCTCATCATCCCTGACAGCTCTGCTGTTCCTGTAATATTACAGGGGAGATGGATTTACTGGCTGTTGTACTATGAACAGTGTGTAGATGTTACCCAGATAAGCATGTTAGTGTCAGGAAGTATATGTTTGTGTCACTCATCTAAACTGTCCCAAACACCAAATTTCTTTTTTTCTAGTTTTTCTATTAAGTTTTCAGTAAAACTTTCTCTGCTTCTGTTTGACTCTATCTTCTCTCTCTCTGTCTATCTTCTCTCTCTCTGTCTCCATCTGTCTTTCAGCTCTCTCCGGCTAGCCCTCCCTTTCCTTTAGAAATTCACCCCAGCGTGCCACATTCATTTTTTGTAGTCAGGAAGAGACAAGTTCTCTTCCATCATAGATTTTTGGGGACTTCCTCATCTTAAATCACCTCATTCATTTTGCTCACCTCTCTCTAGCCAAATAGTCTCAGGTTGAATATACTTCCCTTTCCTAATATGACTTACAGCTCTGTTCTTAGTCTCAGGGCAAACCATTAGTCACCTACCCATCAATTCGAGGTCCCCAATTACTCCTGCCCTGCTGAGTTCTGCCCTGTACTTCTTCTTTGTTCATTCATTTCATCTACACTTTGAACACCCTAACCAAAGTGTTTTCCGAAGAACTTTTTACCCCAGATGCCCACCCACTCCATTCCTCTTCTTCGCCATCTGGTAATCTTGTCTCATCTTGCAAAATCTCCATCTGTCCTGCAACATTTTCACAACTGGACTATTTTAACAAATACATGCTTTCTTGTAGTGTGGTGGGGTTTGTGAGTAATACCAGGTAGCAGCTTTATAATATCAGGTCCAAAGAAATGAGCCAGCATTATAATTCATGAATGTAAATTCATGCAAGACCAGGGATGTGTTCATCAGTGGAGACTCCTCCCTCTTCCTCAGAGAGGGTTTTACTCTGTCAAAAGGGAGAGAACAAGTCTTGCCCAGATGCTCAGTCCTCTCAATTCACTTAGCTGCAGACAGTTTTAACACCTCTCCCATGAGAGTTTTTGCAAAGAAGGAGCTTTGTTCCTAAGGCTTCTGGGCTCAAAATAGCCCCAAGGTTCAGAAGAGCAATTAAAAGAAGCTGTGGAACTGAGGCAAGGCAGAGAAGGAGGGAACTGCTCTGTTCTCCTGGTGAGACAGGCAGGGGAGGGAGGACAGGCTTTTGCAAAGATCAGAGTCAATAGGAGCAGTGCCAGGCTCCTGTGGAAATCCCCAATTGTCCTTCTCTGTTGGGGGCATAGGAGGGGTGGGCCAGCACTACAGTTTCACCCCAACATTGCTTTAAACTGAGGTGTTTTATCCTGTGTCTGGCTATCAGCTTTAAATTTGAGAAGACACCAGAGGGGTTTACTGTCCAGAAGGGCAAAAGTGTTTTATTTCCATCTTTAAATGCTTGGGGAAAATATCAAAGGGGGAAACTGGAGCAGAAAAAGGTTGAAACAGAACCCAAGAGAGGCAAGAACTTTACTCAATATTTGGTGACCAGCTTCCTGAGAAGAATGGACAGCCCACCCCAAAGTGTTCAGACCCCCAGTGAAGTTCCAGGATTTGCGTGACACGCCAGAGGAGACTAACTCATTTATTTAGCAACTACTGTGTGCCAGGCATGAATCGTAGCTCTAAAATGACTGTAATCCAACGACAACAAAAAACATGTTGTACCCATTGTACGAGTAATAGAAAGGAAGGTTTTACTGACTAAGAAGTTGGTAGAGCCGAGACTCAAAACTAGCCCAACTTGATTCCAAAACTGACCTTCTTTCGCATTCCAAGGGAAGGAGAGGAGCACGTACACCTCAGTGCACTCTGACTTCATGGACTTTGGAGAGCAAGCCCAGTGGCTTCTCCCTTTAGGAATTGATGTGAATGACAGCCCCAGTTCTAATGCTTCACTCCATAGGCCCTTCCATGACTGATATTATATAGCCATTTTTCTTGATATTTCAACAGTAAATGCAGATATTTCAACATTATTAACATGCAGAATGAAAACATCAACCAGCAACACAGAAGAAAAGATTCTTTGAGAGATGCTAAACTGACGATTTCTGATAAGACTTTTGAAAATCACTTGGATCCATGGTTAGCAACCCTGGCTGCATGTCAGACTCACCTAGGAAACCTTTAAAAATAAATGTCCAGCTCCATGCCTCGGGCTCCTGTTTGGTAGGGTGGAGCAGGGCTCGGCAATCTGTACTTTTAAAAAAATTGCTCAGATGGTTTTGACATGCAGCCAGGGCTGGTACCCACAGAAGCGTGGAAAAGCAGACTTCAGATTTCCTCTCCGTTCTGTCACTTGCAAATGCAATCACAACACGATCAAAGAGAGTCACAAATCCCGAATCCAGAAACTCTTCCAAAGCAACACAAAGCAATCATGGAATAGTTTTTTGTTTTGTTTTTTTTTTTAAATGAAGGCCACAACTAGGCATAACTGGAGCAGGAAACCACCAGATGTGAATATATTAAGCTTTATTTTAAGAGATGGCAATTGGAAATTGTTTAAATACTGGAGAGAGTGCCGCGAGCTGACAGATGGTGAGCGGCCCCGAGGAGGAAGGCAGCCTGGTCCAACGAGCTCTGCGTTAATCCTGCCCCATCTCTCTGGCCACCATCACGGACGGGCTGCATTATGTCTTTGGCATGACTGCTCTCTGGCTGTACTTGAACTATTTTCATTTCAATCCAAACTTGGTCCTCTAAAATAGACCAGGTCTCAAATGCGACCATTTTTAGAACTGTGATTTCAGCAGCAGTATGCCGAGATGTATTATTCATTTGTCCCATGTACGGAAACCCATCATCATCCCCAATCACCATCAAAACCATGAGTTTTAGACCTGAAGGCACAGACTGCCGGGAGAACCGTGGAAGCGTTTCCCGTGGGCCATAAAACCCCGGAAAGAACAGTGCACCATTCCTGTTGTCTTGGCTCACAGTAGTCTGAGGGCTGAGGGCTGTGTTTCTACGCCAGGGTTCCCCCAAAACTAGAGCTGCACCTGCTACAAAGCACTGTGCTCTGGGACCCACTAGGTTAGTTCCAAAGGTCTTTAACTTTATTTTTTTTATTGAAGTACAGTTGGCATACGATATTAGTTTCATGTGTACAACATAGGGATTTGACCAGGAACATCGAGGACGAAGCTTTATCTGGGGCAGAAATGAAACCCAGACAGGGAAAGAGAGATCCACTGCAGAAATGCAGCACATGTGTTAAGGGGCATCAAGGGGACTGTAGCTAATGTGACTGTGCTTATGTCTCTGATACTTCCCCACATGCCCACTGTTTGGTCCTAACCATCCCTCTGGTCCTGCCAGCTTTGCCTTCTGCCTGGATCTGGGCTGTGCTTAAGGGACACTACCTAAGAAAAATGCCACACGCTGGGGGATCAGAGTAGATCTCCAGCAATAGATTCCTGAGGGTGGGAGAGGCCTCTGAACCCACGTGCCATATCCTTTTCCATTAAACCCCATTAAGCATTGTTTCCCTTGGCCCCTGATAAAGGTCTTGGAACTCAATTTGTGCTCCAATATAAGAGCATCCCTAAACTAGGTGTATCAGCAGCAATGTGTCAGCACCCAGCCATCATGCCTGGCAAGGTGGACGTGTGATAAATGCTGTTCAGGAAGTGACTGAACACCTGGCCCGGCCTTGAATTCCCATTGGTTCTTTTCCAGGGTGGGAAGCACAGAATGACCAGAGATCAAGGTCTGCGTACGCTCAAGCCAAACGAATTTCAATGGCCTTTCCAGAAAATAAAAAAATTTCTTCCTTTGAGAAGAGCGATGAACCCACTCACATATTCACCTCACTCTGGCATGTGGTTTAAAATTCTGCCCTTTAGGCTAACAAGTTGAAAGGTATCTGAGGCAGGAGATTCCTTCTCTGCCTCTTTGCCTGGCTAAGCATTTGTTGGGTCTCAAGAATTAAGTGAAATAAGGGTTGGGAAGCATTTAGCACAATACCTGGCCCACAGTAAGGGTTAAATGGATACTCGTTGTGGCTGTGGACGTTCCTACCACCCCGCTTGCTGCTGTGTTGTTCCTTACACATTTACCACTCAGACGCAGCGGCTAAACGAACCCTCCCATCTCAGCCTTTTAATGAGTTCAATCTAAATAAAAAGTCTTTTAATAATCCTTTATCCAGACCTGCACAGGCTTTCCTGAGATGATTTCCAAACACAGTTTAAGCTTTTAAATGTGGAAGATTTAGGAGGGCTTTCTATGCAACAAAAGCACTTAGGATTTAATGGGATGGGGGGAGGAAAGCCCAGTACCAGGTTGAACTTTCCTAGAGAATGGTACACATCTGGCCACAAGTGATGTCCCCATCTACAGGTCAGGAAAGACCCTCCACTGAGCCTGCTACTCCTGCGGTGGTCCTCCTGCGGTGCGCACAGGCCACTTGAGGAGAGCTGAACCTTGACCCTCTGTTCTCACAGGTACCCCGATGCCCAGCCTCCCTTCACCCAAAGTGTTCTTGGCTTCAAAGAATATCCCAAAACCTTGCAGAGAGAGATTAGGTAGGGTCCTGACCCCTTAGTCTTAGATGGTGTAGCCATGTGCTGGCTAAGTGCATGGCATTTGAAAACCAGAATAAACTTTCGAGTTTTCACAATGGCTCTGGAAATCTGGGCACAGAGTATTTGGTAGATCTTGCTCTCTCGCTTCTCCAGAGAACAGTCTCCATGTTACCTGATGCTGTAACTATAAGTCAGTGAATTTATACAAGTTCAGGTTAAATCAGAAAAATCCTACCACAGATATTTTTTAATTTATTAAATATGCTTAACATAACATTAGGTAAAATTAAGGTGTGCAATGTGTTACTTTAATATGTTTATATGTTGTAATATAGATTGTCACCATTGTAGTGACATGTAGCGATCCTTATCACATTACATGATTATAGTATAATATTGTTAATCTGTATTCGTTGTACTGTGCAATCACTATGGTTTATTTACTACTGGTTCTAAGTTTGTCCCTGTAAACAAGATCAAGTTCTTTAAGGCAGAATCCACAGGTATTCTTATTGGTGCCTCCTCTGAAAGGAACAACAGGGGTTTTCCTCTCCAGGTTCATTCTTCCTGCGACCCTGCTGAGCCTGCAAAAATGAAAGCAAATCGGTACCTGCTCACTAGAGCCTGAAATGAGAGCCCTTTGCTGTCGCCGTTCGCTCTTTCTAGCGCATGCACACAGGCACACACACAACTTACACGTATTCACATAGTCCCCTTGGCCTCAGCCTCTGTTGACATCTGAGGAGAGAACCATCTTACGTAGACTCTGTGCCATGTTACCGCCTCTAAGACTCCAGCAAACTGAAGAATTCTCTCCTGCCTCTGACCCTGCACTATTATTTCCTCCTTTCTTGCCTCATTTTTCTGAGATGAAGGAACCTTGCCCAACTGCTAATTCACAGGCCCAGAGACACCAGTGGCTTCCATATGCCAAAGGGCAGCTGTCAATCAACAGAATGGGTGACAGGCTTCTTTAAAGGCAGAGGCCACAACAGGGGGTGCACAGCAAGGTGTCAGGGGAGCTTCCAGGAGGAGAAAGTTTGCTCACCGTCCTTAAGGAGACTTCCCCTCCTCGGGTGCCTTTCCATGAAAGTGAAATCTGAATCATATTCTTCATGAAGCTATTGAGAAACACAGACACCGCTCCATTTATCTCTTCTCAGACCAGCAGGCTCCCGACTCCCACAGCCTGCGACGCCTCCGCACCTTAAGACTTTGCTGGGGCCTCACCGGTGAGATTCATCAGTGCAGTGGAAAGAGTCAGGAAGCCTCACTCTAACTGGTGCATCTCCTCACCTCTTTGCAGCTTTGGAAACCCATCTTGAATTCTCAGGAGACAAACTAGATGTCCCTGAAGACCTGTCCAGACCAGTGACTATTCTAACACTAAGTGAATAAAGGAGAGTGCCGTCAACTCTGCTGAAGACCCAGAATGAGAGAAGGTACATGCCCTTGGGTGTTTGGCCTAAGATGGCAACACCTGGAAGAGACCAATACAAGGGATTTGAGGTCAATACTAAGGAAGCGCCTGGAAAACTGAGTGTATCCATTTAGTTAACCTAACCTTAATTCAATGATCCGGGAAAGAGGAAGGGGGATGGTAAAAATTTACTCCATCATTTTCTAGAAATGTCCTAACTGTCCAATTGAGACCTGGGGGAGAGGCTTAGCACAGAGTCATGTCTGACAAGTCAGATACGATCCCAGGCTCAGCATCTTCTAAGTGAGCAGGGGGAGATCATGTCTCTGGGGCCCCCACTGATCCCTGCTCAGCTGAGTCTTCAGAAGGGCAACAGCTGTCCATCCTCCTTCCACATCTGGGTACAACCTCTTCCTGACTTCAGTCATCAGGGAAACGACAACAGCGATGGTGTTCACACTAGAGAAGGGATATTATGGACTGAATGTTTGTGTTCTCTCAAAATTTATGGGTTGAAATCTTGATCCCAATGTCATGGCATCAGGAAGTGGGGGTGTGATTAGGGTTAGACAGGGTCATGATGGTGAGGTCTTCGTGATGGGATTTGTGTCCTTATAAGAAGAGGTACCAGAGAATCTTCTCTCTCCCTCTCTCTCCCTCCCTCCTTCTCTCTCTCCCTGTCTCTTTCTCTACCTCTGTCTCTATCTCTCTACCATGTGAGGGCATATCAAGAAGGCAGCCATCTATAAGTCAGGAAGAAGGCTCTCACCAAGAATGCAACCATGTTGGCACCCTGATCTTGGACTTTCCATCCTTGAAACCTCTGAGAAATAAATGTCTGTTATGGAATTTGTTATACCCAGTCAGTGGTATTTTGTTACTGTAGCCCAAGCTGACGAAGGTTGGGGAAATCTCTCAATAAAACAGAAGCAGGTCCAATGACCTTTGTAATTCACTTTGGGCCCTGGTGAAACAATGGCCACCTTGTTCTGATCCAATCTGATCTTCCAGAACTTATGTGCCTTGATTCTCCTACTCAGCCTCAACACAGAAAAAGGAAGTACAAGGCCTTTGCCAAATTAGGTCCAACCACCCTGCCAAGTCACAGGTGTGACTTAAAAGTCAGAAGGCCCATGTTCCTTCAGGCAGCTACCCTCTTACATACCTGAGCGTGTGGGGTCAGGTAGGTAGAAGGTGAAGCTTTCCTAAGGATCTCAAAGGGAGGTGTTGTCTTTTCTAAGGAGTCATTTGGACTTCATAGATCAATTCTAATGTCCTTGGCCAGAATTAACACACAAGGCCAGTTATCCCATGGAGTATGTTGTACATGGGACAGGAAGCTGCTTCTCATACCAGGCACAAGCCTGGGTCACAGCAAAGTGAGAAGAATGCAGTCTCTCCTGGGGGTTAAATTAAAGTCCAGCATCAGCCCTAAAGCCCCACAAAAAACAGGTACAGAATTGAGCCAGTTAAACTTCATGAGTCCTCTCTTACGAGCTTGTGACCCAAAAGGTTCCGATTAGGGTGGGGTCATCTGATCTACTGTAAAGTAACCCTGACCCAGAAGCAGGCAACGTACAAATGACTTGTTTGTATCCAGAGCCAATTCTGAACCAATCACATCCAAGTAGCTGTTCTGCTGAGTCTGTTCCTTAGGTACCTCAGCAGCCTTGGTGGTCCCGCTAGGCCCCACAAGTCACTGGAGCCCAGGATGAGTGCTCAGGACAAAGCACGGAGTTTAAATGAGTAACAAACTAAATAGAAGCAATGACCTCTTCTGAAGGCCCGATCTTCTTGAACAAAAGCATTCATTTGATAGATTTGACATTTTTACAATATTGAATTTTTCAGTTCATAAACATGGACAGCCTTTCAGTTTATTTAGCTACTCTTTAATTCTCTGGTAGTATTTTATAGTTTGTGCCTTGAGATTTTGCACATTTAAAAGATGTGTTTCTAGGTATTTCACTGTTTGATGCTATTATAAAGGTAACCTTTTAAAAATTTAATATGCTAACTAGTTGGTGATGGCAAATAGAAATATGAGTAATCCTCAGATAGTGACCTTTGATACTGCAGATTTATATAATCATTTCATCATTTCTAAAAAAAGAATTCACTTCATACAAATGAGCACTTAATTGACAAGAGGGAAAGTATTTCTAAATCTATCACCATTATTGTGTAAAAATGATCGTGTGCCAACCAACACCACACAGGCGCTGCAGAGCACAGGAAATAGGCGTGGTCTTTACCTGCAGTTTTTAGGTGATAAGGAAGCATGACTCTCAAGTTTGGAAAATGGGTGATCTCCACAGGTGGAAGTCTAGCTGATCCCATCCTGTTCAGGTGTTGTTCCTGGTTCCAGGAGTTGTGCACTGGGGGTATTTTTTGTGGGGGCAGGGAAGACAGAACTGGGGATTTAATATTTATTTTCTGTTCTTGTCCAGCAACCATTCAAGAGCAGTTGTAGGGGCCATTGTGTTAGGGAAAGACTGTGAGAAGGGCTGGACTGGATGTGACAGAAAGGCCACACATAGAAGATGCAGTTGGGAGAAGGCAGGAGAAATGAATGACTCCACTGTGCCCAGACTAAGGGAATGGAGACAAGACAGTAGTGAGCAGCAGTGAATCCCATGTGCTGGAAATTAAAAAGAGAGGGTGAGTTTCTTCTAGCAGAGCGCTGACAGAAGTGATCTGATTCTCTTTCTTATCTAACATCTAACGTTCTTATGCTATAATAAATACCCTAGAACACACAGGCATCAATACAAAAATCTTCATTTTATAAATGGTACCATAAGGTACAGAGCCCATGAATTACTGGCTCAAGATAACCAAGCAACCCAGTAGAAACTCGATGCTAAAACCAGTACAGGCCTATAAATGGCCAAGACAAGGGGATAGGAATTTGAATCAAGTGCTTGGGGCAGGTGAGTTTCTTGGGTGTTGACACATACTCACATGAGCAAACACCAGGTAGAGTTGCCGGATAAAATACAGGATACCCTGGCACATTTAGACTTCAGATAAACAATGAATAATTTTGAGCATTCAGTTGCTGTGAAATATTATATGTACCAAATATGGGACATACTTACACTAAAAATGTATTCATGGCTTATTGAAGTTCAAATTTACCTGTGCATCCTGTATTTTTATTTGCAAATTCTCACAGCCCCGACATCAATGGCCTTTTCCACCCTGTTCATTGTGGTCCTCCTGCTAGAAATGCTATCCCGCCCCTGCCATTGTCTCCCTTGTGTAAACACCTATAATGTGTTCTGATGGAACAACACGGATCAGCCTGGGATGTGCTGCTATGGCATTCTCAGATTGGTCGTAAGCTTTCCTAGCCTCTGCAGCAATGTTTTAAGCCACTTGGGTCAAAACCATGCCCGAATCTCACCTTATATCCTATGTTACATCTACCACAGCCCTAGGCAGAATGGTCAATATCTGATGGAAAACTGTTTGCTTTAGGGGACACAGAGAGGCTGATGAGCAGGAGATTTAGATATCATTTTTTCCCTGGTTTCTCCCAGGTATGAAAAGACAGAGGATGGAGGAGGAAATGCCTAGAATGTTCAGAAATGATTTGCAGCGAAATTAAAGATAACATTTGTATGTAAGATGAGAAGATACAACCAAATTGTGAATTAGGACGATTACAAGAGCAGGTGATATACTGACTGTACATTTGCTTCTATGGAAATTATTTGCACCATCCAAATACTGTTCCATTCTCTGAGCATCACAGGTGGAAGAACTTGAAACATCACCTGGGCCAGACCATCATTGCCCAGGAAAACAATCTGTGACTTAAAGAAGAAAGTCACCTGTCCGTGGTCAGATAGTGGATTAGTGACAATCTCCTGGTCCCCAAGCCAAAGCTCTTTCAGTTTCAGGGACAGTCTTGTGCCAGTGGGCAGGTTTTTAGCCCTGCTCCCATTAAAAAATAACATTTGTTGTCTTTTTCTATCTACAAAAGGTATTTACTTTTAGTAGGAAATCTAGAAGATATAGAAACACATAAAGATGAAACTTTAAGCTACTCACCCACCAGAAAAACCTACCATAAGTATTTGATGTGTTTGCCTGCAAAGCCTTTTCCTGTGCACATTAGAATAGAAACTCCATGGGGGAAAGGACCGAATGAGTCTCACTTGGCTCTGTATTCTCAGCCTCAAGCTCTTGTCTGACACATAAAAGACACTCATCCATGCTTGTTGAATGAATTGCTACATAAATACGCATATTTGTGCATATGTGCACACGATTATGTAATTTAATCAATTGAATTCATACCATTATTGTTCCCTCAATGTTTTTTCATATATCATAGCATAAATATTTCCCATGTCAGTAACCATTCTTCTATACAGATTTTAAATAGCTGTATGATTTTTTATTGTATAATTAAACCATAATTCATCGACCCATCACCAATTAATGTATATTTTGGTCATTTCCAAATTATCGTGCATCACAAATAGTGCTATGAGACGCATTTCTGGCCATGCATCTCAGTGAGAGTCAGTCTGTGGAGAAACTGAACCTTTGTCTTCACCAGTGGGAGTAGTCGGGCAATAGTGACTGTGAGTCCACTGCCTGGGGGAGTCTTATCAGTCCCCTCAGGTCATTGACTCAGCTTCCCTCACAAATTACAAGCCTGGTCTGAACTGACAGTCTCTGACAGCAGGCATCAGATTATCTTTTAAAATATTATCTCTGTTACATCTTCCATGATAAAGTCATCCCCTGTGGGTGAGATAAAGATATCTGAGCCAAAGGGCGCTTTGGAGTTGATTTCCTCAGTCTCACTCTTAGCCAAAGCACTAAATTATAAAAAAATCAAGTGCCTTCCTCTCCCCACACAAGTTCAACTATGTATTACACTAGGAATGTGAGTTTAAACTCAAGAGAAATAAAACAGATGACTCAAATCGAAACCTAAGTAACACATTTATTTTCTAATCCAATCTGTGTACATAAATTCCCCACCTTACCCACACTGGGTTGAACAAGTTTGGCCATTGTTTATTACACATCCACCAACGTTCAACAGTCCATGAGTTCAAGCTGCCTCTTTAACTTTCCCTTTTCATTGAAGCAAAGCTAAACAAAAGCAGATCCAGAAGCTTCTGTTCTAAGATGCAAAAGGGATCTTCATGGTGTCATTTCATGTTCTGTTCTGAGTACTGAGGTCAGAGAAAGTCCTCTTCTTCTAGGGAAGGGGCAGGGAGAGGAAGTTCCTTAAACTGCAGGCCGGTGAGTCCCTGAATGTAGGCTTTTTAAAAAATCCTCACCCAAGGACATTTTTTCATTGCTTTTTTAGAGAGAGAGGAAGGGAGAGAGAAATATCGATGTGGGAAAGAAGCATTGATTGGTTGCCCTCCACATGTACCTGGACCGGAGATCAAACCCACAACCTAGGCATGTGCCCTGACTGGGAACTGAACGCACAAACCGTTGGTTATGGGATGACACACCAACCTGCTGAGCCACACTGGCCAGGGCTGAGTGTAGGCTTTTGTCTGATTCATCTTGCAACCCCAGTTGCTGACACAGTGCCTAGAGCATAATGGACTCTGAGAACATGGTTGAAAGAATAAACACAGTGAAAGTCTAACCACTTTCTTTATTTTAAGCTGTCACCATTGGGTACAAACAAAAAGGAATGTATTACCAACTCTTCATAGAAATCAAAATGAACCCTAAATTGGTAGACACCTTGCTAGGGACTGCCGGGGAGTCATAGCACAGAAAGGACAGGGGCTATGTTATCTCTCTCCCACCTGGTGCTCAGCCAGCCATATGCTGAGTGTGGTCAACAGGGAAAGGCTGTAGCCCATACCCACTGTTGACAACATTCCTGGAGCAGAACCAGCTGGGAAAACCAGGAGCCTACAAAACTGATGGTGCCGTCAACCGAGCCTTCCCCTTCTCATCCCCTTCTTCTGTTCTGTTCACCAAGCCCATGTTAGAGAGCTAAAACAGCACGTAGCTTCACAACCTCTTCTGTAGTTACAGCTTGAGCTCTTACCCAATCTAAAGGTTGTCTTCTCCAGTCGAACACCGATGACAATACAACATGTTGACTCTAGATTATGCCTGTAAAAGTGGTTGCCATCTTTTTTTTTATCCTCACCACAGGACATTTTTTCATTGCTTTTTGAGAAAGAGGAAGGGAGGGAGGGAGAGACAGAGAGAGAGAGAGACATTGATGTGAGAGAGAAACATTGATTGGTTGCCTTCTCATACATGCCCCGACCAGGGATCAAACACACAACCTGGGCATGTGCTCTGACCAGGAATCAAACCCATGACCTTTCTGGTCTACAGAATGACCAGAGTCACCTGAGCCACACTGGCCAAGGCATGGATGCCACCTTTTAACTATGAGGAACGATTCTAAGGCCACAACCAATACAGGGAGAAGCATAAAGGAGAAAGATGGAGAAAATCCAGGCATTGGGTGATGCTACAGAATGATAGATGTGACCTTGGAATATTCTAGGCAGGAAAATTTTGTTATGTATGATTTTAAATTTGTATTATTTAAGCCATTTTTTGTTGGGTATTCTGATGCTTTCTGTCCAAAATTATCTATTGAATATACCCAAGGTCCACGGCTGCAGAAATGCTATGTTAGGCATGACTCCAGAATTCAATTCCCCTCTTGGAGCTTGTAGCAATTCCTTAATACTAGAGGTGCAAGTTTTTCCTGGAAGCCCAAGGGAGCAGTTGCTACAACCCAAGATCGTCTGGAGCGGTCCATTTCAAGTTGGGAACGGCAAAGGCAGGCTGAGGGAGGAAATAGTTCTAGGAAGGAGTCATCCATGGAAAATGAGGAAGAAATTGAAATTTGCATGCTTCCCTGCTTCCTGACCCCAGGAAACATTTCTTGAGGCTATTGGGGAAAAAAAAATCAAAGCTCACCAGAGGAAAACTGACTACTGCTACTCTATTTATAGTTTATGGGTTGTAACTCTGCTAGCAACACCATTTACATCCGTACTTTCTTTTCTAATTACCATTTTTCTAAGTGACTATGATAACACAGTATGTTATCAGCAATTCCCATAGGCAAAACTGAAAACATTTCAGTGGTGAATAAAGGTAAATTAGGAAAAGGCAGTACTGTCAATCTACAAAGGTGACAGGAAGGAAGGAAGGAAGGACAGAAGGAAGGAAGAAAGGAAGGAATGAAGGAAGGAGGGAGGGAGGAGGGAAAGAGGGAAGAAGGAAGGAAAGAAGAGAGAGAGAATGGTAAGGAAAGAAGAAAGGGAAGCAGAAACAAAAGAAAAGAAGAGAAGGAAGAGTGAGAGAAAGGGGGAGAAAGGAGTCTCTTATTGCAATACTCATTCTAAATTCTAGAGTGAAATAAGTAATGAAAAATAAGTCTGGTCTTCTGTCTAGTATTTGTGGTTCCCCCAAGGTGATTTCATCACTAAATGGACTAAAACAATCCCATAGTAAGAGGCAAGGTGTGGGGTGTCAAAAGGAAGGAAGTGGCAAATGCTGAAAAGCCAAGTGATGAAACCCAAGGCTGCACCATTGGATTCGGCAATGGAAACTCATGAGTGACCCTTGTGTGATTTTGGCAGAGTGATGGGAGTGGAGACCTGATTGCAGTAAGCTGAAGGAGGAAAGAGTAGAGAGGAGTCACTTCCCTAATGGATGGGTAAGGTAGGGGGTAGCGGGAGAATTTCTCCTTATTTCCTGTTTCTAGGGAAAGATACTTAACCATGATAATATCCTGGGATAAAAAAAAAAGTCAGGTGTAAAATATAGGTTTCATAGTTTTCATAATATAGATGAAAGGAAATTGACAACACAGGAAACTACAGGTGATAATTAGGGCAGTTTGAGAAATAAACCTTAGACAAAAAGTCGGAAGGAAGAAGGAGTCCAGTTTGAAAGAGTGAGAGTTGTTGCTGTGGTTTAACCTGATGGCCTCAATCAGAATGCTGGTAATGTGACGGTGCTGGTATTAACACCACCGTGAAGCGGCCAGATCAAGTGCTGAAACAAACAGGAGAGGAAGTCAGGCACGCTCATGCTGCAGAAGGCCTTGCTGGGCTTGCAGACCACAAATTTGCAGCCACACCCACCTGCATTTCCTCCAGCTGGACTGTTGCTGGAAAAAACATTATTCTAAGGTCCAGCATTTGCACCCCAAAACCACCACAGAAGTCCAGGCTGGTTGATGTATTATTTTAGCAGCCTCCTGTGTGACATTGACTTCAGAGTGTTTTAACTGAGGGTCTGCCCATCTAAGCACACGATCCGATCAAGATGGCGGTGAAAGTTCATGGTTCATCACACGGCCTCTCTTCCGAATGCGTGAAAAAGAGAGAGAAAATATCAAAAGAGCAACGCAGTGAAACACAGCTGGTCTCAGAAACAAACTAAACATCTTGAAAGACTAAAAACAGATGGAAACTAAGACCATGGGGGAACAAGAGCCGTGAGCCCAGTGATGGTGAATAGGTCAGCTGCTTGGAAAAACAGGGGAGAAATGTGTTCCTGATGGGGCAGAGGTGGAGCCAGGCTCACCCCTCGATGCCACTCAGAGAGGCAGCTGAAAAAAAGTGGCTTTACGGAAGATGGAGGCTGTAGTGCTCAGAGACAATAAGACTCAGCCGCAAGACCAGGAACTGAACCAACTGCCCACTGACTGGGACTCTGGGCCTGTCACACTCCGAAGTCCCAGGGCAGGGGAACTCCTACCCAAATAACTGCCACAGGGAGTGTGGTCCCGGGTGGAGGCCTCTCAAAGTTGCTGAAGAGAAAACTGTAAATGGGGGGCCTTGGCATGCCTGAGCAACTGCAAGGGGCCAGAGCCGGGGTGGGGCAGGGAGGGCAGAGAAAATATGGGGAAGAGCAGCAGGAGACGAGGTTGAGGAGCAGCCAGGGGCCGTGTCATGTAGCACCTGCTAGACAGTGGTGCTTGGGGATGTGATTTCAACCTAAAAATAACAGGATTTCTGGGGGGAGTCTAGACAAACTAAAGTTAATATGGAAAAAACTTTAAGCCACGTTATCCAGGAATATTTGAAAAGGGAGAACAATGGAGGAAGATTTAACTTTACTAAATATTAAAGTATAAAGTCACAAGAAATAAGAGATAACAGGCCTAAGAGTCCAGAAATAGAGCTAAATATATTTTTTAATGTTGTATATCATCAAGTACCAATTCAAATATGGGGAAAAATGTATTTACAATTCCTACTGTAGACAGAGGCTCATTTCACTGAAGTATAAAAAGATACCAACATTCCAAAGAAAAATAAGCAAAAAATATCAGCAGTTCACACACACACACACACACACACACAGAGGAAATCCAAGTGGCTTGTAAATACATGAAAAGACATTCAAAAGAAATGAAAAATAAAAACACATTGAGATGTCATTTTTCATCTACCAGATTGGCAAAGATTAAAGCACTGGATGACTGTGGCTTTGGTGAGCTTGCCAGTCACTTGCCTTTTTTCCTCTCAAATCCATTGCCAGCCCTTTTCCGCCTGCTTGGCTTTACCATGCACCCTATCACCAAGACACATCTAGCAGAATCGCCTGCTGGAAGCTCACCCATGCTCCAGATGGGAGACCACCCTGTGTGCTGTCGGGATGCTGTCCGAACGGGATAATACTGTACATGCTGTGAACCAGGACCCAGTAGATGTGCAGTTCCCCCCACAGTTGGAATACACAGGACCAGAAGCAAAGAGACAGAAGAGTGACTCCTCTCACTATGCCTAATGGCCCATTCATGCAATGCTTCCATGCCTGCAACTGTGGGCTCCGCCCAATTAGCATACTGATTGCCCAGGGAAGAATGAGTCTACCAGGGACACAACAGTGGTTTCAAAGCATTGGAGGTTGAGACTGTCATCAGGCCTTTCACTGAACCAATGGGCACAGAAAGGGGTTATCATATTAGCTAAGGGAATAACTACAACTACTCAGAGGAAATTGTGTCTCTGATATGCAGTGGGGCAGGGGAATCTATGTTTAGGACTGAAAGGATGCTCTCAGGTGCCTCTTAATATTTCCTGACTGATAGTAAAAGTCAGTGGAAGCTATGGCACCCAATAAAGCCAGGGCTATTAAAAATTCAGACCATTTGGGAGTGAAGACTCAAGTCACTCTATCAGGTAAAGATCCCCAAATAGCCCAGTGCTGGCAGAGAACAAAGGGAATATGGAATGAGTGGTGGAAGAAGAAAGTGGTAAATATCAGCTACCGCCTCATGGACAGTTACAGACAAGAAGAACGACCTGCTATGGCAGTTATGCATTAGTCAATTTTTTCCTTTTCCACTCCCTGGTGATTCTATATGAGGGGTGTTGATGGTACTTAAGTTTTCAATTAGGAGAAGACATCCAGACCTGAATGGAAGATCCTAGGCTATTGAGACACACATGGTGAGTGATTGGTCTTTATGGTGAGTGAGCGGCTTTATATGTTCCCATTTGGGGAGAGGGCCTCAAGCACCTGTGCTGGTACAAAGGGTAGTTGCCTTCTGTCAGGCAGAGCACAAAGGTGTGGTGTGGCGGTTCAACAGGCATAGAGGGCGAGGAAAGAGCTGAGCAGTGAAGAGATTGGACCGTGCCATTCATTTGCTTGTTTTGCTCTCAGATCCATTCGTTCCCCCATCTTTCTCTACCCTTGTCTGTTTTCATAGGAACATACATTTCCCAAACTCTCTTGCTAAATTCAGGTCTTTTTCAGAAATGGGGGGCACTGGCAGAAAAACAGGAGGGCAGAAGGAAGGGAGAAGCCAGGATATTTCTCCCCTTCCCCTTCAGCTCCACGGGACATCTTTTCCAGCTCCCTTCTAACAACCCCTCCTTCCGCCCTGCCAGCTCCTGCCCCACAGGCCTGCTGCAGGTCCAGCTTCCTTCCGAAGGACCTGGCTCTGGAATACAGCCACACTGCTGCCTTGGCCCCTCAGACCTTGGGCAGGTGGAGCTCCCTGCTCCCTGTTGCTTCTGGGCTCCTCACCACCACACCTTTGACTTCCCTAGCTCTTCCATCACCTGGGTAACCTGTTTCCTGTTTAAGATTCCCTCCTAAGCGATGACTTATTCTTGACTGGCCCTTGTCTGATAGGTGGGGAAGTGGGAAAAACCAGTGGGTAGGACTTAGAATGAATTACAACAGTCTTGGCCAGTGGGAGTGTCAACTGGCAAAACTCTACTGAGGTAATGGGACAGAACCTATGTATCTATCAGAATTATAAAAGCATACACTCTTTGTCCCAGCAGTTTCACTTCTAGAAATTTCCCCCCTAAGTATACTTGCACATATTTAAATAATGTTTATACAAGATTATTCATTGCAACATAGTACGTAAAAGTAAAAGATTGGAAACTACCTAAAAGTCCACTGATGGGAGATTAAATAGATTAGGATATATATTTAAAGCGAAATAATATGCAGTCACTCAAAAGAATGAGGAAATTCTTGATGTATATTTAAGGATTAATCCCTAGGACAGGAATAAGCAAGGTACAGAACAGTGCATATAATGCCACCATGAAAGAAAGAAGTATACGGAATATATCTACTTATATTCACAATGATTATCTCTAGCGAGAAACTAATAACATTGGCCACCTCCTAAGAGAGAGACTGGGAAGATGTGAAAGGAAACGAGAGGGAAATTTTTCATTGTTAATTTTTTAGTATATTTAGAATTTGTCAATATAGGAGCAATTACATATTTCAAGAATACATTCAATTGTTTCAAATGCAGCTCTACACTACTTATTAGAGGTATACCTAAAATATACACATATAGTCAGATGGGCAGTGGGCTTATCAAGGGGATCACTTCATAAGGTATGTAAATGTCTAATCAGCATGGTGTACACTTGAAAGTAATATAATATTCTATGACAACTGCAATGGAAAAATAAACTTTAAAAAATTAAAAAATTACATAATAAAAATAAAGTAAACAATATACACGTGGAATGAGAGAGAGAGAAGAGAGAAGGAGACAAAGGGAAGTTGAAAATAAATGGATGAAAAATATATACAGTGAAAAACCAAATAAAAACAAAAGAATTATGGGGAATAAATCATAATCAGACAAAATAAAAATAAAGAAAAACATTAATACAGAAAAAGAATGACCTTATGTAAAATTTAATGAGAAAGAATCTACCAATCATGAACATGTATATATCTAACTACGTAGTCTTAAATATATAAAGCAAAAACTAAAATAACCACAGGGAAGAAACTTGTGCCAATAAGAAATAAGCAAAGACACAGAAGCTTAGAATAACAAAATCAACAAATCTGATTTAGTAGATATACATAGAATGGTCTACCAACAAATGGAGAGTCTACATTCTTTTCAGTCACACATGAACACATACCCGAAAATTGACCATAACCATGGAGGGCAGAAGAAATCTCAGCACATTTCAAAGAATCAGTGTCATACAGGCATCTTCTCTGACCACATGTTGATTAAAAATCAGCAATGCAAAGATCATTTTATAGTACACTTGGAAATTTAAAAATCCGCTCATGAATTTAGGTAGAAATCACAGGGGAAATGACCAAAAATGTGGAAGTGAACAACAATGGTAACCGCTGCATTAAATATCAGACCTCTGGGAAGAGTATTTAGAGGAAAATTGACAGCTTTGAATGTGTCTATTACAAACCAATGAAGATTGAAAGTAAGTTAATAAACCATTCACCTCTTAAAGCGAATAAATTTGTAGAAAAATGGAAGAAAGGACTCTGTTCTGGGATATGTGAACACATGCGTCTAGTTTCTCTCCCTCCATAGACGCCAGTAAAAGAGCAGGAAAGGGATTACTCAAAAGGACAGAAAGGCACAGTGCCGGGAGACAGAAGAGATGCAGTGGAACCTGGAAGCTAGAATGCAGGTGGGTGGATGATAACCGACTCAGCAGACCTGCCACCGCTGAATCCTCAGCCAACAGTGGGTAGTGCTATGAACAAAGCCAGCTTACAGGGTGGCAACCTCACAGACTCAGACACCAGCAATATCAGGTCACGTGGGAACTGGGAAGAAAGGGGGTGCTAAATTAAGGAAGATTTGGTAGAAAGTTGTTTGGGAAACAGTTAATCCTTGGAGTCCCTCCTGTATTCTAGACTGCAAATAAACACCCTGGCAGGTGACCAGAAAGTCTTCTGGACGTGGGGGAGGGGGCCAGCAAGAGACCTCTTTGTCTTTTCTGCGTTTTACTTCCCTGTTGGTCTGTGAACATGTTTGGTTGGAAACGAGCTGTGGAACACGCTGAAAATGTCTCTATTTTTCACCAGAACAATGTACCAGTTTTCTGTGGCAATGTTCTGTGGAAGCAGAACTGCTTTGTAACAGAGCACCTCCAAACTGCTTTGGGAAGAGGTTCTGGAACATCCCTATTTCCATTTTTATGTACTGTATGAAGAAAGACTATTTTATAAAAAAAATAAAGAAGACAAAGAAACCGTGAAGGTATGGGAGTGAGCTCTCATCTGAATGGTTGTGTCTTCCCAAATTCATGTGTTGAAACCTCACCCCCAAGGTGACACTAAGAGGTGGAGCCTTTGGGGGGTGATTAGGTCATGAGGATGGAGCCCTCATGCATGGGATTAGTTCCCTTATAGAGAGACCCCAGAGAACTCTCTAGACCCTTCTGCCATGTGAGGCCACAGAGAGACCACTGTCAATGAGAAAGCCCGCCCTCACCAGACATCAAATCTTCCAGCGCCATGATCTTGGACTCCCGTCCTCTAAAACTATGAGAAATAAGTGTTTGTGGTTTGTAAGCCACCCAGTTCACAATGCTTTTTGGTTATAGCAGCCTAAATGAACTAAGACAGTATCCTACCCAACAAAGGAGATTGCGAGGCACATGCAGCTGAATGCCAAATGCTGAGATCCCAGCCCTCCTACACCACTTGGTTGACACAGGACATTGGAAAACCTTTTTCCAGGAAATCTGATAGCCTAAGGGGAATGATCTAAACAGACTGACAGTAGGGGTTTCTCTAACAAATAGCCCCCCCTAAATCTGAAGATAAATGTTAACCTGTTTGCCCATGTTCCCGATAATTTCAACCAGCTTTTGAATCTACTCTTAACCACGAGCAGGTAGCCAAGGATAGTCTTCTCCAGAGGGGCTCTGAGAGAGTCTCAAGAAATTGGAAGCCGCCACATGATTTGAAAACTCTTCCGCATGTCTTCTCTGACAGGGGAAACATTGCTCTTTCTCTGCACAGCTAGAGTGGCCCCCCAGTTTCGGAAAACCTACTTTCAAAACATTCAGATTATAGGGAAACAGATACGGGTTGTAAAACGATCATGAAACTGAGTGATGCGTCTCTGGGAGAAGGAATGATAAAATGAGGCAGATGCCTACATCTGTCTACAAGGGTGATTCCCGTGGGGCTGCCCCTCTCCCACAGCGCCAGGTCTCCCCTACCCCACTACCACCACCCCCTCCCCTCACCCTGCGGGGAGAAATTGGATCAGTAGGGGAAAGTGGTGTTAGGCCAAAAATGTTCTGGGGCAATTGGTGATCTTTATGAAAAATACAATAAAATTAAATCCCTACATCATGCCACATACACAAATGAATTCCAGGTCAATTAGAAATCTAAATTAAGGTTGGAGGGCCTGTAAAACTTAATGAAGAAAGTGTAGAATGATATATTTATGACCTCTTGTGAGGAGTAGGAAGATTTCCTTAAAAAGACAAAAAAACCCCAAAAAACAAAACAAAACCCCAGGATAAATCAAATAATTTTGTTACATTAAAATGTAAATCTTTTGCCCTGGATGGTGTGGCTCAGTGGATTAAGTGCTGGCCTGTGAACCAAAGGGTAGCCGGTTAGATTCCCAGTTGGGGCACACACCTGGGTTGCGGGCCAGGTCCCCAGTAGAGAGTATGCAAGAGGCAACCACACAGTGATATTTCTCTCCCTCTCTTTTTCCCTACTTCCCCTCTCTCTAAAAATAAATAAATAAAATCTTTAAGAAACATGTAAATCTTTTTGTTCATTAAAAAAATATATGAACAAAGTTAGAAGACAAGATACCGTCTGGGAAAAGATACTCGCAAAGCTTAACATGAACAAAGACTATGTCCAAAATTTATAAAGAATTCCTACGAATGAATAAGAAAAAACAAAAATATCCATGGAAAAAGAGACAAAATATAGAAAGAGGCAAACCGCGGAAGAAAACGGAAAATAAACATATGGACAACATACTCAACAGCACTGATCATTAGGGAAATGCAAATTAAAACAAGAGTGAGACACCCTCAATTTGGTGAAAAATGTTAATGTAAAGGAAATGAGCTATCAAACCGTGAAAAGACACAGAGGAATCTTAAATGCATATCACCAAGCAAAGAAGCCAATCTGAAGGCTACATACTGCATGGTTCCAACTCTATGACGTTCTGGAAAAGGCAAAACTGTGGAGACAGTAAATGGTCAGTGGTTGCCAGGGGTGGGAGTAGGGAGTGATACATAGGCGGAGCACAGAGGATGCGCAGGGCAGTGAAAATACTCCACATGATATTAGAATCATGGATATGCATCATTATACATTTGTGCAAGTGCTAGAGTGTGCAACACCAAAAGTGAGCTCCAGGGTAAACTACGGACTTTGGGTGATTATGAGGAGTCAACATAGGCTCATCTCCGGTAACAAATGTGTGAGGGACGTGAATTATGGGGAAGGCTGTGTATGTGCGGGAGCAGGAGGTACAGGGGAAATCTCTGCACTTTCCTCTCAATTTTGTTATTAACCTAAAACTGCCTAAAAAATTATTCTCAAAAAATGTTAATGTGATAACACCAAGGGTTGATGAGAATGTGGAGAAATGGGACCTCACTCACTCCTGACAGGGATGTATACTCAGCAGTGTTAGTAGACCCAGGAGTTCCATTCGTGGGGGGGGGAATCTTTCATTGGCACACTAGAAAACAGGTACTAGAATGTGTATGGCAGTATTTTGTAAAAGGTGATGAAAAGTAAAAGGAAATAGCATCAATATTAACCAAATGGAAAATGGATAAATAAATTAGGTCATATTAAAAAAAAAAAGGAATGCTCCTCAGTAATTTTGTCAAAAATGAAACAACATGGAGAAATCTCCAAAAACAAAATCTTAGATTAAAAAAGCAAGTTAGAGAGGGTAGGACCGGATAATAGCATGTGTGTATAGTTTAAAACGTGCAAAACCAAGCTGTATATCTTTAAGGGTATGTGCACGCACAGACCGTGAAGAGTCGTGAGATTGAAAAATACCAGATCTGGGATCACTGTCACCTCTGGGGATGGAGGGACATGAAGTGGGTTTCCAGGAGATGTCAAGTGCAACTCTAAGATCTTATGGCTTTTGATAGAGTTTGGGAGAAGGAGCACAAGCATTCACTATATTGTTTTGAACTTCTCCGTACATAACAGAACCAGGTGGACATAAGAGTCCCACTCTAGCTGTGTTAGGCAGGGGCTGTCTGAAGCACGGCATGCACTCTCAGACCACCGATACACAGGTGCTGACCAGTGAGCAGGGACTGGGACTTGTCGGCGGACACAAGCTAGGTCAGAAACCAAACGAAACCAAACAGGGAGATGCACCCGGGACGTTTAGCCTGGAGTCAAAGCCGTCCTGCAGTTTTACAAGCAGCGGGACATGCCGGCGGCTCCTGGAATGTCATCCTGGAAAGTGGCAGCCAGCCAGTGACCACTTGTATTGCACAAAGGGCATGAGCTCAGATGAGAGTCAAGGGCTCTCTGGTTCTCAGCCTCACCCTCGTGGCTGGGCAGCTCTGGCAACACGTGCAGATTCGTCCTGAGAAGAATAACCGTCCTTTCTCTGAGTTGACTCCTGAAGATGCACAGGAGCAAAGCTCTAGCCCTTGCCAGAAAAGCCCACATCTTCTGGTGGCCCCTTAAGTCCTAATGGGGCTGACCTTGGGCTGACTCCGGGGCTGGAAAGTACAGCAGCCCAGTAGCTGACTCAGAGTTTCTTGAGGTCTTCAGAGCACCGGAGACTCAGTCTTGGTCTGCGCCCTGAGTGCTCGAAGCGCTGAGGTGCAGCGAGGTTTGCATTCACCAGAGCTCACCAGCGCATGGGCAGAGAGCTCCCTTGGGACACTAGGTACAGCTTTCTCTCTAACACAAACAGTCAACAACAAGCTCCCCATCACTCCTGTTCCATTAAGCCTTGCAAATTTGAGGCAAAGGAGGAAGCTAATTTCTAATCAAACAGAAGAACCAAGGGTCCCCAAATCTGTTCTCCAGTCTTGGCCCAGATGGCCGTGTAGGCACACACTCCCAGGCCGACCCACCCACTCCAAAATACACCAGCTCACAACACAGAAAAGCAAACGAGTGACTAACTAGACCCGTGCTCTTCTGCTATTATTGCAGTCATCCACTGTATTTTAATAGTTTGGTTTTATTATGTACTTTTTCTATTACCATTTATTCCCCTTATACCGTCTTCCACCTCCACCCACCCTCCTCCCCACCGCAACCACCACACTGTTGTCTGTGTCCATGAGTGCTTTCTCTTTTTGGCTTGATCTTTCCACACACCAGGCCCCAGCCCCAGAACTGCCAGCCTGCTCCCTGAGTCTGTCTCATCCATTTTAGAAGCAACTCAAGGGGCATGATTTGGGGGCTCTAATGTTTTGTGGAAAGGGCACAGGTGTTTGAAACAGGTTTGCTTCCTGACTCGGGCCCCCTTACTCTGGTGCTGGAAGGTTGCACCACGCAGGCCCAGGAGGCCTCGAAGTGCGCTGTGGTCTTCTGTTGGAGCCAGCGTTACTCTCTGCCGAATGAGAGCACTGCCGCCACGTTTCGGACCGATTTATGGCACTCGAATAGAACGTGTCTCATTAATCTCTCCATCTGTTGTTGACGCGTGTGAACAATTCCAGTGGGAAATATAAAGGACTGACGTAGGGTTTACTACTTGCGCCTCTGAGTCCAGGTTTAATTTGCGAAGAGTGACTATTGTTGCAGATGGGACACAGATATCTCAGAACTGGCTTTCCTGCCCCCAGTCACACAGACATTTGTGACAACTGCCCTGTCTGCCTGGGCAGCATTCCCATGACCAGGGCCACGCAGATGCTCATGTGTCAGCCTGCCCTCGTATGGTCAGGAGTCGAAGGCGGAAGAGGGTTTCCACATCAGGAGCAGAGAGGGCTGCCAACGCTGGTATTCTGGCGTTTTCCCCCTTCCAACCGCCACCGCTTTCAGATCATTGCTCGGTGTACCCTCCACCAGGCTCTGGCCAGCACAGACAAAAGTCAATGTCAGTCTGCGATATAGGGGGTAATTGTGTAATTGAAAGTGCCCATGTGAGAAGACTCTGACATTAAATTGGCCACACTGAGGACTGGGGGTTACTGACTATACAGCCCTCCCATTCCCACATCACCAAGAATAATCAACGTCTTTGAGGGAAAATTAACACCTCATGAAAAACCAGTCTGAAAACCCCCACTATAATTAAATGAGGATTACTCAGTGTGCTCCTCACTTTAACAAAATTGTGAGAGCCCAGTATTTGCCGTGCTTTGTGCTGGACACTGGAGCATTCAATGGCGAATAAATCAGACAATCCCTATGTGTCTAAAGTATTCAGTGCTGCTACGGCTTGACTTGTGCCCCTCCCCCAAACTCATATGTTGAAGTCCTAACCCCCCGTTCCTCAGAATGTGACCTCATTTGGAGAGTTTTTATAGTAGAAGTAATCAAGTTGAAATAAGGTCATTAGAGTGTGCCTTAATCCAATATGACTAGTGTCCTTATAAAAGAGGGACATTGGACCCAGAGAGATAGACAGGCTCATAGGGAGAACACCATGTGGGGGTGAGGACAGTGACGGCGTGATGTTTCTATAAACCGAGAAGTACTAAAGATGGGCAGCAAACCACCAAAAGCAAGGGGAGAAGCATGGCACAGATTTTCTCACCCAGCCTTAGAAAAACCCAACCCTGCTAACACCTTGATCTCGGGCTTCTAGCCTCCATAATTGTGAGGCAATACATTCCTGTTACTTAAGCTACCTGGTGTGCAATGCCTGGTGATGGCAGCCCTACTAAATTAAGCGCAGATGCCTTCCACAAAACCATGTCACTTAAAAAGAAGGAACTCATGAAAAATTAGACAAAGCTTTCCTGATTTCCCTCTATTCCCTGAGATATCCAGCTTTCAATAAACATGGAAGACCTCCATCCCTCCCATCGACAACAGCTGTTCCCAGCTGTACACAATCCCAAACATAGCTCTGGCCCAGCCGCCTCTGAAGGAACCGGGGCCAGAACGAGTTGGAGCTCCTTGGGGTCCCATGGAAAGGATCTTAAGGGTCAGTGGAATAAAAAATAATGAAAGGTGTCATGTATAAATCATGAAACAAATGTTGGCAAGAGAATAGGGAAAAGGGAATCCTCGTGCACTATTAGTGGGGATTGGACATTGGTAGAGCCACTATGGAAAACAGAATGGAGATTCATCAAAAAATTAAAAATAGAGCTGCCATACGGTCTACCAATTCTTCTTTTGAGTATTTATCCAAAGAAAACAAAAACACTAGTTTGGAAAGATATATGCACCTCTGTGTTCATTGCAGCATTATTAATAATAGCTGGATATTGGATGATACGGAAGCAACCTAGATGTCTATCAATAGATGAATAGATAAAGATGTGAGACATATATATACATATATCTCCAGAAAGAATCCAGCCAAGTAACATGAAAAATAGAGACATTTACTGAAGAAGATACAAGATATAAGAAACATTGTACATAGGACAATGACAACTCAGATTCCTTCAATGTAGGCACCTTGGGACCTCACACAGTTCTCCCAGCATCTCTTCCACTGTTCAAAACACTCTGCAAAATCCTTTGTTGGAATTGCTATCAGCTGCCCTGTCATATTTTCATGATCCTCATAGAGGATGTGAAATCTCTTCCCTTTAAAAGGTAATTCTAGATTTGGAAAAAGCCAGAAGTCGCAGGGCACCAAATCTGGGCTGTAGAGTGGCTGAGCCACCTGGGTGATTTGATGTTTTGCCAAAATACTCCGCATGAAACATGATGCATGAGTGGGCACGTTGTCATGATGAAGCTGCCAATCACCAGTTGCCCATGGCTGAGGCCATTTTCATTGTATTGCATCTCTCAGCTGATGAAGAACATTGAGGTAACACTCCTTATTAATTGTTTGGCCCCCGGGGCGGGGGGATGCATACTCATGATAGACAACACTTTCCCAATAAAAAAAAAAAACACAGTTAGCATGGTCTTGCTGCAACTTTGCCATATCTTCTTTGGGCACAAAGAACCAGGTGGCTTCAGCTGGGACAACTGGGCTTTCACTTCCGGAGCACAGCTGTAGACCCACCATTCATCTCCGGTTATGACCTTCTTGAGGAAATCAGGTTCATTGGTAGCAGTTTGAACCAGGTCATTAGCAACGGCAGCACGATGTTTTTTCTGCTCTGGTAGCAGAAGCCATGGAATGAATTTTGCCATGACACATTTTATGCCAAGATCCTACATCAAAATCTTGGACACAGTAGTTTTTGGAATCCCCAGATCAGCTTCTAGTTCTCACACTGTCCATCACCGATCTTTGTCGATTGCAGCCTGTACACATTCAACATTCTCAGGTGTTCTGCTCGTTGCAGGCCTTCCAACGAGGATCACTTTCAACAGATTTTTGACCATCTTTGAAGTGTTTGTGCCACACTTGTATTAGTGCTGCACTCATTGCATCATCTCCAAAAGTCTTCTGAATCATCCGAATAGTTTCCACAGAAGAATGTTCAAGCTTCACACAAAATTTGATGCAGATTTGATGCTCCACTCACTCAGTCATTTTGAATGTGACGGCCACACAGTACACATGCTCACTCAACGGCGTCTACCACCCCCACTGACTAATACGGTGAAGTCCTCATTGTTCATGCATGCACATTCCAGTCCACTCTCCTTGGCTCCCAGCTTACATCAATGCCGAGCAAGCTGTTCTCATTATATTAACAATGGCTGGAATTTTTCCAGACAGAGCTCCTATATAATGCAGTATTATTCAGCAATAAAAAAAAAAAACAATGAAATCTTGCCATTTGCAACAACATGGATAGACCTAGAGGACATTATACTCAGTGAATGACATAAGTCAGACAGAGAAAGACAAATACTGCATGATTTCACATATATGAGGAATCTAAAAACCAAAACAAAACAGAAACAAACTCAGAGATACAGAGAACAAGCTGATGGTTGCCAAAGGGTGGGAGTAGGGGGAATGGGAATAAAAAATAATAGTGAAAGGGGAAGATCTCTTCACAATTTCTCTAGAGGATCCAGGATTATCCTGCCACTTTATTGTCTCAAAAATTTCGGGGATGTGCTGGCTGGCTTCAAACATATAAAATTAGTATTTTTCCCCTCAGTTTTTAATCCTATTCATGTACCTAATACTAGTGGACTCTGTGACCTTAGGCAAGTCTCATCTCCTCACTGAACCCTAGTTCACCTGTTTGTAGTAAAGTGGGAGTTTGGACTAGAAAAATACCTGGGTCATCCCGTCAGAGCCAGCTGTTTTGCAACTTGTAGCTCACAGACTCGGATAGCTTATGATACTGTAGCATCATCATCATAATAATGTGTTCATTTCATCAAGTTTTATTCTGTACAATTTTTATTAATTAATGCATTTAGTACATGCAACTCTTTTACAAGAAAAGTAAAGCAGATCGCCCTGGGTTATTCTCAGACTTCGCCATAAATCTGGACTCAGTGGAATAAAAAGTGCTGTCGTCATAAGAAAGCAAGCCCCTGTCTCAGGCAGAGCATGACATGGTCCCGAACCCTCAGAGAGCCACAGGAGGTGGTGTGGTGTTTCCTGCATGCTAGACAGAGCACCTGGGGTTAGCTACAGAGGCCACATCCTGGGCCACGGCCCCTCCCCGTGCACACGATCCAGACTCCCCCAGATAGGCACTGTGAAGAGAGTGGGGTGTGTTTTTATTTTGTAAGCATAGACAAGAGCACAAACACACTCCAACAACTGCAATCATCCCAGACAGAGGGTAGGCATCTTGCTATTTTCAATCAAAGCCGTTTCTTGAACAATTATCCATGTCAGGTTTTCCATTTACAAATTTTCCTTATTATATCTTTTAATAGCAGCGTGGTTACTCTATTCTGTATACAAACCAGATTTATATCTCCACCTTTTATTAATAGACATTTAAGTTATTTTGAGGGTTTTGTTTTTGTTATTACAAAGGATACGCCCCGGCTGGTGTGGCTCAGTGGATTGAGCACTGGCCTGCAAACCAAACGGTCACAGGTTTGATTCCCAGTCAGGGCACATGCCTGGGTTGCAAGCCAGGTCCCCAACAAGGGGCACATGAGTGGCAACTGCACATTGATGTTTCTCTCTCTAAAATAAATAAATAAAAATTTTTTTAAAAAAGAAAAAACAAAGAATAGTGCAAAAAAAAGTCTTTATGCAAATACCCTCCCACGCTTATAGGCTTTATTTCTCTAAGGTAAAGTTCCTGAAGTAAAATTGCCCCTTGACCAAAGGACATGTGCATATTTTTTATTTTGATGAATATGTTCAAAAGGTCACACCAGTTTGCCCTCCCAGGGAGGCAGTTTTTGGGCAGATATACAGCATGTCATGTTGCAGGTCTTGGTATGTCCCAATCTTGCCTATCTGGCTTAGAAGTAAAACCCTGGGCCCCCAGCGTGACTAAAAGATGCTCTTGGCCATTCGAAATTCAGCAAGTGAGCACAGTTCTGCCAGTTTCCTTATGGACAAGATAGTTCTCAGCAGTGATGGGGAAGGCGGTGTTTCAGAATCAGAGAAGGCTGGCACAATAGAGTCCTTAGGGATGATTTAATCAGCATCCTCATTTGACAGATGCGCAAATGGAGCTGTGGGCGGGTGCTGTCTCTGGGTGTGCGTTACCCTGTCCCCATCTTTCTGTGAGGTGTGGGTGTTCGTCAGTCATCCAAAACTTCTGGGTCTTTCCAATGCAGCCTCAAAAGAGGGGCGGGAACATGCTTGTGAAGGTAGAGAGGCCACCTAGGCTACGAGAGGGATGCTCCAAACGTACATCATGCCAGTGTGAACATGTGCTACCTGCTCAGGATGAACACACGATGAAAATATATTTCTTGAACAACAGACTGAATTATAAATCTGCCTTCTGTGGCATGACTCACTTCAGCATGTGATCTGTGGGAGAGGGATGTCTCCTGTTTTAATATCTTAATTGGTGCAGGACTCACAAGAAGAAAGAGGTTTTATTAATTAGTGCTCTTGAAACCACAGCATTGTCCCTCAAAGCCCTGTGGGTTTAAGAGCTCAGGAAAGGAGAGGTGGATCCAATTGTTCACCTGACACGTGGCCTCCTATGTGCAGAAACTGCTGGACCACGAGACCCTCATTCTTTTCTCCCTCAAGGAGCAGGGAATAGAATGGATATGCATGTGCTCACGTGTGTGTGTATGTAGAGAGAGAGGGGGGGAAGAGAGAGAGGGAGGAATTAGAAAAAAACCCATAATATAATGAAGCCATATCTCTTAAATTGTTAGGGATGTCTCTAATATATTGTCACAGGGAGGGGTGGGGAATCGAAAAACAAATTGCAGGCTAATGCATTTACTTTAATTATATTTGAGTAACAACAAAGCAAAAAACCTCTATGTAAATGTAAATATTCATTTACATCTGTTTGAATGAGCAAGGGAAAAGCCTGGGAAGTAGATAGCAGGTGTTAGCATCGGTAGCTCAAGGGGATGGGATTGGAGATGGGACCCAAGGAGATGATTTGCTTTTATTTTATATGTGTTTGTACCATTTCCATAGTTACAATAAGCATGTATTACTTTTGTATTGAAAAACATCAATCAAGGAAATTGGATGAAAATGAAAAGAAAATGTTCATTCCAAATTAGTATATTTCTCTGTGTTTGGAGAGAGAACGCGTGCGAGAGAAGCAACGTATAGAATAATGTATTTCATATGATCTATTTATAGCAATAAAAAATTCACTCACACATGTGCTAGTATATGTATTGAAATATTTTTTCAGTACTGCTTGAAACATTTGCCATGGGTATGTAATTCTTTCATTTGTCAAAAAATTACATTTATGAATAATTTGTAACACAGAGAAAATGCTTGTGATATATTAAGCAAAAGAGCAGTAAATCAAACTGCTAATACATCAAGATTTCAATAGCAAGGGAACGGTTGGGAGAAAATGCACAGACAAAAGGCAAGATAGGAAAATGCCCTAATGTCAACGGTGCTGGTTAAATTATAGGTAGCATCTATTAAAATTAAAAACAGGCCCTGTGGGCACGACTTTACCTTTGATGCTTCAGGGCTGGGGGAAGTCCTGCCTGATTGCGGATACACAGCAGGTTCTCAGACCATGGCACCTACCCACGGCACCTACGTGGTGGCCCCCTGAGGTCCCCAATGACATCGTGCCTTGGCCAGGACACAGGAGGGACGGCACCGGAAACACAATGCTGCCAGCACAGAGTAGAAGCAGCAGCCAGCTGCCACCCCAGTGACAGAGCTAATACCCTTTTTTTTTTTTTGTACAGACAATGCTACTAAAGACAGAAAGGACTCCATTGGGATTAACAGAAATTAAAAATAATTCATGTTAAATAGCTTCCTTTTGCTAGAGTGATTCAGAGTACACTTGGAGTCAGGCTTCTTGGACTCAAATTCCAGTTCTGTAATCTAGATCTTAACTTGTTCATCTAGATTTCTCCATCTATAAATCTACAAAATGGTAATAATAACCTAGGGCTCACAGGATTATAATGAAAAGTCAATGAATTAGGAGATGTAAAAAAATTCTTAGAATAATACTTTGAATATAACACTGTTTGCTGTTGTTATTAATATTATTATTCCTTTCACATTTAAAAATGATGGCATTAATGCTCGATTTGTTTTCACTGTTTTAATAGTTACTGTCATTTACCAGAGGTCAGAGTTGTGTCTGGAGAGTACAAAACAAATGGTGCTTCAAGTGAGGAGCAGAGGCTGAGTCTGTGGGCTGTGGGGAGTCTTTTCAGAACTGCTGCTCCCCGGCAGGGTTGCACCTGAGAGCCTGGGGATCCTTGGAAAAGCCAGGGAGTGGGGACAGGTGGTAAAGACAAAAGACATTCTCAACAGGAAACATCTCACACTAACGTCTTGGAATCTTCCCTCGCAGGTTTAAGAAATTTTGTGCTATTTCAGTTCCTAAAGATAACTAACCAGGTCAGAGCCACTCCTAGTTCAGGACACTGTCCGTGTGTTTCTCGCAGCCGTTACTTCACATGTCGCTTCACTCATGACATGAACCTATGTGGACCACAGAGCAAATTCTGTAACTGATATGCCATTTGCATCTCCTTGTATAAATGCAAGCGAGTGACAATGGCCCCACAAATAAATGAGGATATGTAAATATTGTACATGTAGCTATGTTTTTCAGGTGCTATATATTTATTTATTTGGAATGCTCGAATCCTCGTCTATCAAGTTCGGCCCAGGAAAAGTTCTACATAACCATTTTGTCTTCTACAAAATGTCCCTTAGTCACTCCCAGATCCCTCGGATACACTGTTCTTTGGAGTTCCTTATCCTTCTAAATAATTTCAGTTTAATTACAGACTAACTTGCATTGTTATAGGCATTGAGTATGTGCTTATCTCTCTTATCTTGATAAACTTCCTGATGCTAAATGGTGTAAAAGTCTACTTCCTTTAAATCTACTCTCTCCTCCCCCACCCCCAAATCTCAGCATACCATGAAACAATATAGAATCATAATCTCACAGAAGTTTAGAGCTAGCAAGAACCTGAATCTGTGAAGGGACTCCTTTCATAAGACGAGAAACCTCAGCTAGCATCGCTGCTGGGACGGCTATTACCTCTAAGTCTTGAACACTGTCAATGCACACACACACACACACACACACACACCGCCTACCTGCACAGGTCGCCTCTGAAATCAAATGGGCACTGTCTACTGTGAGAGATTCAGACTCAGCAGAATTCTGAACAACCAAAGGGAGACCTAAAACGTCTTCCCCTACCTGCCCAAAACAGGTCTCGTGAACTTTCAGGGTGCTGTTCTTTTTTGCTGCTTTTTGCCTTATGCACGCCAAGGGAAAGCAATGAGGTGTGGCTTCCACTAGCCCTAAAGCTATGGAAAGGAGTTTACTAGTTCTAACTGCAAAGCACCATGAGAACCTGTTGTTTAATCCGATTAGTTGCATTCTTTGGGAAACTCTATGCATAGTTTTCTACTTTTTATGTTGATTTACCTTTATTCATAAAATGTGAGGGAAACACTAGGCCTGGGATAATATTTCACCATGAAGAAGATAAAGAACTGCTACTTGGGGGGGTGCGGGTGGGACACCAGGACCAGGGCCCAAATCTCAGTTTCCTAATTCACTAATGAACACCGCTGAAACCAGAAAGTTGGTTCCCACGGCTTACTAACGGTGACTTTGGAGTAAATCAGGCCCCGTGCTTTCTCTGCTGCATTATACAACACACAAAATAAGAAGGAAACAGGACTTGACTGGTCACTCACCACCTTCTTGAATCCTATGGGCTGATGGTTTTGTTGGTGATGGCAAGAATGGCACCGAGTGTTGGACTGGTAGGTCAGCCTGGACCTTGTTCAGCAACCTGGGCACTTGAATTCTGGCTAGGAAAGAATTCAGAGCGAAGACTTAAACTATAAGAGAAAGTTTATTTAGAAAGTCACAGAGGTAGCAGAAGTGAGTGGTAGAAGAATGAGCTCAGGAAACAAGTTACAGAGGCAAAAGAAGGGCCCTTGGAGCTTAGGAGAGAAAAGGGTAAAGGTAAGGAGAATGGGGGGTGTCAAGGAGGGGGAGGGAAAAAGTGCTGGTGTGCTCGGGGAGGGAGAGTGGGGAGAGTGTGCTGGTCCTTTGTCCTAAGGACTTTTAAGGGAGGAGAGTTTAGGAGAGGTCCCACGTGTGTCCTTTCAGGGTCATGGCTTCTCCTGATTGGTCAGTGCCAGGGCAGGGGGTCATTAGTCAACACAGCTGGTCCTGAGGTCAGCCGTAGAGTCCCTTGTCTGGTTTTGCTGGGCTTGAAGCTGAAACGCAACTGAGGCCTAGATGTTTTTGATATTATCAGAGCCTCATTGTCCTGGGGGCTTAATGTTTAAGGGCGTTACCAGCTTCCTTGTTGGTTCCCCCTCTAAGGGGGTCTAACTCACCTGACTAGCAACACGCCAGGGGAGACAGGTCAGGGGAGGGTCCGAGCTGCATGACCAGCGATATGCTAGGGGAGGAAAGGTTACCCTGGGGGTGAGGTCCTTGTTTTCCCAGGTTTGCCCGTTGCTAGGCACCTGGGGCTTGCCACCCTGGTGACCTTCAGTACCTGGCCCATTGTGCTTGCTCTGCTCCTGTCTAACTGGCAACCACAGTTTAAATTCCACGGGCAAGTGGGAAGGGCTTTGCAAGTCTGACTTTGGTGGTTGGGCAGTTGTCTCAGAATTCCGCTTTGATTAATCTCTGAAAAATCTTCCTTTTACGCGCATCCATTAGACCATACACTGATCAATGATCCATATTATCCATCTCTGTCCCTACTACTGGCGAAGGACTTGGCATGCAATAAGTGCTCCAAAGGTATTTATTGGGCTCATTTGAAAGTGAAAAGAGTAGACGGTAGGCGGGCTCCTGCTGGACAGTAACCGTCTCGTTCAAAACGATGCCTTCCTACCATCCACTACTCCTTTTCCTTTTCCACATTCCCAGACATCAGTTGGCCCTGACTACAGAACAACTCCCACCGGCTCTCCTCCATTTAGAAAACAGACGTCTGTTTACAGGTGATCCCAGATTATGCCATGCTCCCCATTTTCCCAGAATATCATGCATGCACACGCAGCTCGAATCTGGAGAGTACGATGAGCACTGCTGTTCCGCCTGAAGGCCTTCCACAGGCTGCAGGAAGACTATCAATTATGCGTTCTATTTGTTTGCATAGCCTAGGGGAAGCCTCAAAAGACAGCTCCGTCTTTAATCTCCTTTCCATTTCCTGTCTGAGAGAGGGGCAGGCGGACTCTCCCTCCACAGACTTTCTAATTCAACCCTATCCACTCACGTCAAGCTGCCATGAGCCAGCAGGAAAGCACAGAACTCAGAAGCATGATGGGGAAGTCTTCTTCCCACTGAGGAGTGGCACTAGAGTAAGCACAATGTCACTGGGGAAGTGGCATTAGAGTAAGCACAAGGGCTGGGGAAACTTTCCCCTTACCCCTTTAGTTCTTCTGGCTGGTCAAATAATTCAAATGACATACCGCAGATTAGCAGGAGAGAATCAAATTTTAATACGTGGGCACAGGGAATTCACCTAGGCATGAAAATTCTAAAGACAGGCAACATGAGGTATACATGTCATTTTGGATGAAGCTGGAGGGCGGGGATGCTGGGTAGACAATTCACAGGTGGATTAGAAAGGGTGCGTGTCTGGTAAACAAATTCTTTCAGGGCCACCCAGAAACAGCGGGGCCCAGGAAGAGATTTTTGCACACTTGGTTCATAGGTGCTAAGGTGAATAAGCTGAGGCTCCCTCCCTGAGCGGGTTAGTAGTCTGCATGGCTGGGTGACGCACCCGGGGGAGACTCTCTCCCAGCTCTCACATGACAACAAAACCTTCAAAACGGTTTTGAAGTGACTTGCTTCTACATCTATCCAAACACAGGATATTTCTTCTTTCTTAATGGTCCATTAAAATGATGATTAGAGTATTTTGCCTTTTTGTTTCTGTTTTTCAAAATTCACCTCTGACCCAAATATCATACATTTATTGAGTTGTAGAATTCTAGAACCCTGTCAAGAGTACTCAAGAAATAATAATATTACTAAGTGTCTTTTTAAGTTACTGACCTGAAGCTATATGTCACAGGTGGCAAACACAAGGCCCATGGGCCGAGTCTGGCCCTCCACCTTGTTTTATCCAGTCTGGCACCTTGTTTCTACCCGGCGGCAGCGCCGAGCTCCTTGCCCCTGGTTAAGGAGTAGTTACATTTATACAGTCCTAAAGGAGTAGTTACATTTATACAGGCCTTTGAAGGCAACCGTGAGGCTGATGTCACGCTGGTGAAAATGAGCTTGACATCCCTACTATGTGTTTTAATGCCTAGTCTTTCTGTAAACATTGTAGGTACTTAGAGTTTTATATTCCAAGGAATGCTGCCCCCACAAATGGAATAATAGCTATGTCCATGGTTTATATTTCAGCATTTCCTGAAATTGCTTAAATTAAGTGAGATTTAGAAAGGGAAATATGTTTAAGGAAGGGACTGATATATATTACCCAACGTACAGTCTACTATATTTGGACTTTGGAGAAACTTGTTCATTTTTCCAGGAAACTTGGAAACTATTTCTTAAACCAATTCTTAGACAAGAGGAAGTATTTTCTGATTATACTTTGGCAGGCAGTCGTCTCTGACAGGATAAGCCTTCGAAGTACTTCATTGACCTGGCTTTTAAAACATACTCAGCGTGAATCGTTCCCACTGTTACAGTTCTTTTAAAAGAACATAATAATACGTTGGATGCATTAAGGAACAATAAAGATTATACAAATAGTCGATCAAAAAGTACAAATGGGCCTTGCCAAGGGCCAGCGGTTGCCCTAGATGTTCAGTCTCCGTAATCAATCCTGCACAGGGGCAAGTGTGGTCGCAGCCAGCTGTGCGGAGGGTGAGCCCTCTGCAGCGACTCTGTGCACAGCGCAACATCCTCGCCCGTGGGCGTCTCAAGTTACATGCTGCTTAGCACCATGGTTCTTGTGAATGGTGAAATACAACCAGCACCCCTGAAACACACACACACACACACACACACACACACTTCAGAATGCCCAGGGTCCTTCACTGTGCTCCCAACTACCCGTTTGGTGGACCTCTGTTATATGGGCGGGACTAGGATATGGCGAGGGAGGCACTCACCTTGGGAACCAAATTTAAGGGGACACCAAAAACACTCAGTTACCAAGATACGTAACATTTCAATGCATTATTTTAAAAAATCAATTAAGTGCGAAAGAATCCGTGAACTAGATATCAACATTTTAAATAACAAGGTCCAGCCTGAGCTTGCACAACCTTGCCTCACTGGCCCTCCCCTAATCTTGACCCTGGTGCCCAAAAAAACTTATTTATGAAAACAAGGAGCTAGCCCCATGGCACATGGTTTCGCAAGCTGATGTTTTTAAATAGATTGCGTTAAAGTATATATGGTTGGATTTGATTTGCTAATATGATGTTGACCTTCGCATCTCTGTTCATGAGACACTTTGGTCTTTAATTCCCTTCCTTGTAATGTCTTTGGTTTTGGTATTAGGGCAGTACTGGCCTCAAAGAATAAGTCAGGAAGTATGCCCTCCTCTGCTTCTGTTTTCTGGGAGAGATTGTAGAAACTTGGTATCATTTTATAATTATAGAAACTTGGTATCATTTTATTATTATTATTATTATTATTATTATTATTAACTGTTTGGTAGAATTCACCAGTAAAGCCATTTGGGCCTGATCTTTTTTTTTTTTTTTGAAAGTTAATGACTAATTCAATTTCTTTAATGGATATAGGCTTATTCAGCCTATTTCTTCTCCTTGTATGACTTTTGGTAGAGTTTGTCTTTTAAGGAATCGGTCCATTTCATCTAGGACATCAAATTTGGGGGCATAGAGTTGTTCATAATATTCCTTTCTATTTCTTTTAATGCCCATGAAATCAGTAGTGATAGCTTCATTTCTGATATTAGTCATTTGTGTCTTCTCTTTTTTTTTATTGGTTAGCCCAGCTACAGGGTTATCAATTTTACTGATTTTTTTTCAAAGAACCATCTTTTGGTTTTGTTTATATTTTCTACTGATTTCCTGTTTTCAATTTCACTGATCTCTACTCTAATTCTTATTTCTTTTCTTCTGCTTACTTTGGGTTTAATTTCTTCTTCTTTTTCTAATTTCCTTATGTGGAAGCTTACATTATTAATTTTAGACGTTTCTTCTCTTGGAATATATGCATTCAATGCTATCAAATTCCCTCTAATCACTGCTTTTGCTGCATCTCACAAATTTTGATGAGTTGTATTTTTGTATACTTCTATGTGTTAAATAGTCTTTCTTTTAAAGTAATCCATATCTATATTATAATATCTAATACAGAGTTCTTTCTTTAGAGACTCTTTAAGGTTAGAAAAGACAAAATCAGGAGGAAAACCAGTGGGCAACTAGGAGAATGTCCTACTCCAACCCTCCCTGAACCCATTATTGGGAAGACTGCCTCATACACCACTCTAATACAGGGGTGTCAAACTCATTTTCACCGGGGGCCACAGCCTCGTGGTTGCCTTCAAAGGGCTGAATGTAATTTTAGGACTGTATAAATATAACTACTCCTTAACTTTAAGGAGTTGAAATTACATCTGGCCCTTTGAAAGCAAATGTGAGGCCAATGTGGCCCCGGTGAAAATGAGTTTGACACCCCTGCTCTAATACATAGAGCATATGCCATAGAAGTCAGACCAACGACAACCACTGTTTTTAGCTGGAGCCTCCCACATTCTCCTTATCACACACACAAACCCTCGCTCCATTTTCCCTTTTTCCCTTTATGGCTGCCCTGGACGAATATTTCAACCAGACTCCATCAGTAGTGTTGAGGAGTAGCAGAATATGCCACATTGCCATTAAAATTATTTTGAGCTGAAGGCAATTGAGAAGAAGCAGATACTAGAAAAGCTCTCTGCCCTCCCCCTATTCACCTAAAAGCAGGACAGAAAATGTACAAGGGTGTCCCTCCTCCCCTCTCTAGCGGAAAAAAAAAGTGAATCACCAGGGACAGCAACCAGAGGACTCTACAGAACACAACTTGGCCACAGCAAGCCCTGATCTCTGCCATTCCTCTCCCCACATAGTTGCCTTCTCACATTTTACCACCCTAGAAACTCAAAGTCCTTTCCCTTTGTCTTGTCACTTCTCTGAATTTTATTGTTCTTTTGTTAAGCACTATTCTAACCACCCCTATGCAGGAGTCAATAAACTGCTGTTCATCTGTTTTGTTGTTGTTGTTGTTAGACTAATTACAAGGCCCCAGCCTGGGAACCTAAGAAGGGTATAGGAAAAGGTATTTTTTCCTCCCCTACAGTGTCATACAATAGAAATAGCCTCTGACGGAGAATTTTCTTGCCCTCTCTTTTATAACCTCCACCCTGCACTGGGCACTAACATAGAGGAGTTACCGATTTACCACTGCAGGTGAGAAATATACTCTGTAGATGCACAGGCCCAAGACAAGATCAAAGAGGGGGACTTTCTAATGCAACCACATCCCTTCAGAGCCCAGTGGGCTGCAGCCCTGCTTGCCTTTGCTTCTCTAAAGCAAACAGAGTAGCAGACTTAATGCTCAGCTCAAAATGCTTAAAAAGAGAGCTTTCACTACGTCATGGATTCTTTCTGGACTTTCTTATACAGCCATAGAGAAAGTAACTTTTTAAGTCAAAAGAGTTGCTAAGAATGAATTCATTTGATTTCCTGGAATGTCTAAATTTGCATCTATCTAGCTCATGTTTCTACCACACAAAAAAAGTGATTTCTCAAAAAATTGAAACTACCTGCCTAGTGTCTTTGAAAAGCTCTAAGTCATTCTGATGGATTATTTTTTTAATTTGGTATTTAAGGATTTCTGTCTGGTTGTTTTTACCACTGATTTCCATAATCTCTGTCAGCCACTTCCTATATATCGGAGGCCACATGCAAAGTGTAGTATTCAGGTCATAAAATGCAAATATGATTAAGGACTGTGCCATCTCAAATTCTAAGAATTTATGACCAACGCTAGGAATTTTTTTTTAAAAAAGCATTTTATTCAAGTGTTTGAAGCCCAAACTAAATTTAGAAAGATGTCTTTAGAGTTCAAGATTCTCTAGATTTTTTTAAGCATACATAGACAAGTACTCAGGTTATCGAAGTAGTGGAGGGAGGAAAAATAAACAGGAATCATCCTGAATGAGCTGCTTGATTAGTGTCTAAATTGCCCAAATGCCCCTTTACTCTGTCTCAGGTGGAGAATCTGCTCCTAATTACATTCTATTTGAAAGCAAACACGCTGTGACCAACCTGGCTCACCGTTGTCAGGATTGTTGATTTGCTTCAGGACGGACTCTCCCCAGGTATTTTATTAAGGTAGCACCTCAAGATATTAGAAGTAGACTCATAATTCACTCTCCAACAGGGAAATGAGGAAAAGCATTTTCTAAAGTTCTTAGGCATTAAATCCAGGTTAACTGAGTGTTAATTAAACAAGGAGGTCGTTGATTGAGGTGGTTCTAATGCCTTGGCAGCCTGTGTAAGCAAACTAAAACCTAAGCCTGTAAATACCTCAGAGTTAAGAAACTGAGACCTAAGGACATCCAATCACAAACAGCCAACAAGGCTTTACCAGGTAAGGTCACCACTTATTAGCCAATCAAATAATTTCCTTGCTTTGGGGCTCGTCTTCTCTCTATATAAAGTCTTGTCCCCAGCTCCCATCTGTGGGGCACTCCTAACTACTTCCATTGAGGCGCTGCCCCGTTAGATCTGATGTGTGCTCAGATGAACTCTTAAAAATTTCCATATGCCTCGGTTTATCTTTTTCACATGAGGGAAGACAAATAGAATTATTGTATTGTTGTTCTCAATTAATTTTAAAGTATTTTTCCCATCTTAAAATTTCTCTTTAGCTATATGGAATAAAAAATAAATCCTTAAATTTGCACACAAATTATTCCTTCCTTATCGACTCTATGCCAGCAAGAGTTTGAGAGAGAGGGGGTTGGTTTTGTAAGTCAGTCTACAGGAGGGGGTAAAAGTAGGTTTACAGTTGTTTTATGGGAAATAATACAATAATTAATGAATAATAATACAAGAATAAACTCTGTTTTGCATAGTCACAATGTAAACCTACTTTTGATGCCCCCCTCCCCCCACATTGCCTACTTGGTACAGGTTGGACCCTTTCTGTTAGGTAGCTCAGAACCTGTAAGGCCAGCACAGATATTCCCCGAAGAGAGCTTGGGGTGGGTTCACAGAGTGGGGAGAACTGAGTTCAGAGATGCTTCTGACACTTCCTGGCAAAGAAAAACGCCCCTTGAGAAATCCACCAATTTTAGGGACCACTATCCAACCAACACCACCCCACCCCCCAGAAAGGCCTCAGGGCTCTGTCTTTGTTTCATTTCTTGATTAATGGGAGAGTAGTTCCTGCAGCCAGAAGGAGCGATTTTTCCTCTTACCTAAAAGCATTAGGCAGGACACACCCAGGGCTTCCGGACAGACCCAGGGCTTCCGTTTGTATTTTGATGTTAGCTTGTGGTCCTTCATTCCACTCCCCAAACCCACATTGTGTTGCCTGAAGTGATTGATAAGTGCTTCATTTACAAACCAAAAGGGTAAAAAAAAAAAAAAAAAAAAAAGCTGGAGGGAATTTAAATAGGTAATTCCACAGAGCTCTCTGCCCAGCAGAGAAACCAATCACAGTAATCCTGCTATTTTAAGTTCCTGGGTCTATCCCCAGCCCCCATTCCCTAACAAAATTTTGTTTGGAAAGTACCTATGTGCCTTTTTTATTCCTAGGGAAATTTTGTAGAGAACACATCAAATTTTCAAAGATATCTATGTTCCCCAAAGTTTTAAAACCCCCACTGTGAAGTGGAGAAATGGAGCTGCAATTTACAAAGTCCCCCCAAAATGAAGTCGACCTGGTGGTCCCTGAACTAAGGGTGTCCCAGCATGCAAGAACAGGGACCGAGGCTGTTAAAACCCAATGGTCAGATGAGCTCCCTGTGGGCTCCCAGTGGATGTCACTCTCCTGAGAATCTGGGAGATTTCCTTGAAAGTGGTCAGAAACATACCAAGAAAAAAAAAGGGATACCACTCGCCACTCCTTGTCCACACTCCTTCCTGTATGAGACAGGTAAGTAAGCACACCTGGCTGGATTGCATGAGGGTGTACTAATCTTCACTCCTTGCATTGGAAAGCCCATCAAAAGCCAATTCAAATAAAAAGAGACATTTAAAGTAATATTTTAGTTGAAGTATAACAAATACACAGAAAAGTGAACAAGTTATAAGTACGCATCTTTGTAAGTTGTCACGAAGCAAGCTTACCCATGTAACTACCACTCACCCAAGTCAATATACTTAAAGTAGCGTTACCATCACTGTGTTGATGACTAACGAGGCTGAACACTTTTCATACATATTTTGGGTATATAGGGTCTATTTTATGAACATGAATTTTAATAATGTTTATGTATTATTTAGATATTGTCTTTTATATAAAATGAGTCTTCAAGTCTTTTGCTCATGTGTTGATTGCTTTGTCTTTTCTAACTGATATGTGAGCCACAATGTGTGTGTTCTGAATATGGGTCATTTGTCACTTACATGTCTTGTATTTATCTTCTCTGACAAGGTTAGTGACCCTTCCCTCCCAAAGAGATATCTGTGGTGAGTACAGTGGACAGTTAATATTTGGTTTGTGTCCTGTTTAAGAAATCTTTGCTTACCCCAAAGTCATGGAGATGTCTGCTATGTTCTAGGAAATGTGCTGAATTGCCATTCACATTTAAAGATACAGTCCACTTGAAATAAAGTTTCATGTGTATGAAGTAAGGGTCAAACTTCAACTTTTCTATATGAATATCCAATTGACCCAGCACCACTCATTGAAAAGACTGTCATTTCCCCATTTCTATGTGGGATTCCTTTGTCATAAATCTAGTGCTTTCCAAAGTCACCTCATTAGCATAAGTTCACAAAGGGCTCCAAGGGTTTAAGGAGATATGTGCCAGGAATCACAGAAAAGACCAAATACATTTCTTATTTTATATACCACAACCTGTAAATGTATAAGTTGAAAAAATCCTAGGCCAGGAAGAACTCTTAATTGAAAAGTAGGAGAATTTACCGTCTTCTAAGGCGCCATGCAAGAATATGTTTCCATGCTGAGAAGTATGTTGGTCCAAAGGTATGCAAAAAACTGCTAACAGTCATCCTTACAGAATCTAATTTGAAGATGTAGAATCACTTGAAAACTTTGTGTGGCCTTACAGTAACCTTCAAGACCCACAGCACTGCATGTCTCTCCCTCTCTCCTTGGATTGGTCAGTCTCACTAAAGCTAATTGTGCCAGTTATCTATTGCTGCATAACAAATACTCCAAAATGTAGTGGCTTGACATAAAAACCATCCTATTTGCTCGTAATTCTGTGGGTCAGTAATTTGGGCTGAGATCAACTGGGCAGGTGACTTTTGCTGGTATTGCCTGGAGTCAATGAGGCTGCCAGCTCGAGGTGGGTTAGTCTAGGGCGTCTCAGGTAGGATGGGTCATCCCAGGTCTGTGTAGTTTCATCCTTTGGTAGGCTGGCCTGGGTTTCTGCACACCGCAGTGGTGCAAGACCTCTTGTGGCCTAGGCTTGGAAGTCATACATCATCACCTCTTCCACATCCTATCGGTCAAAGCGAGTCACAGAGCCAGCTCAGCTGGAAGGGGTGGGGAACTAGATTTTAGCTCTTGAAGGATGGAGCTGCAGTCTCTGTGGCCATATTTAATGTATCATATCCATTAATTTATGTAACTTTATCATCTCTTGTACTGATGCCTAGTCTTCTGTCTATGTTCTCTGATGATGTTCCAATAGGATGGGAGTGGAAACCTTTTCCAAAAAGATTTCAATGGTGATGAGGCAGCTGCAGCCTCATTATTTCATTCATAGTTGTTGAGAAGGTCTGGCACATCAAACTTTCTCTGAAACTGTCTTTTGCCAGTTCCTTATATGAAGAGGAGGCAGCACGGTCCCAATTTGCTCCCCACGACAGATTGCTAGAGAAGTGGTTGCTTTCTTTACACTCAAGTGTAAAAAAAGTGCCTTTTTCACAGCACACTTGCTGATAAACTAGCATTAGATGAAGACCAGTAAGCATGCTGACATTTCACTAAGAGCTGTTATCTCTAGACACCTGTGGATAAATGTGCTAATGAGAGACTTTTCTTAAGGGCTCTTCTGTCCGTGATTATTCCAAGCCATGGGGAGAGAGCGGCTTAATCATCAAGCCTCAGGTAGGAAAGCACCAATTAGTAATGACTTCCCAGCTTGGGGACACTTACAGAGTCTATGCATTTCCAGTCTAATCAAGACAGCTGGAGTAACTCTTTTCCATCAAATTTTGTTATTCAAATCATGTATGGAATGATTTTCTGAAAGGGGCTACCTACATTTCACACCTCCTTGGTAGAGTAAGAGGCTAACAGAAAGACTTTTTACATTATGCAAAGGCTTTAATCAAAGAGATACTCAGGGATGCACACTATCTACACAAATATGATGGCAAAGCATCTGGAGCTTGTTCAAGTTCCTATGGGATCAACGTGATCCCTGATGTCCACTTATTAACAGACCTTAAACCCAGATTCGTGGTAATGTTGCTCCTCCCTTCCTGAGTTTTGCATGTTCTATCTGGATTGTCATCATTGGAGGGTGTTACCTTACCAGTCAGTTAAAGGCACCTCTTTCTTCTTCTTCTTGCACCTCCTCTTTCCCACCATCTCCTTTCCTTTTCATCTTCATTCTCCCCTTTGGACTGTAAACGTTAGGATTTGGTGCTTAAAACAGAATTCACTCAGTTTTAAACATAGGAGGATTTAATGAGGGAAGTGGTGGACAGGCCAGAGAGGTGGGCCTTCAGGTGGGTCTGCAGGAGAAACGCCTAGAATGCCAGAGCTGACCACCAAGTAGCTGCTCCCTCTACTAAAACCAAAAAAATAGGGGATTAGGAGGCTGCCCTAGAGACTATATAGGTTGATAGGTTCAAGAACATATCACCATAGCTGCCATCCAGGGATGAAGAATCAAGGATCGAAAGCCAGGATCAGAAGGTCATTGCTTCTCATCACCTACAAAGTTGGACAAGTGCTTCAGAAAATTCCATGATCCTGTGACCTTGTTTGCCTGCAGAAAATATACTTAAGCAGCATAAAAATGGTCACTATCTCACTTCCTCCTTGCAAGTATCACATATGCAAATCTAATGAAAGTAAATGCTTTTCTTGCTGAAAGAGGATCTGGGAAATATGCTGGTTTGGGGTTTTTTAACCCCTACAATAATGGAGGTCACCATGGAAGGAGGTCAGAGTGAGTGTGAGTGCCTCTTGACCAAACCCTATGCGAGGAGCCTCACTGGACACCCTCCCTTCTAATAACATTCATCAGAACGATTAACAAACAAGCATGACCTGGGCCCTCCTGAACTCATTTTCAACGTCACTCCATTTAACGCTTACATCACCTCCATATATTAGGCACTATTTACCCGGTCTTCCAGATCCAGAAACGGGGGGCAGGGAAAGGAAGTAAATTGCCCAGGGACTCACAGTAGTAGGGGAGGGCTGGTGATCAAACCCAGCGTGTGTGATGCCGAAGTCCACCTGTGGGAAACCTGTCTGGAACGAGAGACTGCTATCTTAACCACAGTACCAGACGCTTCACAGAGGAGCTCACCCTAGTCCCTAGGCCACGGGCTTGGCCAACCGAGTTCATAAGAGTAGCCTTCCATTCCCTTTTCTGCAGTTTGTGCGATTGCTTCATTCGCTTAACCCCTTCCAGCAAGCCCTGAGCTGAGGGGTGGGCATGGGCCCAGTAAGGGACTGACAATGCTCTTCCCATACAATGTTCACAATGGTCTTGCCACCCACCTGCCAGTTTGTTTTCTAAGAAACCAATACCTTCACAGAGAGACTTGAAAAATGCCTACAACCTGATGACATAAAAAATTCTTGGGAAGGAGCGGTATAATGAGTATAATGAGCATCATTCACAAACAGGACAAAAGACACAGGCCCCCGAGACCCTGCTGACCAGACAATAAAGAGTCTTGGGGCAGGTGAAAACTGAGGCCAGGGCATATGCTCACCCAATTGACCAGATGCCCGGGGCTATTTAAAGCATTGTATTCTATTCTGAGAAAGAATAGAATTTAGGGTCTGATGGAAGAATTCCCCTACAGAGGATGCCTGAGGCCTCTTTCTGTCATAGTTATTACCAGACCAGTGTTTATTGTAAGGAAACCAAAAAACAAAAAACTGTCCTTGGCCCAGCACTTATTTGCTTTTTTTTTCCCATTATATTTCAGTCAAGGTTGAAATCCTCTCACCTGTGCGATTCTTCATTCAAATAGAATGCTGCGTGAGTCCATGGTGGACGTGTGTGACGGCTCAAACTGTCGCCAGACTCGGTAATGGGCGGGTCCTTCTGGCACCAGCAACGGGGCCAGACCGGACCTTTCCTTCTTAGACATAGTGCCTTGAGAGAGCGCCTGGTTCTCAGAGGGACTCACACACACTAACCGATCAGTAAGCAATGCTTTCTCTCAGTAGGCAGGCGCTTTAGAACTATCACCTCCTTAAAAAAATGTAGCAAAAGCTGCCAAAGGCGCTTATTTTTATCTGAGGAGTCCCATGGGCTACACACTCCTAAAAAGGATGACCGTGAACACACACCTTCCCCTTTGAGGATCTCTTCACAGACAGTAAATGCTCTCAATTAGCCGTGAGGGGCCCGTTCTGCCTGGAAGTCACCTCAGCCGGTGTGTGGGCATTTGCTAAATGTGGGCGGTGATGCATCCCCGGTAAGAGCCACAGCTGTGGCATCATCAACTGAGAGGGTGAGAAGTCTTCCTTTCATCAGTCCAATCGTCTGCTCTTTACATCTCAGCAGATCATAATATAACTTCCCACGCTAGCACCCAGCCACTCAACTGCTTTCTTTGTTTCCACTATTATTACTTGGAAATTCTTCTTACCGCCCATACAATACACCTGTCCCAATGGGAACTGTTGCCATTTCAAGTATGCATGGTTATTTGTTATAATGAAAGTACAATCCCCTTGGGGTTAAATAATTCTAGTTCACTTGGCTTTTCCTTACCCTCCAACATTAGAAAGTCAGCTTGGTGACTCATCTCTAAAGTCTTTCCTACTTCTGCATATTCCTGTTCTCTAAAAACCTGAGCAGGTTTTGATTCTCTAGAGAGACAAATCATCACACAGTATCCCAGTCTCCAGGTGGGAGGAATATGACCGGGCCTGATAAGGGGCCAATCCTTCCTTACAATAGGAAGTCAGAAAAGGGATTTATTCACCCAAATTACATAAAAGCAGAAAGGTCAATGGCAGAGGTCAACCTGGGCTTATACTATGGTAGAGCCAAAAATATACTGTCAGGAGATGGTGTGCATCCAACCTGGTCCCGGGGTGAGCCTGACAGCAGTGCCTCCAAACTTCTTCACTCCAAGAATTCCTTTGGCAGGTGTTTTCCCCAGTGCCTCTTTGGTGAAACACTTTCCTTTGAAGTTAAACTTATTTCCATTTTACCTGTTTGAAAGTCAGTATTTTACCTTTTTTTTTTTTTAACCTAATGGATGGTCAACATTTTGCCAAAAAATTTGTATCTAAATGGGTATTCAAACTATATTTGCTATTTAACTTTTTAAAAGTGTGTTTTCTCATAAAATGTAACACAAATAGTACCTGCAGGAAACCCCACCCCTTGACCACGCCTGCTCAGAGTACAAGGAGGGGCATAAGTAGGTTTACAGTTGTTCATATGGAAAATACTACAATAATAAATAAGAATATAAGAATAAACTCTGTGTTTCGTGTACTCACAACTGTAAGTCTACCTTGGCCATGTCCTGTATACCTGCAGTTCTCACGTCTTGGGTTGTTTTATTAAACCCAAGACATGTACTGACACAAAATATGTAAAATAATCTTCCTGAACAAGCACAGATCGTAAAACAACATAATAAGTCAGGGAGTATGGAACACATAGAAATAAACGGATCAATTTGTCCTGTGATTTAAAAAACAGGCAGATGGAAATGGGGGCTCGGTGAGATGTTTACGTTCCCCTAAGTGATTTTAATGAGTAGCCAAGAGTTGAGAACTTCTGATCCCAAGTTTCAATTTCTTGTTACGGCAGGTAAGTTCCTCTAGGGTTGAGCCCCTCGTTGGCCTTCTCTCTCTCACAATGTTATATCCAGAGGGCCATGAGCTCAGCCTTACCAAAGGCTCACAGGAGTGCTTCCCACCTGTATCTCTACACCCTGCTCATGGATACATATCCTTTTTCCGGAAGCCTCTGATCTTCTCCTGCCCACGAGGGCTTCTGCTAGCAAACATCTAACTTGCCCCACCACCTGGGAACCTTTCCTCCCCGCTCCTCCTCCCCCACTCTGCTGGAATTGTTTACGTGTCTGCATCTCCTCTTCAGGACAATAAGCATCCCCATTAACCCACCAGGACCCAAATCTAATCCTAGGATTAGATACATAAGAAATAAGATACATAAGATTAGGCATTTGTGTCTGTTTTGTTCACCATTCAAGACTAGCTACACCATTTGCAGTCCCAGAGCAAAATGCAAATGCAGAGCCCCAAGTCTGAAAATTAAGAATTTCAAAATGTCACCAGTGGAGCATTAAATCTGGCACAGGGCCCTTCTGCCTAATACATAGTTGGTGCTCAAAAATGTTTGTTGAATGGATGAATTTTTGCATTTCCTGCACCTGCCTGGTGGAAAGAACTTGTACTTCCTGCATTCTGAGAAACAGAGGCTGCGGTGCTGGGAGAAACGAGGAAGGATGAGAGAGGCACTTTCAATTCATGATGCAGCAAATGCCTCATTTAACAACAACCAGGCACTGCCAACGACACGCAGGAATGCCTCTAGGACCCCACTGCACAGCAACGGCGTCACTCCTTCCAGACTGGCCGGCAGAACACGAGGAAATGGGTCTCTCCAGCCCATCAGATATTGTCCACTCTTAACTGGGTAGCAACATAGCCAGGGGAGGTCTACCAAAGGCACTTGACCCTGGATGTAAAAATACACATTTTTAATTTTACAAATGGCATTATTGCTTTTTCCCATTTGCTAAAACATACCATGCCTGTTTTTCTCATTTTTCTTATAGTCCTGAAAGGCCACTGCTAACTTCACCTTTTATATAAAGGGTCTGTTACAATTTTGGCCCACTTCATATTTATAAAAGCAAATCCGAGGCATTATGACAATTTATCCCTCCATGCCTCTGCTGCAAGTCTGGACATTACCTACCCACGATAAAGATGCAAGGAGCGCAGAACCATTAGTCTCGTTATACTAATGAAATGATAGCCATGCGCTGTTACCACGCCCAACCAAATCATCAACAGTTCCTTTGTATCTATGATCTGTTTCTCTCTTGAACAAGTTCTCCAGATTCTATCTTTATTAACCTCAAGCCCCAAATCCTTGTTCTCTGCTCTGTCCACTCAGAAGACCATCTGGATACGTACTGTGTGGGAACACCCAGCTTCGGAAGAAGGATGAGTCACGTTGAAAGTACATTGTCATGTCCATTCCTGCCTCACACACCATCTGGCTAGAAAAGTTGTAACATTCTGCTTTGCGGGAGACTAGAGCACCTGGCTTTTCTCTTAAAGAGGAAAATCAGTAGGTCAGTTCACTTTCCTCATTTTTCTATTTTTAAATAGACTTTTCTTTAGTAATTTCATTTCCAGTTTTGCCCATATTTCTTCTTTCTTTTTTGCTCACCCTCCCCTTCCCCCGAGGAAGACTGATATCAGGGTTCTCCATGCATGGAGTGTAGCTTACACACACTTCTTCAGAAAATTTAGGTTTGATTTTCAGTAACTTGGATCAAGGGTTTTCTTAATCATTCTATTCTCAGCCTTAAGCACATCTTATTAATTATTCCATTAGCAGTGAGGAGTCCCACTATGCCTCATTCCCCTCAGGGCAAAAATCACGAGCTAAAGGTGGGCTTTCCACCGAAACTCATTTACGACGGGAAAAGGGCGTTAACACCAGAATGGATTTTTAAATATAAAATGACACTTATTTAGTAACACCAAGTTAATTCTGTGTAAGAATGCTCTGTGAGTGGGTAAAAACCAGCATTGCCACCAAAAGTCCTGAAGTGTTGGGGCCATCAGAGGCAAATTCCCGAATATAGCTCGATACTATACAAGTAAATACATGGTGTTCAGGACCCTACACTAAAATTTAACATAATCCTGCTAACATTTCTTTAGCAATTGACTGTGCCTCCATTAATGTCTAAAACAACCCTTTGAGGCAGGGATGGTTATGGCCATGTTAAATTTATGTGGTCACTCGATTGCTCAGCTCTCTGGCAGCAAATCGGAGCCACGGTCCTGCTGTTTCCCAGACAAATCTCCCGGACTCCGGTTTGCATGCCTCATGCTTTTCACTCCGAGGACAGATGGTGCCTCCTCACCTCGCCTCTCTTCCTGGGCCAAACTGCATTTTTTCCCTCACACCTCTGAAGAAGCTTCTGGAAACCTGAGACCATTCAATTGCATGCCAATATATTTATATGTCTATTTGCTCTTGTTTATTTTTCTAGGGGAAAAATAAGACTGAGTTTTAACAGAAAACAGAAAAGGTAAAGTTAAGAGCCACTCTTTTAAAACCCTACAGTTATTTTCAACCTCAGCGTAACCTTGCACACACATAGTATTCATCCCTCCAGAATCCCCACGCATGTTTTTAGTTTAATTGCCACGCATGATAAATACTCATCAGACCCAAGGAAAGTTGTCAAGACCAAGCTTGGCAAAGCCCATTTAAGAGCTAAAAATACATCCGGGAGAGACCATTTTTTCCTGGAAAGAATTGCCTTTAGAAGCGCAAATGCACAGCAGTTCTTCAGGTGAAAATGATATTACTACTTCGGTCTGTTCAGAGGAGACAGTAATGGAATGAGACGCACAGTCTCCGGCTGTAGATCCGTGACTGACTGAACAAATGCTAAGGAAGGCACCTCTGCCAGTAAAGGTATTCTGTCAACCAGACTTGTGTCCCAGAGAGAAAACAGCCTCACCCGAGAAGCCCGAGCAGCCAGGAAGTGGAGGACGGGATTAAACCATCAGGTCACAAGCCAGTGAAACAGGGTTATTGAAGGTGAGAGCTGGACGCCTGAGAGGGAGGGGGCGGATGATGAGTCTCAAACCCCAGAATCCCGCAGCCTAAAGATAGGGTTGGTAAAGTGAAAATTTTAGTAGCTAAATTCACTCTTTATACCTGAATAAGTGGCCTTGAAAATCAAGAACATCTCAAAGAATAGAGAGAAGAAAATTATGGAGACAAGATAAGAAACTCAGAAAATAGATCCAGGAAACTATACCTAAAAAAGTAACATCTCCACAGGCAAGTATTTGATATTAAGATATGGTAATGGTATTGCAGTTATATTGAGAGTGAGATTCAGATGGGCATTATTATGAATGGAATGATAAAATGTCACGGATGTGCCTAAAAATTCTCAAAAAAAAAAAAAAGCAGAATGAGGGAGGGTGCAGTTAGATGAAAAAAGAATGGTAGTATGTTGATAATCGTTGAAACTGCACAATGGTGCATGGGCGTTCATTATACTGTCTTACAAGACATTGAGTTGAAACAGAGTGACAGAGAAAGGTGGAAAAAGCTTTTTAGAGGGGTGGGAAATTGGGAGTGGCAGCAGTGTGGTGGACCAGAGGCTCTGGAGCTCCTTCTTCTACTGAACTACAACCGGTTTCTTGATAAATTATAACAAACAAATGTTATAATGATAATGTATGTTCTACGTATTAGAAAGTAAGAGAAATGTTCAAGAACCAGAAATAAAAGAATAATAAAAGCAGAGACTTAAAGCTTGAGTTGGGACCATAAATAATACTCAGGTAGTAGAAGGAGATTTAATAACGACAGTTACCCAGCAGTAAACCTCCTTATACCCTAAATTAGCAGAGCATTTTGCCTCTGGCTTCTTTGCTACTTAGCATAATCCATGTTGTTACAGGTATTAAAAGTTCATTCCTTTTTATTGTTCAGTAGTACTTCATCACCTGGATGGACCACAATTTTTTTTAATGGATTTACTGGATGAAGGATACAGATATCTAGTTTGGGGCTATTAAGAACAAAGCTACAATAACCCTTTGCACACAGACCTTAGGATGGACATAGGTTTTCACTCTCCTAGGAGTGGGATTGCTAGGTCACATGGTAAATGTTTAACTTCAAAGAACTAACTAAACCGAAGGAAAAAAGAAACGTAAAAAGACAAAAATAAATAAATAAATTGCCAAACTGCTTTTCAAAGTGGTTGTACCATTTCACATTCCCACCAGCAAAGCACAAACATTCTGGTTAATCCACATCCTCGAAAACATCTGGTAAGATAGGCCTTTTTTATTTTGGCTAGTCTACTAAGGGTGTAGTGGTACCTCCATGCTGACATTCTTAGAGATCAGGGCCAGACATGATACTATTCCCTCTTATCGGTCCCCAGCATCTTTCTATAATCACCCAAGATGAAGTTCTGATGAGGAGCCTAAGCAGAAGCCCCCAAACATGTATTGAGCCCCGACTTTGTGCTCAGAATTGTCCTAGCTCTGGATGTACGGAAGTGCAGAAGGTGGTCCTTTGCCTGGGTCTGTGGCTAGATATAAGAATGTGCCGGGTCGGGGACTTTCTTCACTTATGTAAATTGGCTCATTAATTAGCCTCTCTGAAGTCAGTTTCCTCATCTCTAAAACACACTGAGTAGCTACCTAGAAAGCCTTTTGTAAAGATTAGCAATAATGCCTGGTACATGAGAGGGGAAAATTAAACAACAGCTATAAATGTTCTCTTCCACATTTCATAACAGATTATTTTTGGCAAAGAATGAAGAGGTAGCAGAAAATAAGAGTTTAAATTCTCTGATTAACTGCCATTTTCCCATTAGTCTTTATTCTGGGACATCTTCTTGGTGTTTTTGTTTTTTCTGTTCCTGTTTTTAAATTTAGTAATCATTATCAGTTGGCCTTCCCAGCCCCTCTCTAACTAGACCCAAGATCTGTACCCGGTAGCCTGGGTTTTCCTTGGAGATAAACTGTCTCGGGGAGGCCCCTGGGCTTCCATAGGCTGAGCTCACTAAGGGCAAGTACTGCTTTCCCAGGCTCTTCAGAATGTCTGTGCAGAAGAGGAACTTTGATGTGTTGGGCTCTTCTCTGCATTCAGATCAGCTCAAAGGTGGGAGAGATAGGAAGAGAAAAGTTGTCTCCAGAGAAGAGGTTGGGCAGAGATGATGGAAGGTACATGCATGGCCCACACAGTCATTTTCATGAGCGCGAATATAACTCCATGAGTGGGTGGCCATGACTCAGGCCATGCCTGAGTGCCTGAGGATTTGCGTGGTCTCGAAGTTTCCCCCCAGTTTCCTCGCTGTCAAACAGAAAGTGAGAAGAGCAGAGGCCTGCCCGTGGAGGAAGTTTTCTTGAGATGATCGTCATCACCATTTCAAAATAGTCCCTCCAGCCTATCTGCAAGAATGATGGATGACATTTGGACCATCTAGAAAACACGCAAAATAGCTGAGAATCTACTGAGCGTTCAAGAGGTGAGCAGCAATGGAAAAAAAAATGTTTAGCACTGACACACTTGGGGGCTCATCAAAGCCAGTGATGTTAACTACCAAGCTTGAGAAATGGGCAGGTTTGAGGATATGAAGACAATGCCTTCAGCTGGGGGACATGTTGAACTTGGAGTGCCTGTGGAGGTGGTGAGTATGCAGTCAGATGTATGAATCTAAGCTAAGATGCAATGTTAGGGCTGCAGATAAATACTTGGGAGTCATCCTTGTAAGACTAGTAGTTGAAACCTTGAGAACAACTGAAAATAATTCAGATACTAGACAACAAAGACAGGAGAGGTAAGATGATGATGTGAAGACCTGATTATTCAGAACATCGGGCCTTGTTTGTGGTGCTACTAGGGAGAAAAAAAGAAAAAGAAAGGGCAATGTTGGGGCTGGCTCCTGTCTTTTGATTTAGCTGTTAAAGACTCAAATGTGTCAGTTCCAGCTAAGCAGTCGAACATAAACATTAAAAGCACTAGGTTTTAGGAGATCGGGTAGACCAGAATTTGAACCACAGTTCTAAAATGTACCACCTGTATGTGTGGGCAAGTAACTTAATCTCAGAGTCTCAGTTTCTTCATCTATAAAATAAGATAACATTTACAACAAATGACTACTTATTGATCAGATCAGAGACTTAGGATTATACACACGCGCACACATTACAAAGCCTTATAAATAATAAGTTTATAAAAGATGCTGTATAAAGACGTGATAATGATGCTTATAGGAGAAAATAGTTAGGCACCTGACAAAAATCCAGACGTCCCCTTCCACATTGAAGACTTATTGCCAGAAAGTGGATGCCCAGCAAGGGACTAGATTTCCCAGGCTCCCTTGCAGTGAGGTGGTCACGTGACTGAGTTCTGGCCTATAGAACGTGAACAAAACTTATTTGCACCACCCCCAGGTCTGACCAATGAAAACCTGCCATGCAGCAATCCTCTGTGATTTTTTTCTCCTTCCAAGTGATGGGGCGTCAGTCTTGGAAGCCACATGTTAGAGATAGCAGAGCCAGTGAAGCCTCAGGACCAGAAATGTGATGTGGAAGAAGGTGACTCTACTGAGCTGCTCAATCACCCACTTACATGAGCAAGAAATAAATGTGGAGCATGGTAGAGCCATTGTACACTTGGACGTCTATTTGTTAGGGAGTTACAAATAGCAAGTAACACATAAGGTAGCAGTTAGCTTACCCTAATGGATTTTATTTTTCAATGATATGGCTCTTGAGAGTTGAGCATCCATCCAAGGGGTGCTGGTAAGTAACAGTATCATCCTAGTGGCCTCATGGCCCGATGCTGTTCTCTTCAGGGCATTAGATACTCAAAGATGTATACTCTAATCTTTCTGGAGGGAGAGAAGAAGTTGATAATGTTGGTAGCACAGGCTTTTAATAATGTACCATACAAAAGCAAAGTCGGCCCAGAAAGAGGGCACAGGAAGTTGGAGTCAGCAGAAATGTGGTCAATAAAGAATTTCTGGTGGCAATGTGCCAGTGGGATTTTTAAAAATCACAGATGTCGAACACTCATTTTTAAGTTATTTGCATCGCTGCAATGTAAACCTCCTTCTCCCCAAAACATAAACAAGTTTGAAATGCACATACACTACATCCCTTTACTACACATTCCTAAAAGTAACACAGTTTTCTGTAAAGATATGGTCAAGAAGCTTTGGGATCTTGGTAACTCAGAGTCTAAGAGAGGCATTTACTAAAATATGAGTCCAGCTGGAAGGGTAATGCTAAACCTAAAACCTGCCTGGGCAAACAGTCGGGGGTGGACAGTGTTAAAAAAAAAAAAAAGTATATATCAGTATCCAGGAAGAAAGCTGCTGGGCATCATAGACGAGAACACTCCGTTCACATGAGGGCTCTCCGTTGGAGGAGATGGGTATTTTATTAAAGCACTTCATGGTAAAAAAAAAAAAAAACCCTTAAACTATTAATTTCAGCAGTTTTTGTAATAGCAAGAGACTTTAAGCAACAGATGTGTCCATCAAATCACGGTATGTCCATACAATGGAAAAATCAGACATCTCGGAAAGATGTCCAAGTACAATGTTAAGTGAAAAAGCAAGGCATGTAACAGTGTGTCTAGAGTACTACCAGATGTACGTATGAAATGTGAGTGGAAGAAATATAGACACATGTGTGTTTCTACGCACCTAGATTATCTCCGGAGGAAGCACAAGAAACTGGTAGCAGTGGGTAGGGACTGGAGGACTGGGTCCACAGGCGGGAGAATGATCTGCTTTCACTTGTACCCCCTTTGTTTTTTTGAAATTTTTAGCATGTGCACGTTTATTATTATTATCCAAAATAAATAAATAAAAAGATAGAACAACAGAGAATCTGTAAAGCTTGTTGTTTTTTAACTTTAGCAAGTTGGCTATACACACACAAGCACACAGGAACAATGAATGGTCGATAAAATTGGATGTACATTAAATTCACTCCTTTCCTCTGATTCGAGCTGTGCTGGGGGGTTTTCCTAAAATTATAATTGGCTGCACATATGCATAAGTCTATGGGAAGAAAATGAACTGTTCAAAGAACTGTCTTCTGGCCCACAGGTGGTTGTATTTCTTACTCCAAATTTATCTCCTTGTGGGAATTTGATTATGATGATATGATAACACATATATGACATATGTTCCTCTGTGCCTGATCAGAATATCCAGATCTGAAATTCCAACCAGAAGACCAGATCCTGGTAGGGGGATTTGCCCTGGAGATCCCAGCTGGTCTATCTGGAACGGCATCCCTCTCAGGAGAGACGAAGGCCCAGAGCAGAGGAAGAGCAGGTGGCCCAAGAGGCCACAGGTAGACCGCAGGTTCTTTTACTCAGCATTCATCCAGCCCTTCATCTCATGGAACCCAGACCATTTCCCAGAGGAAAGGGAAGAATGCAAATTTTTCTCACTAGCCAATGGTTCTTACCCCACTGGAGGGCTGAAATCATAGCCAAGGACCTGTTGTGAAGCAAAACAAACAACAACAAACAAGCTTGAGCTATTTAGAGACTGTCATTAAAAATGATTTCATCAGCGTTCAGCTCCAGAGACATGATTTACTAGAGGCAGTCACCCTACCCAGGCGGTAGGAACCCGTTTTTCATAAATGATAGCGAGTAGGTTTATTCTGGCCTGTGATGATGAGTCACCATATTTGAAGCTGTCTGACATACACCGTCAGAAACAGACAGATGACCTTGTCTATGGGACTTTTTCTTTCAGGGAAAATCAAGTACATTTCCTCATCGTGGCACTGAGACTGGAAAGTCTCAAATCAGATCAGTGAGAGACGCGTGGGCCTGTCAAGGGGCGGGCCAGACTGCACCATCACCAGGGCCCCTCTCCTCACAGCCTGTGATTCAGTAGGAGGAACAACGTTTAATTCTGACTAAAACTGAGCTGTGGTGGGAGACGAGGGTAAATTGCTTTTTGGGGAAAAAAAAAAGTTAAAACCTTGCGATTCCTGCTGTCACTAATAATACTGCAAATTCATACTAGGCTGGAAGCTCAGCAACTGCTTTTTACTTGAAATTCCCCTTCTCTGTGACCGAGCACTGTTCCCGAGAGCAAAGTGAGACTGTTCAAAGGCCTCCAGGTACCCGGTGCCCTGGGCTGTGGGCCGGGAGATGAAGGAAGAAGTCCTTGTGACCCCAACAGAAGTAGGAGCGGGGAGCACATTGCACGCTCAGTGGCCATGACATCACTCCCTTGATGGGCTCGTGCCTTCCGCAGTCTGTGAGCTGCACTGCGACCGTTCCCAGAGTCATAGCAGTTTGGGAGAACCCCCTTCTCGGCCCTCCTCTCTGTGTCTTCTGCATTTGGGCTTCTTGCTGGAAAGTACCATTCTATCGTCTCATAGTGAAGTCAAAAGAAAGAGAAGGAAAAACAGGTGCCTTGGGATCAGAAAGAAACAGGGGTGGCTCTTCTCTCTGAGCTAAAAGAGGGAGAAATGGGAAAATGATAGAGCTTAAATTCTGAATCAGAGGTCAGAAGTCCCAAAGAAAAAGGTAGAGGAGAGGGTAGCTAGGCCAGCCCAAAGCACAGTGACCCCAAACTTTATTTCCAGTACCTTTGTTTTTGTTTTTATTTTTATTTTGGCTGAAAGTTGCTGCAATAGGTGCATGCGTGTGTGTGTGTGTGTGTGTGTGTGTGTGTGTGTGTTTGCTTATATAAAGAGGAAAAAAATTGTCTGGAAACATACACAAGAGACTGATAACTTGTCTTTTTCCAGGAAGGAACTTTTTATGCCTTCCGAATGTTGAAGGAGGTGGGTATCTACCTATTCAAGAAAACACTAATTCTCTGCAACGTGGGGAAGGAGACCACAGTGGTCCCTGCCTGAGGAGTGATGAGCATAATGTTACAGGTAACCTATCAGCAAATGAAAGGCGTATAGGTGAGAGTCACCCCCCCGCCACACTTTCAATACCCGGCGGGGTGAAGAGGTTTTAGCTCTGAGACTCAAGAATGTGTAAATCTTTCATAATATTTCTAGTTTAATAGTCATAAAAGTAACATATACTAAATGTAGGAAATATTGAATAGTATTTGTTAAAATAAAATTACATTTCCTCCTATAGTCAGAATTAACCTCTTTCTGCACTTGCCCTGCTGGAGGGCGCTGAGGCTGTAAGACTGATTTCCACTCATATTTGACTCAACCTCAGGGTAGGATTGGCCCAGAAACAGGAGATCCCTTTAAAAAACCTGTCAATCTTATAGCTTAGTGTTCTGAATATTTCCCACTTAAAGTCTTTCAACAAATAAAGTAACACTTACAATTTTTTATTTATTTTTTAAAAAATGTTTGCCCTCTTGAGGTAGTCAAATATCTGAGTCCTACAGTACGGAAATTCTCTAGGAATCCTTTATAAAACATACCAGTTTTTCCTAATTTGGGTAGACTAAGGTTGAGCTCCTCCAGAAAAGAGAAGTGGGTTACCAGCGACCGCAGGTTTCTCCACGGCCCACTAAATGGAGAAGTCCCAACCTTGAGGGTACCTACATCCCTTCTACGCAGTGCTCCCTCCAAAGAAACACAAATCCAGTTTGTTTACTGCATTATATTCCTTAAGTGACCCTCCCTTTGGAGAGCTAAAGTCAAGAAAAGTGAAATAAATCCGGAGATGCCACCCATAGGAGCACCGGAAGGGTACTGTTAGCACAGTTTAGAAGTACAGTCCCCTGACAGGTCACACGAAGCATTCATATGATGCGCCAGTTTGACTCACTTTCCTTTGGGCCCGGCACAGTGGAGGATTTTCCTCATCCAAGAAATAAGGATAATAATACCTTCCTCATGGAGTTTTTGAGAATTCAGATGGCAGGATACCAAAAAATGGATTTAAAAAAATGAACCCAGCGCATGCCCCAAGGGCACACTGAGTCAACATTATCTGGTATCATCGTGGAAATAACAGCGCCTGTCTTGTGGGTGAGTAAACACTGCTCATAGTTTCCAGGGTCCAAACTCTTACATTCTGTCTTTCTGGGTTCTACAGCCCTTGACTTTTCAGGAGCCCCCCAAATAACAGCTGATTACTTGGGCTCCATCAGTTCCATTCCTCCACCCCCACACCCCACCTCCTATGAGTAAGCAAACAATATGTCATCGTGAAGGAATGGATTTTATTTAGGATTTGATCCAGATCACAGGTGAGCTGTCCCTAAGGGAACTCTGAACAATAAAAAGTTGGCTTCCATTTTTCCCTCTAAAACCTCAAATAGTCCGGGAGGTTTGGCAAGGAGAGGGCAGACATTTCTCAGCATCTCATCGGTCCCATGTAAAACACAAAGTCCACAGCATCAGCTGCCAGCTTCCCCAGACGAGAGCAGCATATCCCAGCTGCTGAAGGGCCCGGCAAGTGAATTCAGAGAACTCGAGAGTCCCAACCCCTCTTGTCCAGGTCACAGTGCTGAGATCTCAAGGTCACAGAATTTGGAATTTTTTTACATGACAAACAAAGCCCATTCCCTATATCCCCCAGCATTGAGAAATTCAACATATAAGGCACTTGTATTCAAAAGGAGCACTTTCCCACCGATGTAAGGATGGAGCCACCCAGACTGGCTGGATTCCAACTCGTTCGCTATGCTCCCTAAATTCCTCCACTGTGTTCCTAAAAGGAGTCTATGAGAATACTTACTATACTCCCACGACATTTTCCCTTTCCTCTCCACTCCACCCCTACCATTCCCACCCCACCCTTACCAAATAATAACTAAAAAAATTAATAAATAAGATGCCTTGCATTTGTGTGATAGGTCTTCCTCAAAGCAGGCTGTGTCCTGTTTATTTTATGAGTAGAGAAATTAGAATGAAGTTACTTAGGCCATGAATACAAGGCCTTATTGTATTGAATAAAACAAGAACTACAGGAGAAAAAGTCAGTTCTACCCTCAACATCTCAACATTGAGGAAAAGAATGACTTAAGAAAGAAAGAGAAAAAAAAAACCCAAAACAATGAACACAAAACCCCCAAAGCAGGACACACAAGCCTAGCAAATAATGTCTTTTTAAATCTAAATTAGCATGACTGTATAAGCTAGGAGTCAGCCACAGGCAGGAAGGCTGTTGAGAAGACAGAGCCCGTAAATGGAGACTGGGGGACTGGGGCACTCAGGAGAGGTTCCTATCCCACTGGAACAGCCATCAGTAGGGCCATCGCGCACCCCAGTCTCTGCCAGAAGGAAAAAAAAAGAAGAAAGAGAGACTTGGAGGATATTGACCCAACAATTAAATGCTCCAGTGAAAGTGACAACTGGCCTGCTTTGCCAGAGATTGTCCTGGTTTAGCACTGTAAGTTCCACTTCTTGGAAAACCCTTCAATCTCTGGCCAGTTGGGACGGTTGTAGCTCAAAAGTGACACATACCATTTCTCTGCACAACTCTGTGTCTAGAACCAGCCACATGGCTTCACTCAACCACAAGGGGGGCAGGGCAGTACCTCTGAAAATGTGACCAGAAATATTTGCCAAGCCCTAGTCGAGGAGCTTGGTTGGTTAGAGCATTGTCCCGATACACCAAGGTTGTGGGTTCAATCCCTGGTGAGGACACATATAAGAATCAACCAATGAATGTGCAAATAAGTGGTGCAGTAAAGTGATGTTTCAATCTCTCTCTCCCTCTTCCTTTCTCTCCCTTCCTCTCTCTAAAATCAATACATTTAAAAAAGAAATACTTGCCAACATCAGCATAAACCCTTATCATGAATTGGTACTCTGATTTGTAAATCACTTTCTCATGAGTTTATTTATTTTCTTTTTCCTTTGGATTATAAGGGAATTTGGCTGTATCAGTAAATTCTGAATTTGGCCCAATGTATTGAATCTCTATTTCTGCACTGAGTAATGCAAGAGCTACAGAAATGAGTAAGTTCTAAGCTCTGCCCTCAAAGAATTTAAAATTAACCGAGGAAATAAGATAGAAGCATCATAATATAAGATGGAAACAGAAGAAAATAAAAAGGGATGAGGCATTAAGAGCACGAGAAATCACACCCAACTGAGAAAACATCCAAAAGTGTAATCCAAGAGGAAGCGTATTACGCCATGATAATATCTAAAAACATCAAAACCATAGCATCGAGCCCTCCAGGAAATCTTGTTCCATTAAACAAACCTTCCATGAAATCCTCCTAAATTTAATACTTTTAAGACTGATCTTAAAGTCTGGGCTAGTTACTTAAATGTTATTTGTCTAGACTTCATAATTTCCATACTCTTGGCAAACCAGATACAATTTTTATTTTTTTTCAATCAGTAAATATTTATTGAATGCTATGTTGTCCTACTGGTGTTATTTTCCCTACCACTTTTAGGAAATCTCTTCTGTATCATAAATATCTTCAATAACATCCCTTCTAGGTGAAAATTAGCCTCAATGTATAGGGATGTTTTGCATTGTGATAACTATTTTCAATAAAAACAACTAACCTTTGCACAGCCCACCTTCAGTTAACAGGGGAGTGGCCATGCATGTTACCTTGTTTAACGAACCAGAGAGTCAGAAACAGATTGAAACGTACGTGATATCTTAATATTTCTGTCGTTGTAAGACCAGAAGTGGAATGCAGTAATTAGGTAAGATGTTTTGCATTTCCATCATTGATCATTTGTGGCAGACCCCTTTCTAGCTGGAATTTGTTAAAGCGGTGCTGGAAAAATTACTGGAGTGGGTGAGGCTGACATGTCTTTCTATGGTTCCTCCAGGATCTCAGGAGGATCTGTCACCCAGACGGCTAATACTTGGAAATGTTACCAGGTCGTCCACAGCTGCCAGGCTACACATGACTGTGGACTGGGCATTTGTTTCACAAATTGATAGTGAAAGGCCAAATGCCACGTGGTAAAAGGGTTTAGACGTGCCTGAGTGCCCGTGTCTCTCAGCAAAGGCAGCGCTCTTGCTTGTATCTGCTTGATTCTTGTACTTTGCAGTATCTGTCCTCTCCCAGATGGTCATGACAGGAGTCTCCCCTGGTCAGGTCCCCTCCAGAAACACAGCAGTGGCAATGTACATGGTCTCCCAAAGGTCAAAGGCCTACAAGGCAGTGTCTGCATATCCAAGTCTGATTATCTGAAAGCTTCAGAGGAAATCCTTCACTCGCAAACACTCATGAGGCCCTATTAGGTCAGACACCATGCTAAGCCTTGGGCGCCAAGATAAATAAGCCTTGGTCACTGATGTCAAGGATCTCTTCAGACTCACAGGCTAGACAGATGAACAAAGCCAGCACCACGTGGTAAGAGCTACAGTGGCTCCTGGGGCTCTGTCCTGCTGCCGTCACAGAGGACGAAAAGCGTTTGAGCTTCGAGGCTTGCTAGAATTGTAGCGGTGACAGGGGGCTTTCTTGGCAGAGCAAATGCATGGAGGTAATTGCACAGCATGTTTGAAGACCTGCAAGAAGTTTAGAGTTGGAGTATCATGAGGGGGGAAAGAGAAACAGATTTGCTCATTTGCTCAACAAAGACCCCTTCAGAATTATATCCTTGGTCTTGGAGATATCACAGAGAACAAGACAAAGTTGAGGCTCTCATGATTTTACCTTCTAATGGAGGAAGACAGGCAAGGAAAAAGTAAACAAATGAAAAATGTAAAAAGAAAATCCAGATAGACATAAGAGCTAGATGGAGAATGAAACAGGATAAAGTGATGGGGAAGGAGAGCAACCTTTTTTAGACAGTTGGCCAGAGACAGCGCTGAAGAGGGGAGGGGATATGTTGATTGGGAACCAGATGCCAAGGAGGCTGCCATGTAAGGTCACAGGGAGAGACGTTCCAGGCAGAGTGCAAAGCAAACACAAAGGTATGCGGGTGATGCACTTGGCCTTGGGTCAGACACCATGCTAAGATGATTGCTTAGAAAATCAAGTTTTTATTCATAATTGTATTCATAATTGATTTTGAAGTTCTATTCAGTTTAATATACTAAAATCTTACATAAATAGTCCCTGACAGAGATAAACACTAATCCTTTATACCTGTGGACTCCTAAGATATTTATTTTAAAAATTTTCTAAAGAAAGATGATCTCCCCTACCACTTATCCAGCCACCCAAGAAAGGAGGTGTATAATCCAAAGAAGACTAAAGAGAAAAATTATTGTTGCATATCCAGAGTAGAGGAAACTTAGAAGTAGTCTAATCTAACCCTTCCCCTTCCCCCCCATTTCACAGATAGAAGAAACAAGCATTGAAGGGCTTACATCACAAACAAAATCAATGGCCGAGCTGGAACCCAAGAGCAGACAGGTCACCCGACTTCCAGTTTTAACGCTCTTGCGAAGAATTTTTTTGTTCCATTTGGTTTTGTAAGGAAACTTCAAACTTTTAACCAATATTAGCTTACTCAAATGGCCTGAGAAAGAACATTTACCATTCCCATCCATTTCAGTTTAAACAGAATCACAAACAACAGCAGGACAATTACATAACAGTCCACCTATGAGCAATCTCGGAGTCTATCTATCCTTGGCCTGTCTCTCCCCTGCCCCAAGTTCACCTGTGGGCACGGAACGGCACCTGCTTTTCAAGGGCCTTGGAGAATGACGTTTTACTGTATATTCCATTTCAGACTTAGAAAAATCAGACCTAAAGTAAACAATTAGTCTGCAGTTGACTAAGAGACCTTAAAGTGGAACTGGTTTTTACTCTTGGAGGGAGGGGAATCTCTCCATTTTTCTTTATCAGATGATAATAGCCATTAAAACCTTGAAGGAGTTTAAAAATCAAAACAAAACAAAAAAAGTTCCCAAACTTTCTGGATGGAAAATGGAAAAAATATTTTGCCTTGAGAAACTTTTGGCATTTTCTTACTCCTCCCGGTTGTGATCCATGCAGCCTGAGAAAAGCCAGAGTCACACGTACTATTTTGGTACATCCAATCCCAAAGCTGAAGGAAGTACAATCACAGCAAGTCCAGGAGAGAGATTTACTGCAAACTGTTCCCTTTAGTTTTGTGGTAGAAAGACAGTCCTGCTTCCTACATAGGCTTTGTGGGTGGTTTCATAAATGTCCTGTCAGTTTCCCCCATGTGACCAAAGTCACCTAGGAGTTTTATGCTTGAAGATACCCCTTTGCCTAGGATTTACTCAGCTATTCCTCTGATACACTCTTGCTAATTCTGCAGCTCCGATGGGAATTGGACAAGGACATTTGCTCGTAAGTCACAAAATCAAGCTAATATGACAAGCAGAGAAGAGCCATCTGGCAAATTGTAAAACACTTGCCTTGTGTTTGTTAAATCCTGTTTCCTTGTAAGTTACTTACTAGGAGACCGAGCACACACAGATTAACCAATCCTCGACGTCCCCCAGTGGAAGCTTTCTCAGTGGGTCACAGGGCAGGACAATAGTTAATGCCTTTCAAGTATAAAATGCCGAGTTAAGAAGGAAGAATTAGATCTCTATGTTAGCATACTTAATTATGGTGTTATGAAAGAGATCTGAACATTATGAAATAGACTCAGAAGTTTCTAGAACTTCCAATAACTGCCAGCCTGCTTCCCTTGACATTCATAAGAGGTTGAGAAGAAGGGGAAAGAGAAGGGTGAACACATACACGCACGCACATGCTCGGTTTCTGCCCCACACTGAACAGGCAGAGTTGAGTTCTAAGATGGTCTAGCAGTCGCATGTCATTCCACCCGGGGGAGGAGGAGTGAAAATAAAAAGGCCTCAGGCTCCCCTTCAGATGATAGTGGGGAAGGAGCAGAAACCAATAGACGAAATCCATCAAAATCAAAGGAGCCTTTAATAAAACACCAAATGTATTCCATTTTATTTCAAAGCACAATTTACATACGTCTAGTGATTCCCTTTGGGCCCTGGGACTATGAAATGCCAAAGGACTTTAAATGAGTCTTGACTCAACACCTAATTATTAGCAATTCATATTTCTGACTTTGATTTTTATTCATGACTTAATCAGCGACAGGCACATTGACTCTTTGGGTCTGAATAGCAAAGTTGAGCTTCACTCTCCACCCCAGTGGCCACCCCCGAGTCCCTGCAGCCATCCTCCTCTCTGCCTCATGCCATCCTGACCCCAGAGACACAGGTGTGGCCCCTCCCCAGCCCCAGCTGCTGGGACAGCTCAGCAGCTGACAGAATGAGCTGGGGCACCGACAGCTGTTGTTACCCAGAGTTCCTAAAGAGGTAGATACCAGAGGTACAGACCTGCAAAGCAGGTGACATTTGTTTCAGCAAACCGAGTGACGTCACATGAGGAGTTCCAAAGCAGGAGTCTCCAGCCCCAGGTGAATGAAGGTTTCAGCAGAGTGTCCAGCTTCCACGTGTCCCTCACACGCACCTCACTGATCACACGGACTTTTCATGAGCTCTCCCCACTCCACAATGAGCAGAGATCCACGAACCCTTCCTTTAGTGCTGGGAAACCACAGCAAAAGGTTCTGTCCTGTGAAGCCCTCAAGTGCTTACTGCCCCAGATCTCAAGGAGGAGAAAGCCTGGCTTAACATCTTGTCTCAGGGATCATAAACCCTTTTTCTTCACTTCCTCCATCTTTGAAGCAGGGACGGTCAGAGTTGAGCCCACACCGCAGGCCACTCCCTGTCTCCACACCCTCAGCTTTGTCATACTTTGGAGGTGAATTTGTTTATTTTTTTTAAAAGATATCTATAAATATGTTAAGTTGCAAGAGTTGGAAAGTTTAGAAATTAAACAGTTTTGTTTCAAGTAAAGTAACCAAGACCTAAAGGTTTTGTGTTGGCCTCTCGGGCAGCTTCGTTCCTGCTATGCACCTTGAGAAGTCGATTTCCCAGCACTTTCGCGCCCTGGTGTGGTCAGTTCCCTAACTATGTGGGTAAGGGCTGGAGCTAGTCTCATGACCTTACCCTATATTCAGTTGGAGTAGCGTATATTCATTCAGTTATTTCTTCCATTTTTACCCTCTAACTTATTTTCAAAGCAAATAAATGTCATCCCATTTGATCTCAACAATAATCTGAGGTGCTAGAAAGACTAAACGGAGACCCAGGTGTCCTGCTTTATGGGAGTGGCGTGGATTGAACTTTTTGATTTAACCAGTGTTTATGGTTTCACTGGACTCCCACAGAGAGCCTCCAGGCCACTTTCCCATCCACAAAGTCAAATTCCATTTCCATCCATTCATTGGAGTTGTTGAGTCATTTGAAGGTCAATAACTTCTCCTCCTCCTCCCCCCCGACACTGTGCCCCCTCTCTGTTGCCTTCCTGGTCAGGTTGAAAGAGTGAATAGACAGGAGAAGCAGGAACAAGAAGGAAACAGGGTCTCTCTGAGGGGGTCTTCCCCTCGTCCCAAATGTGCCTCTCCCACTCTTCCCCCCTCATCCACTGGGTTCAGGCCTCAGGGATCAGGCTTCAGGAGGCAGGAAGAACAATAACTACCAGAACTGTGGTGAGCATGAGTCCAGAGAGTTCTCCGCAGCGTTAATAACAATTCAGAAATCATAATAGTTGACCAATACATGGTGCTTCTTCATTCCTGCAATTTGAAGGAGAAAATTCAGATTACAAATTTCTGCATGCAATGCATGTTGTAGGTCCCAGAAAGCAATGTGTGTGTTGAAAAAGAGGGTTGACCTGGGGAAAGGAAGCACAGTGTCCAAGGGCCTGTTCTGTCTGCAGTCCACTGCCTTCCCCCGGAAAGCTGGGGCCCGGCTTGGTGGCTCAAATGCTTAGAGCATCGTCCCAATATGCCGAGGTTGCAGGTTCAATCCATAGTCAGGGCCCATGCAGGAAGCAACCAATGAAAACCTAAATAAATGGAACAACAAATCGGTGTTTCTCGCACTTTCTCTCTGTTAAAAAAAAGAGGAGGACAAGTGTTTAAATATGGACAACAAAAGAAGGAAATGTTTGCAGTTTATTCAGTTATTTGCTCCCCTTTCTCCTCTGTTTTATTCCCAACATAATAGTGCCCTGAAATAGTTGGGTCAGTAATGCCCCACAGAGATGAACTTCACGAAAAAGGTGGTGATAAGGGGTGATGTGGGGCAACAGCTCTGAGACTAATGATACGCCAGCAGTTCCACTTCCAGGAATTCGTTCTAAGAAATAACTGGACACATAGACATATGTAAATGCAATGCTAAGGTATTACATATAAAAGCAAAAAAGTGGGGAAATACTGTCAATAGGGCACAGGATAAATCAACTGTGATATATGCATAGAACAGAATATTCTAGAGCCGTTTAAAAACCACATTGTAAAAACAACATCTAACATTTTCACGTTGACATGGCCAAATGGCTACAGCATGGCAAGTTAAAAAACAAAAAAGCAAGTCACCAAATAGCGTTTATGGTATGATTCCGTGTTTTGATTGTAAAAAAAAGAAAAAATAGGCACCTAGTTTGTGATTTAGTTTTTTGGAAAAATATTTATTTCTGTATTATACTTACTATATAGAAGATAGTGGAGGAACACACACTGAAATGTTAATGGTGGGTGGGTGGGTGGTGGGATTCTTGTTCACATCTAGAATGTCTTTACTGTCTGAACTTCCCATGATGAAATACGCACATACACACACGATCGGTTTTCGTTAATGAGCAAGCAAGGCCTGGCTCCTGTCGGCCAGTCGGCAGGAGCCCTGACATCTGTGCCCTGGAGCACTGGTGTTGTGCAAACGGCTCACGAGGTGACGCCCCCCTGCAGCCGTGGCTGCCTCCCGAGACCTGGATGGAGGGAGCTCCCAGCATTGTGTCGTTGTCCCCAGCTGCTTTATGGAACAGACTTGAAGATTTGTGATTTTGGTCACTCCTCAGGGGAAAATAAAAACAGCAAGTGAGTCAGAGAAACTGCACGGAGGAAAAATAAAATAAGCCCCCCATCTCAAATGTACTCATCTATACGTGGCTGCTGTATCCGCTTTCCCTGGGGTCAAGTTCAGAGTGATAAAAACAGAATCTGAAGATAACCTCTGGCTTCAGGTGCTCAAAGCCCAGACAAAGCAAACAGAAAAGGAGAAAAGGATGTCTTGTGACATTTTCTGAGGACATTGCCTGCCGCCTCCTCCTCTCCACCTCCAGCAGTTGACATGAAGACTCTCCCTGGGAGGTAGCATGTTATGGTTTCTGTTATTTCCTCAGGCAAAGCCCTGGCCTGGCAGATAAATCCTTTCCAAGGGGGGTGAAGGCTAGGTTGAGGGGGCATGAAGAATAAAGAGAAACAGACATGAACAGAGCCTCAGGCTCTTCCTACCAAAATAGGGTGTAATAAAATATATATTTTTTTATAGGAAAAGCCTGTGAGGTTCAGAGAAGTTAAGTAACTTAGCCAAGGTCACACAGCTTAATAGGTGGTAGAGCTAAATCGTGAATTCTAGTCTTATGTACAGACTTGGATTCATAACACGTTCTGACCTCCTTGGTGGTGTCATTGTGATGACCCCAAAGGTAAGAGCTGAATCAGACTCATGATTCATTCGAGAACAGAACTGTGACATTTTGTAAGTATTATGAGTAAGGACATTTCACAATGATGCCCAGGCCAGGCGGCTGGGCATCCCCCAAAGCAATAATACCAAATGTTTCCAAAGTCAAGATATATTTGATGTGTTGTGAAATGTTAGGATTTTTATCTTGAGCCACTGAGAGTAGGTTATTGGCCCATGGCTGGGTTAGAGGCCAGTTAAGAGAATTCCCAGAGACGTCCAGTAAGTGACTCAAGTTTCAGGTTCTTAACTTGAGCACCCACTGCTTGAAGCAGATGGTGAGCCTTTTGTTAAGTTCAAAACAACCCCTCGCTGCTTGAGCTTCACTGGCCTGTGCTCTGCAAGGAGGGCCAGCCATTTCCAGGGCCCATCTCAGCTGGTCTGGGAGCCCGTGGTTCTGTGCTCACCTGCCTCCTCCCAGTTTCTGCTCCCCCCTCCATTTGAGGAGCCCCAGTTTTCTCAGCCAGTCAGCTCTCTGCCTGGACATTCTGTCTGTAGAAGGGGGTGGGCCAGACTACCCCCCAGTATTCAGTCCCACTGGATGTGCCTCCTCCCCAGCCAGGTAAGGCAGTGCTTTCTTCTTCCCTGAAGGCATTCAGCCGGCTTTAAAGCGTGAGGCAGGCGCTGCATCAAATCAGATCTCTCTCCAGTAATAACATCCTCTGAAGTCTCAGGTGATGGGCCTGGGGACTATCTTTGATGAAACACTCCTGGGAATACATCTCTGAGAAAAACGTCGTCATCTCTCTCTTTTGCTGAATTTCTCTTCTGATGTTATTTTCTGCAAGGGCACATTTCTAAGAGAAGGGTGGGAGTGTGGCTCTGGCGTTTCTTTACTTTCTTTGATACTTAAAGCACACTCCCAAGTCCCCCATAACTCCTATTTGGAATCTCTGCTTTCTCTTTTTACCCTTTTCCTGCTTTGGATATCGTGAGAGGAAAGTGTAAGGGCACCGATATTTAAAAACTCTACACTCAGTCATTGTGTGCCCCCCCCCGCCCAGTTTTGTTGATTTTGTTCACACCATCTCCTTTAACACTCACAACAAGCCCTGAGAGGCTATGCTCATCATTTTCAGATGAGGAAGCTGAACCTTCCAGAGGTTAAGTATTTGCAGTTGGTCCCTGCTACATTGCTTGTGTAGTAATTTACTTTAAAAATCTTCAGTAACAACTTGGACAAGATGCCTCTCATCTATACCCTGGGGGCAGTTATGCATTTTCAAAGACAATCAGGCGCCAGCCCTCCAGGCATGGTTAACAGATAAGTGCTCTAATCAAGAATCCATTCCTTCAGAGGAATTACTTAGCATTTAAATCAGAGTATGGAGTTTATGAATTAGCAGAAGGGTTGCTAGAAAGACTTGTGTTGGTGAAATGAATGGGTGATGTATTTGAAAATAAGTCATTGGTCAGAAAGATGGCGTAGTCTCCAGAGTCCTTGCGTACGTGAGGCTTAAAAAGTGGGCAAGTCAGTCAGTGTCATGCCGAAGGGGCTCCCCTATTGGTCCCCTGTCCCCGCTGACCTAGCAGAAGATGCCTGCTGCCCCGCCCAGCAAACCCTCCACTCGGGACCTTGTCAGAACAACCTCAAAGCAGTTTGGCTGAGCAGTTTGTAGGGCTGTTCTGTACCAGCGTGCTGCTGAAGGTGTGTACGCCCCGCGAAATTTAGGCTAAGCCTCGTTTCCACTGTATCCCAGACCACCACGGCTGTCCCTCTTGGGAGAACACACACGAAGGCCAAGGTGAGCGAACAGAACCCTGTGAGACCAGCACTTCTGTCAGTCCACACGTTGGAAAAAAAATTCTTCTTATTGACTGAACTATGTTTAATCTTCAGGATCTTCTATCAAGTGAATCCTTCAAAATCCTACTTATGTCATAAGTTCTTTAAAGGTCAGGCTGAATATATAATCCACTTTAAGCCCTAACAGGAAATAAACAGTGTTCAGCTTGAAGTATGTACTTAGGATGTCTCAGGTAAAATTCTGTACCGGATACTTGGACAAGAAAATGGGGGGCGGGTGGGGGTGGTGTAGAAACCGTGGATACGAGCTTCTCGGTGTTTCTTTGCAAAAGGTCAGATTTATTTTAACTCTGGCGAGCCGGGGAGACGCACCCTTGACTTTCATGCGCTAAGACTCCAGGCTGCTGCTGTTTCAAGCAGATTGTCCAGATCATCAACAAATACTTATTTTTAGACCTGGAAGGATAAGAATTTCCTATCCTTCCCCCATCCTCTGAAGGCAGTGAGGCCTTGTTTGTGAGTATTATCAACAAGGATATAAAGCAGAAAAATCTTCCCCAGTTTTTTTTTTTTTCCATTCACATTGACAATTGGCTCAAAGCATTTCCGAATTGGACCCTAAAAAAGAAAACATCATGAGCAGGAAAATCGCCTCCGTGAGAATAAACAGTGAGTTGTTGTCTTTAAACATTCATTTAGTCTTTAAAATGCATGCCGTCACTGCCAGAGGCCTGTGAGGACGTTTCCCCTGAATGCTCTTGCAGCGCTGAGACCAGTGAGACCTCGACTTAGAGCTCCTGGTACTAGCAGCTCGCTAGCAGCACATTTCCGAGCTGGAAGGCATCCTACGGATGGTCTAATCCAGCATTCTCACTGTGTGAGTGGGGAAACCAGCTTACCTGCTGTCCCGTAGGTTGCTGGAAGAGAGCTGGAAGAACGCAAGTCTGGAATCCTAAGTGTCCCTTTTCTAATACCACTTACTGGAAACTAAAGTGCCTGTGGGTTCCAGGCCACCTGGAGGGTTGGCGCATCAGCAGATAAACATCTCTCCATCCTTGTGTAGGGGTCCTTCTGTGATGGGTCACATTGGGGTCAAAGTCCTCAGTGAGCCTCCACACTTCTCTTGAAACCCTTAGTTCCTGCCTGAAAGGACTTGAAGTTTTGAAGGTTTGTCATGTAAGGAAATGTATTTAACATTTCCTTGTAACAAACACACTGAAATGAGGCCACATTTTTCACCCCTTGCAAAATCAGCTAAGCATCCACAGCCAGAAGAGCTGACTGGTCAGAGAGCCCGTGGCCAGGGTCAATGAAAAGCTATCCATTATCTGGTTTTGTCTGATGCTGTCATGAAGATCTAAAACCGTCGGCCTGAAGCAGCAATAGAAAGGCAGACAGGCATTGTATCCTAGAATGGTGGGTTCTCGGCTGTCTAGGCGAATCTCCTGATCCGAAGTGCGGGGTCTACTGCATAGAAGAATGAAAGACAGTACCGGGCTTGGAGACAGGACAGAGAACCCAGTTTATTCTAAGTTTTTTTCCCGGAAATTCTAAGCTCCTCCTTCTTATCTCCAGAGTACTCCCCTAGATCTTTCTCCCTGTATGACACTGTCCCTTTGTCCCTCTACTCTGGAAAGCAAGGGTGCTCTGGGAGCTAGCATGGTCCAAGAGCAAGAGAACCTAATGATTTCAACACTTGGCATCTGGCTGACTCCTTTTTAACCCTTCCACGTGTATAATCTGAACACTTCTCCAGTGCAAGGCTCTGCGCTTGGCACTGAGACTCTGGTATGGACACACACTGACATTGTCCCTGCTAACATTCTGCCTTATTTTGGGGAGCTGACCAGGGCCTGTGCTTCCCCCTCAGCTCTTGAACTAGGCTTTGAGAACTCTCCGTCCTCCTCTGCCTTTTATCCTTTTAACAAAGACCTACTGATTCATCTGCTGTGTTTGACACACTGTGAGGTTACACAGATGAATCAGGTTAGCATCCTGTCCTCTGCCGGGGAGGGGAGATGCTCAGATAAAAATAGAACGCCAACCGGGTTGCTTCCAGTTTGTCCACGGTTCTTTTTATGGACATATGTTTCCATTTATTTGGGGTAAATACATCATCCCAAGGTCCACTATTGGGTGAAGAGATAAATTGTGGCATATTCCTCCAATGGAATAATACTCAGAAATTAAAAAGAAATGAACTAACTCCTGGTACTTGAAGCATCATGGAGGAATCCCCCAAATATTATGATGAGCAAAAGAAGCCAGGCACCAAAGAGTTAATTCTGTTTGATTTTTTTTTGCACAAAGTTCTAGGACAGGCAGAACTAATCTATGGAGACAGAAATCAGGACAGCGGTTGCCTCTGGCAGGGGGGATGGGCCGGAAAACACAGAGAGGGAAAACTCTGTATCTCGTCTGCGGAGGTGGTTACACAGAGGTACCCAGTCGTCAAAACATACCACACTCTACATTCAAAATCTGTGTACTTTATTCTGTTAATTATACCTCAGTACATATTTAGTTTTTAAAAATCTGCACAGGGTTTACTGACACCCAGAACAAACATGGCAAAAAAGTTAAAATTTGACAGTTGCATAGAGGTCACATCTATGTTTGTTATTTATTGTATTTCTTGTGTACTTTTCTGTATGCTTAAAAAGTTCACAATAAAAAGAGTTTAAAAGTTAAAAAGCGAGGCATAGATATAGAATAATCAAACCCCAAGTTAGAAGGAATGTTGGAGTTCATTTAGCTGCACTTTTACCATCTTGAACTTGGGTCCCCTTAGAACACAAATTACTATTAGATGGTCTTCCAGATTCGACTTGAACACATTGAAGGAGACTGCTTACTACCTCCTGAGGCAGAATGTTCTAAAATTAAAATGACGGGTGCAGCAGCCAGAGAGGCAAAAAATAGGGTGTCATGGAACTTCAGTGAGAAAAAGGAGGGCCCCTGGACTGCTTGCCCTCTTTTGGAGCAGGTTCTTTTGAGAATCCATTCATGCAATGCTGACTGGGGGTGTGGGGTGGTAGAGATGCAACAGGGAGCAAAGGCTGACCCTGACTCTGGCAGCGGCAGAGCCGTGGCCAGTAGGTTGGTCTACTTCTCTCCTCTCTTGCTTTACGCTCCTTGTCTCCTAGCCCTGACCCAGCTCCAGGGCTCTGGGGTGACTGGCTGGGAAGAAAGAAGGGCAAGGAGGGAGACAGCCATCTTGGAGCCTGGCCTCGGGCAGAGCTGGGAGGCCAGGCTTCATGCCGGACAATTGCTGAAAGGACCTGTCCTCTCCATTGAGGACTCAGGCAAAATAGAGTGAATATTCTGGGAAGTGTGGTCCATGAAGGAATGTTCTTCATGGCAATGCTGACCACACTGCAGAAGGGTGGGGACAGGCCAGCTGTTCCATGGACATCACGGTGCTGCTGAGCAGCAGCTCTGCCCGTGGAACCCTTCTGTGTCCAGGCTGCACGGTCACTGGGGAGAGCAGGATTCTGAGGACCCGTGAGCCTGACTGGCTCTGTGTCAGCCTCTCCTCGTGCAGGGCCAGGTCCAGGGACAAGCCGCAGATTAGCTTTCTTATCACTTAGGATTCGGAGGTGGCCAGCAACAGGACACAAGTCTGGATAATCTAGGCAAGAAAACAACCCCATTGGACAGACACAGGGTAGTTCCCAGAACAGGAGAGAGAATTGAGTAATCAAGCTCTGAAAGGACAGGAACCAGAGCCATCTGGGACCCGAGTGGCAGCTTCATGTCAACAGGCCCCTGGGGGCAAATCCGCGCCAGCTGACCTCATGTCTGCTCAGGAGGAAAGGTCTGCCAGGCCAGCCTGGCGGTGGTGTCCATCGCAAGCTGGCTGACAGTCCCACCAGGACGGAGGGAAATCACGGTGCTGTGGCCAGAAATAAGAAACCCGGGCACACACAATGCCTGGCACAATGCCACTGCCTTCAGTTCGTGCCTGGGCCCTCAGGTGCCACAGGGCCTTTTCTAGGTAGCCTGACCTTGTGGGACACAGGGCATGCTGTCCTTGAATGCACTAGCTGCCCCGCCGCTTCCTCCAGGCCCTCTCCCCTGCAGTCTCCAGCTTGGATTTCAAACAGTAAACTGAGCAAGTGGGGAGAGCGGATTCCAAAATGTACTAGTCTCCCAATCCGCCAGCCAGGTTTGCTCACAAATGTGTTTCCCAGGACCCATGGTTTGAACCAACCTAAACTCAAACTGAGTAGGAATTGTCCCTGAGCAATCACTGGATGATCTTTCTGAGTCACCTCTGTCTCCATCTGGCCAGGCAAGTCTTAAATCCTCTTCCCTTGCAAGGCCTGCCCCAAACTAGGCTTGAGGAAAGTCTCATGTGTCTTCTGCTGGCTGAACTGGGAGTTTATGCAGATAGATAAAAAGGCCTGTAGACCTGAATCTAATCTGAGCTTTGCCCTGTAATCTGTGCCAACTCCCCAAGTGACCAGGGCAAGGAGGCAGGACAAGATTGGGAGAGGAGGTAGAGGTAGGGACCACAAGACACAGGATGATGGAATGCCCATCATCACCAACTTAAGACTGGAGTTCTTAAGAATCTGGTTAACTTCATTCATTCATCCAGTAGAATATGAGCTCCTGGAGGGCAGGCTGCTCCTTTGTTTTGTTTACAGCTATGCCTCTACCGCCTAGAGCATGGCCTGACCCTTCGGGGAGTCTTGAAGTTTTTGTAGCACGAATGGGTAACAACGCTTTGTGTTTATTTCAAAACTAGTTTGGGATCTTCTACTGCAGCAGTTGGGCCCACCAGCAGAGAGGGGCTAGACAGGCACCTCTGCCACTCGGTCCTGGCCATCCGTGGTGGCTGAGTGACTGGGCCAGGCAGCTGGCCAGCTGCTCTGCAGAGCTCAGGGCTGGGGTGAGTCAGGAGCTCCGCCTTCAGAGCTGAGCTGCAGAGGCTGTGACGCACACAGGCCGGTGGCCCCTCTGGGCAGTCGCTTGCAGCAGAAACACACAGGCTTCCACAGGGACCCCTGAGCTACAGAGGGCCGGAAGCCGAGCAGCGTGGTTATGTAAGAGGCAGAGGAGGGGGAATCAAAGGCCTGTGCGCACGCTCCCCCACACTGCACTATTCCTGGGCTTCTTTTCTTCCTGCAACTCCAGAAGATGTGATGAAAAGGAGGGGAAAAAACCTGCCCCTGAAAGAAGCTTCATTCACTGAGCTTGAGAGACAAATTCTCACCTTGAAGAGCTCAGGCCCCTCAGGCTCGCCACTGCCAGGTGGATGGCGTGGAGCTGCTTGCTCTCTTTGGGGGGCATCCTTTGCAGGGGTGGATTTCCTCCCAGCCCCTGCTGCTGCACTGTTGTTGGCTAAGCCCGTGGACAGTTCTCACCCTTGCTCCCCACTCCCCACCCTGGGCTTTGGTGATCATGGTCCCTTAACTGCAGCCCCTCTCAACTCCTGCTTCTGCTTCTCCCCTGTGGTTTCCATGCTCGAAAGGACCTCCCCTGGACAGTCACCTGTCCTGCGGTGCTGAGAGCTTCCTTTCGAATCTGTCCTCCCAATGGCCTGACAAAGCTCGCCTCCTGCTTTGCCCCCCACAGCCACTCTGGGCCAGTCAAAGAGCTCACTGCATCCCAGCCTACCACCTGACCCCCCTTTAGTGCTATTTCTGTCCCCTCCACCTGTACCCACCAGGGAGCAGTAGGGAGGAGGCTCAGAAGTAGGACCCTGGAGCCAGACACTTGAGTCACAATCCTGGCATTTCCTCTTGTGAGTTCCTACCAGGATGCCCGGAGAAGCGCCCTCAGCTCTGCGTCCCTCACTGTCCTCATCTGTGAATGGGGCGTAGTCACAGGACCCAATCTCATAGCCCGCAGTGAGGATGAACTGGGTTAATGCAGCGCCTAGAACAGCTCCTGGCATGTAGCAAACGCTTGGCAGATATTTTTTTTTACCACACCTGTCCTAACCCCGCCTACCCTCAGAGCCTACCTGAACGTCTTGTGAGGTCTTTCTCTTCTTTGAACTCCCATAGTACTCTCCTCTGAATCACATACGATAATGCTTTGTGTCACATAGTGTCAATAGTTTTAGGGACTCAAGATGGTTCCCCTACTCCACAGGGTTGCCTTTGCTCCTCAGGGAGAAGCGAGTGCCCAGCTCAGAGTATGCCTGCTCTCACGGTTGCCAGTTGCACCGAACACCGCCTACCACCTTCATGAAAGAGGACTTCGTACATGTGTGCGGGAGTGGGGGTTGCTGATTTCTCACAAACTGATTTCAAAGCTCTTTTAGGTTTTTCATATTTGAGTTCGAACAACCAAGGAACAGTTTTCACAAGTCTATATTGTATGTTAAGTACCATGGAGACAAAAAGATTCATCAACCCATCTGCCCGGCTTGAACCAGAAACCTTTGAGTCATCGGCGCCTCCCTCTCCTCGAGACCCCATCTCAAGATGCTCTGGGCCCTGTGGCTTTTCACCACATCCTTCCCCTCCTGACTTCCTCACCGTGTGGCCCTCTGCTGGGTCCCTCTGCTTCTTGCCTAGACTGCTGCAAAAACTCCCGGGGGCCTCGCTGCCTCCAGTCCCTACCTACAACCCCAGGCATCTCCTACCGAAATACAAAGCAGCCCGGTCACTCCAAGACTTAGAAACCGTCAGTGTTTCCGATTGTCTGTAGAATAAGACTTCAAATTCCACACAAGGTCACTAACAGTGTGGTCCGCAACCTTGACAAAACTCAACTCCCACCGTCCTCAGGGCACCCCTTCCAGATATTTCAAGCGCACACCTTGACTACAGTCTTCCTTCTGCTGAGAACATCTTTCTTCCCCGCTCTGCTTGGTGACCAACCCCCATCCCTTCAAGAGCAGTTCAGATGCCACTTGCCTTGACTTCCCCAAAGTCTGTCTGTCTCTGCCTCTTTCCGCTCCCACAGAATGAGGTGTTATCCATTATTAGAACACCTGGCACTGTTCGTAGATGGACTTCATCTGCTGGGTGGTTGCTCCCAGGGGGAGGCGTGGCTTCAGGCTTGCTCCTTTGGCGCCCTTCCCTGGCCTGTAATCAAGAACTACGGGCCTGACCTAGTGCAAATAGTGCCCTGAGGGGACTTCCCTCCAGTTTTCTCTTCCCCTCTTCAGCAGTTTATACTCCCTGCCTCCAGCTCTGCTCATCCCATTCTCTCTTGAATCAACCCAACCAACTGCTTGCATGGACCCCTTCCCCTCGGGGCACCAGCGATCTCCACGTTGTGAAACCCAGCGGTCGGATCTCTCCTCGTCATCACAGTTGACTATTGCCCTCGCAGGTCATTTCCTCTGGGTTCCCAGGACACTCAGCCTCCCGGTGTTCCTGCTGTCTGGTTGGTGGCTCTTCCTCGGACTTCTTTTTCAATTCTTCCTTGTCTCCCCATCCTCTTAATGCTGGAGAATCTCAGAGCTTGGTCCACGGGCCTCTTTTCTGTCTACTTTCTGTCTCGCTCTCCGGGCTACCTCCTCCAGGCTCATGGCTTTGAGCACCTTCTTCATGTTGACCATCCACAAGAGTGTAGTTCATGACCATCCTCTCTTGAACGGAAGGCTCCTGTATCCAATCGTACACTCCACATGAGCACTCTACCTTCCAAACTTGTTCAACTGAAATCCTTAGCTCACCGCGCCCCAACACCTTCTTCTCCTGGAGTCTCCCCATCTCAGTAAACCACAGCCTTCTGGCTGCTCAGCCCAGACAGCCTGAGTCAACATTGGGTTCCTCCTTTCTCGCACGGCCCACCTCCAAGGCATTGCCAGTCTGCTGCTCTACCTTCTGTGTAGATGCAGAATCCAGCCACTTCTCACCACCCTGGCCAGTCTCACCTGGACTATTTCAATAGGTCCCTAACTGGCCTCTTTGCTTTGGCCTTTGTCCCCACTAGTCCATTCTCAACATGGTCACTTCATGGATTCTGTGAAGACCTAATCCATTTTGTGTCACTCCTCCGCTAGACTCTCGGTGGCTCCCCTCCCACTTCCAAAGGCCTGCAAAGCCCTGTGAGATCTGGCCCTATTACCTTCCTGGCACCATCTGCTACTGTTCCTTCCCTCCCTCTGGGACTCAGATCCAGCCTCCTTGCTCTTCCTCACTCAGGTCTGGCACATTCCTGCCTCAGGGAGAGTCTCTTACTCTTCCTGCAGCCCAGAATGCTTCCCTGCCATCTCCACGTTTTTCCATAAGTCACTTACCCCATGAGGTCTTCCCTCAACACCTGTAATGATATTAGTAATTTACTTTAAAATATTTCAATGGAGTCTGCACGTGCCAGCTCATTTTAGTTTTAATTCTAGAGATGGTCAGTTAACAAGCGATCAAGAGTGCTCTGCTGGCATTCTACCAGGCAGTGCCACACTCCGAAACTGCCGCTCCAGGAGTCTCTGTTATCCGCCTCCCAGGCAACAGCCGACACTTTGCTAATTAGCACACTAAACTTAAAAGAATAGTCTTCATTGGTGAAATTAGAAACATGTTAAGTTGCATACTCCAAGGGAAGAATTGGCTTTGTACAGTAAAATTAAAGTGATTTCTGTGAATTTCCTCCAATAGTTGGCCACCATCATTTGGGGAGTCTGGGACACTCCCTGCTCTCATGTGAATGGGGGGAGGGGCACTGTCTGTGAAAGGGACAGACAGAAGGTAGAAAGACTGTTGTCTGCAAGTCCTGGAACCTGCGCCCTCAGGAGAGACTTGGTCCCTACTCTGTCCGTATCCAGACACTGATCTGAAAGGATTCGTGATGCCTGATCCCAACTGTAAGGCACCGAACGTCAGAAATGGTGGCAGGTCCGCGGGAACTCAGAACAGGGTGTATGAAAAATTTTGGGCCTGCTTTGCTAACAACTATTTGGTCAATAAACATCATAAACAGAATCTGGTTTCAGATGTGCTTTGATTATTCCCTGATACTGTCATTATGGGGGAGTGGCCAACCCTCAACTACCTCAAACTCAGTAGCTTTGATTATTTACCCAAAAGATCCTAAGAATGGAGCATAGACAAACCAGCTTGGGTCAAATGTCCAAGACCTTCTTATTTAAAATTTTCACCATCCTCCCCAGCCTTGTATCTCTATCCCGCTGCTATTTTCTCTATGAGTTATATTCAACATCTAACTTACTACATATGTTACATTTTTCTGTCTATTGTCTGCCCCCACCTACAGATGATGCAAGCTCCATGACGTCAGGGGTTTTTATCTTTCCTTGTCTGTTTTGTTCATGACCAGAACCCAGGATAAATAACAGTGCTTGGTATAACAACAATGCCTCGATATTTGTTTAGTGAATGAATGAAATAAGATAAGGGAGTCCTTCAAGAGGACAGACAAAATGATGAAGGCATTCAAAAGGAAAGAGGATTGCTTTGGGCTGGAAAATCAAGGAAACATAGAATTTCTTTGTGCCATGGAACAAAGATCGCCAGTGTAGTCCAAATGCACAGACAGGAATTGACGGCTTGCCAGGCAAAGAGAGTCCCCACATTGTTTAAGAAAGGTCAGTGAGTCTCCGTGAACTGAAAGCGAAAGGGTCAGAGGTAAGTAATGTGGAAAGGAAGTTTTGTCTAAATTTCCAACTGATTCAAAAGTGAAGTTTGCAGCCTCCCTTGAGATGGGTTATTATTCTGGGTTTGCATCACTCTGGTGGGGTTGCATCAGGCCCTGGCGGGAGTGGACCGGGGATCACACAGAGAGCACGTTCGCACGGGCATGCTCAAAGCTTGGCGAGATCTTTCTTTGACTGTCTCAAGCAATCCAGGAGGAGGGCATCTGGGGTGGAGAGAACAGCGTGAGCCAAAGCACTCAGGAAGAAAACACAGAGCTCATCCAGGGAAGACACAGGGCAAAGGGTGATTCCAGTCGAAGGAAGGGGGGAGATGTGGGTGCAGGCAGAGGTAGAGGCTCCACTGCAGACTCCTTGAGTGTGGCCAGCAACGGAGAGTCACTGAACATTTGTAGTCAGGAAATATGCTCAGAGCTGTGTTTAAGGTCGGTCCCGCGGCAGCGCGTAGGATTCACTGCAGCAAGAAGAGGCAGAGGTCAAGTTAGAAGGCTGGTGCGACTTCCAGGTGAGAGGTAGTAAACGCCGAAAGGCTCGGAAACAGTGAGACAGGCGAACAGGCCGCCAGGGAGGTAGGTGGTCAAAGAAGAGGGTGCGAGAAGTCACCAACCACAGGGCTCCAGACACACAGCCAGGCTTGGCTGGGGGACGGTGAGGCCGAGACACCTCTGTCTTAATGGCTACTCTGGGAGAGGCCAAGAAGCCCCCCTTTACACCAGTCTTTCCTTCCCCACTCCCTCCTTGGTTTGCGGGGTGGCGGGGGGGTGGGGCAGCAAAGCTGCAGACAGACACTCAGCTACGGACTGAGCTGTGCTTGTTTAACCTTTGTCTTTTTCTGTTGTGTTGGGAAGAAAGGGGGTGCTTCTGAGTACCTGACACTCAACTAACTCTAAGACAGCCAGCCCTGCCAAGTGAAACAGGCCTGTTACTCTGCCACCTCTTCCCCTTGACACACCTCCTAAAGAAGATGGGAACTAGCAGTGGCAACAGGGAGATGGCGGAGATGGCCGAAAACTCGGCCACCAAGGGCCAGCTGCCCCCAGGCAAAGCCCTCCACGTGGTTGTGGCTGGCCTCTCCTTTCTCACTCTTCCTCTGCCAGAGGGTGCTGCCCACCAGAGCCCCAACCTCAGGGGGTGTGAGCATGGTGGAAACGTGGGGGTGGCCCTTGGAAGGCACTGACTCCAGCAGCCCTGCCACCATCCTCTGATTGAGAAACTCCTTGCCTGTCCTCAGGGACGCCCTCTACACAGTGCCATGTAGAGCAAGGACAGCCAAGCTCGCCCAGGGAACCTGGCACCCTCCCCATCTGTCTCCTTCCCCTTCTTTGCTCTCTGCAACTGCTCTCAGCAATTGCTTCTGCCTCTCCTGACAGGGCACAGGTCACTCCCCAGCCTGGGACATTGGTAATGACTGGAAGCTGGTAACTCATGTAAGTGGCTTTGGTGTTGGTTCTGATTTCAGTCTGTGGCCACTCTGCCCCTCCCCCCACTTGTCTTGAGGTCAGTGCCTTTGGAGATGAGCCTCCCTAGCCCTCCCCTAGCCCAGCCCAGCAGGGGAAGGAGCTGCTGTAGGGACCAGGGAGAGATGAGGCCCTCAGGAGACTGAGATCGTTCCCTGGAGGTTCCGAGATGTCATGAGGTGGGTGTAAGTGACTGGCCCAGCAGGCGATTCATTGCTCATCTTATCAGAAATAAATGCATCTGTCTGATCCCTGGATGGGTATGTCCTTGGGAACTTCAGAGAAGCCAGTGAGTCAAGAGGCAAGACAGGGGAACTGGGCACTGAGTCAGGTACCACACCAGGCTCTCTTACATCATCTCACTGAATCCTCAGGCTTACCCTGAGGTGTGTATATTTTGTCCCTGTTTCCTAGCAGAGGAAGCCAGGGCTCATAGATATTAAGAATCCCACCTAATGCCCTGACCAGTGTGGCTCAGTTGCTTGGGGGCCATCCTGCAAAGTGAAAGGTCGTGGATTTGATTCCTGATCAGGGAACATTCCTGAGTTGCAGGTTTAGTCCCCAGCTGGGGTGCATATTGGGGGGGGCACCCGATTGATGTTTCTCTCTCACATCAATGTTTCTTTCCCTCTGTTCCTCCCTTCTTTCCCCTCTCTCTCTAAAAAGAAAAAAAGGAAGTAATTAAGTTAAAATCAATTCATTACTGTGGGCCTTAATTCAGTATGACTGGTGCCCTTGTAAGAAGGGGCAGTGAGGACCCAGAGACACAGAAGGAAGGCCACGTGGGGACACAGAAGGCCTCCCTCCGCAAACCGAGGAGAGAGACCCCAGAAGAAGTCACCCGGGCCAACTCCTTGATCTCACACTTCTGGCCTCCAGAACTGAGAGAAAACAAATTTCTGTTGTTTAAATCACTCAGTCTACAGTCCTTTATCACCACAGTGAGAGCAAACTAAGGCAAGTCTCCATCCCTAGGTGTTTGCTGTTTTCTAGACCCTGTGCAGGTAGGTCGCATTGAATTAGCTTCCGAATGGATCCCCTCCAGGACGTTGGCAGAAGGCAGAGGATTGCTGGTGCCCACCGAACTCCTTCCCTAATGGCATACTTTGGCTACACAACTATTTTTGCATTGTAATTATTATGGCAACAGCTGCCTCTCCCTCCCCGTGAGGCAGGACTTGAAAGAGTACAGGAGGGTGGTATCCCATGGTTAGACTCTGACCCCCCCTCCCCCGACTGCAGGTGCAGCTGACCTTGAGTGACTGAGTGGGGTGCCAGGCACTTCTCCCCGTGGCCTGATTTTCTCCTGTAATAATCACAGGGAAACACAAGATGCTTCACTCCTGGGTGCTCCCTGGTCCCACCGTGTCAGCCTTCACCCAGTGACTGCGGCTGACCTTCCAAAGTGATAACTAACTCCCCTAAGACGCAGCATCATGGGTGAGAAAACCCAGACTGGAGGTGAAGAAAACCAGTCTCTGCATTTTTTGAGCATTTAATTTGAATACATCCTGTCACATGTGAAGATGAGTTAACACTCACACAGAGGGTGGGTGGAAGCAGGGGTGGGGGGATGCGGGGGGCACGAAGAAAGCCCCTTTGAATTACAAGGGATGGAGGAGGAACAAAGGGAGTTTACAAAAATGAGCCCAGGTGCAGAGGCAGAGGACGGAAATAGATGCATCAGGAAGAAAATGCAGATTTCACACTCAGAGGTGTGTGTACTCATATGGCTGTACGTATATGTATACACGCATTTGTGTGTGTGCCATGCACACGCACACACACACACTTCATCTTTGCAGTGCAAGCCCTTTGGGAACGTCACACAGGGAAAGGGCCTGTGCTAGAGCTGCCCGGCAGGCAGGGTTTAATCCCGCCTCCAATGTTTTTCTTGATTCTCCCATCAGTTGGAGAGAAGGCACAAAAACAGGAGCCTCGTAAGTAAAATCTGTATTTTTAGCATTCTTCAGTTTGTTATCCTTCAAACTTGATGACTTCTAAATGGAAATCCTCATCATTTCTAGAAAACTATTTCTGTGTTTTTCCTAAGCCAAAGACTCTGAAGACACAGAGTCTCTCCCCTTAAACCAACAACAAATACCCCAGAAGAAGTCAGCTCTAGAATTGCATCAGCTGACATGTGTAAAATATTTAACAGCATGCTTTGCTTACACTATTTTTATTCACATGTATAAAACAGAAGAAGGAAAACCCTCCACCTGACCTAATATTCTGGAAGAGAATATATTCTGAGCACACTTCATTACAAGCGTGAAAAATATCCCTTCTGAAAGGGAAAAAATACACGTGGTGTACATGCCCCAGGCCAGGAAGTACACCCTTCAGCTGGTGCTCTGCTCAGAACAGCCATCTAGACACGTCAGCGCATTTCAGTGTGACCGCCTGTGTGTGTCTCGGTTCAGCGGACGCGGTTTGGTCAGAGGTTCCTGCACAGAACAGGAGAGGGTTGAACCTGCCTGTTTGGCACAGGGTTGGAAAGTACCTGGAACTCTCCGGCTGTGCCTGGAGCTGAGGAAGCCCAAGGGCAGTGGGCTGGGGTAGGCTAGTCAGAGGCTGAGGATGTGGATGGGTCTCTCTAGAGAAGCACCGCCGTGGCCCTGGGTACCGTGCAGCAAACAGCAAAACTGCATCAAAGGAGCAGGAAATGGTAGCCAGAGAAGCCCACAGCAGTTACGGTATGGTGAGACAGGCAAAGACTACCGAGTTGTTTTGAAACCATGTAAGGAGCACAGCTAAAACAGAGAGGGCGGGGGAGGAGGGAGGTGCAGGGTGGAGAGGTGGAAGGGCTCATGAAATTTTTTTTCTGAGCACTGTTATAATAATTCATAAATGAACAGATCTCTGTTCCCAGCTTTCTGTGCATGGCTCTGGCCTGGGGATTGTAGGACTGGAGAAGTTTTTCCAAGATCCAAGAACAGATCTTACTGTGTTGCTAGGCAGATAATATGAACAGGGATTATAATGTGGATTTGCTGCAATATCTACGATTACTTAATTCTGTTATGGAAAATGAGAGAAACTAGGTATAGAAGCAAGTAGCTTGCTATAGACTGAGTGTTTGTGCCCCTCAGAATCTGTATGTTGAAATCCTAACCCTCAATGTTACAGTAGGAAGTCGGGCCTTTTGGGGGTGATTAGGTCATGGGAGTGGAGGCAGCCCTTATGGATGGGATGACAGCCTGTATAAGAAGACACAGAAGAGAGTTTGCTTCTTCTCTCTCTGCTCTGTAACACGTGATGATGTAATAAAAACCAGCCCTCTGCCAACCAGGAAGTGAGCTCACCAAACACTGATCTGCCAGCACCTATTGGTCTTGGATGCAATCCCCAGCCTCCAGAACTGTCACAAATAAACGTTTGTTGTTTAAGCTATGCTGTCTGTGGTGTTTTTGTTATAGCAACTCGAATGGACAAAGACAGGTTGGCTAGTAGTGGAACTGGAGGCTACCACTGCATTAAGAAAAATTTTCACAGAATGCCGGTGAAAAGACTAGAAAAGGGGAAATAAATGAGGGGCAATAAGGGTTGGACACACTTAGAAGAGGGAAGGATCGTCTTTCCCGCTGCAGCAGTCCCAGGGTTCACTGATACAGTGAGATGTGTGCGTAGATAAAGGGAAGGTGGTATGGACACATCCAAGGGAACTGGGGGGAGGGCTTGTGGAGTGCTCCGGGAGAGTGGGAAGCAGCAGAAAGAATCGAGAGCCTTTCGTATCACGTGGGCTGGTGGGCAAACAACAGGGTAAACTGCTGGGCCAACAGCTGGGCCAGCTGAGCAGTCTGGTCCGATGACACCAGAACCTACCTGTGCTTTCAGAGGTCCCCCGGGGTTTTGTCAATTGCTCTTCCTTGGAGAAAACAGTGTATGAACCAGACATGCTGCCTCACAGACACCTCTTAGCTTTTTAAAAAGAATTCTCTGAGAAAGAAAATAAGATTTGTTGAATAACAGTCCCAATAATTAGGTGTCAGTACCCTGCGCATTGGAAAGACGTGGAAGTGAAGGTCAGAACTTGTCCCGAGCTCCCCAGCTGCTAAATGGCCAAGCTGGCACTGAAAACCACATCTGACGGCCTCCAAGGCCGGTGTCTGTTTTCACTGCACCAAATGGGACCCAGGCTGGAGAGGACATGGCTCATGCTCAGGGCGGTGTCCGAAAGGGCCCTGGAAAAGGGCCTTAGACGCCTAGAAGACAGACCTTGTTAGCTTGTTACTTAGTGGGGAGACTCAGGACTGTGTGACAAAAAGGACGCAGGACACTGGGAATTAGGGTCGGGGATGGGGAGAACTGGAATAGATTAAAAATGGAGTTGGCTGGGTTAATTAGTTAACCCTTAATAAATGGGATAAATAGCAGGATGCAATTAACCTCTGCTCAAAGAAGACCCTAGGTATTTCCGTCAATGAATAAACCCTCTGGATCGTTATGCTAATTTCGACAGAGAAGGTAGGGAGAGACTACCGTTCTTATCTGGAAGAGAATAGAGCACATTGCACTGTATTTCTCTCGTATGTTGATTCTAGAAAACCCAAATGTTGGTTTGTTTTTTTTTAAGACAAAAGCTGGATTAGACAGAAGATTAAATGCCGTGGAGAACGTACACTACCAGGAGTCGCGGGCTGGCCCTGGGTGACGGAGGCAGACGTGGGGCTGGAGTTGCCTGAGCAGGGGCGCTGTCATTCTGCCCGAGTCCTCTCAAAGTGGTGGACCGCTGAGAAGATTCAGGTGGAAGGTGGGTTCCCTTTGCTCCTCCTCACTGCTGCTTCCCCTTTTGTTCCTTCTAACGCTGGTAACCCCAGTATTCCATCCGACGGGAGAGGCTGCTCATACCCTGACTTCAGAAAAGCATTATTTCAGCCAAAGAGAATTGATCAATCTCATGCAGTGTCAAAGGCCTTTTGGTTTTTGCTAGAGTAGTGAAAAATGGATATTTAGGAATTGTTGTTCTTGGTCCCTTCCTTCTGTCTATCTGAAAATTCAGAAGTAAGGACTTGAGGGTCGCTAAGGGACGGCAGGGTTTCTAAAGCCACTGTTGGCTGAAAGGGACCTGCTCCTCGTTCACGCAAGGCTCAAGCTGACATTCCAGCACCTCTTTGCACTGCCAACCACCTGGTCATGCTGTGATGTGGCTGTGAAGGGGATCGAAACATGCCACGCTGGCATAAGGGTTATTTTGAATGAAAGGCAATTAGGAAGAGCAAGCGTAAGAAGAGCTCTCTGCCACCCTTCCCATCTGCCTAAAAACAGGCCATAAATTCCCCTTGTGTGGGCGTCTCCTCCTCTCCTACCAGGAAGAGAACAGCCCTTATCACCAGAGACTGCTGGCAAGATGGAACCAAGATGAGTCTGCACAAATCACCTTACAGAATAACCCTTATCTACCATTAGGTTCCCCCATTTATTTCTTACTCACCTCCCCATATTTTATCAGCCCAAGAAGCCCAAAGCCCCCTTCTTTTGTCTAGCAGCTTCTTGACAATTTATTGCCCTTTGTTAAAATGCCATATAAGCCCCCAAGTCTAATTATTTCTTTGGGATTTTTAAAATGTTTTTAAAATTTTTTATTTATTTTTGAGAGAGAGGGGAAAGGAGTGAGAAAGACAGAAAGAGAAACATCAATGTGTGGTTACCTCTCGTGCGCCTCCCACTGGGGACCTGGCCCAGCAACCCAGGCATGTGCCCTGACTGGGAATCGAACCAGTGACCCCTTGGTTGACAGTCTGGCACTCAACCCACTGAGCCGAACCAGCCAGGGCTACTTCTTTGGGTTCTTATTTCTTTTCTGCGAAGTCCCTGTGTATATGTAAAAAAAACCCAAACCAAACATAAATTAATATTGTTTTTCCTTCTGTTAACCTGTCTTTGTCAATTTAATTTGCAGGTTCTAGGTACACACCTAAGAGATTTTTTTCCTTCCTTACAGTTATGGTGAGAACTAACCAACCAATCCACACAAAGACCTCAATGAGGCCCAGATTTGGAGATGAAGAACAGCTGCAACGTCTGAAAGGCAGGACATACCCTCCTCATACTTATTAGGGAGGAAGGACCAGACATCAACAGGTAACGATGACCTGGGGCTGCGGCAGCACACAGGAGGCACCACGGGGGGGGGGGGGGGGCGGTTTCTATAAATTTGTTTTTACTATTTCATCACCGAAGAAATAATGCCCCAAAGCCCCAGATTTTCTTTGAAAGTCTTAATTTTGGGTTGTTTTATTGCTTTCAATAAAAGCTTTCAAATATACATAAACAACTATGATTTAATGTTTACTTCTTAGTGAAATTTTTATCTAATTTCACAAGTCCAAAAATCTTGTCTGATACCATACTCCAACATTTGGTTTGGACACTATGTTTACTGCTATATCCTTGGAAAGACACCTTAGACATTTGGTTGTCCTGAAAAAAATAATGATTCCATTATTTTTCCTAGCTTTAGAGGTAGTAAAATTAAGGTGTAGAACAACTGACCTGCTTAACATGACAATGCAAGGTACAGAGCTGGGCCCACACAGAGGTGCTCGCGCATGTAGGTCAGCTCACTGTCCGTGGCACAGATTGCCTGCAGAGAGCCTTTGCCTCCTGTTGGCTCCCTGGCAACTTCAGACCAATCACTCATCCATTTTTAGCAGGCAAACCAGGCTATGCTGGGGAAGAGGGAAGCCAACAAATGAAAGGAAAAGATGGAAGGCACAAGGACAGAATGAGTATCCGAGGTGGGATGCAAGTAAAAAAAGAAAAGAATAAGGACCATAAGAAAAGTCAAGGACAGCATGCAAAGTCAAGGACGAAACGCATTTCATTCACAATGGACTTTTCCTTTCGTTTCCCTAGTCCCACAACACAGTTCAATTCCTGTCTTGACTGAGTCCCCCAGACATTTTGTTTATCCTTCCCTAATGATAGTTTTAGAGCCTGCCTACCATAATGTACCACAGCAATTACACCCTGACCAGACCTCCTGGGTTCTAAACTCTTTGAAGGCACAGTCACCGTTTCAGGCAAATTTCTTTCCTCCATCTAATTTAACGTATTTGCTGAATAAATAGGAAAATTTACTGATAAATAGGAAAATAGACTGATTAAAAAACAATAACAAAAACTGAGCCCATTTTTATCTTCCATTTGGAAGAGTACTGTTGTCAAAACTTGATTTCAAGAAGTTGAAGAACTTGTGTGGGACATTATCACTTGACTAAACAGATAACTAAAAACTACCAACTTTGTTTTCCATGAGCAGAAGTGGGACAGAAAGAGAAAAGAGCTGGAGATTGTCCTTTGTGCTGTGGCATTTTCGTGCACCTGGCTGTGGGGAGGGAGGGGAGGAGGCTGTTGAAGCTCGGGCTTGGGGCTGATAGAGAGCTCTCGGGCTTGGGTTACACTGTGCTGGGAACAGACTAGACCTGCCACACTGTCCTGCCTAAACTCCTCCTTTGCAGATGAAGAGACTCAGGCCCAGGGAGATTGTCTTGCTCAAGTGCACTAAGCTAGGTGGTAGCATAGCCTAGATTAAATGGTTTTCAAGCAAAGTAGTGAATGAAGTAACCTATTAAGCTTTTCTGCAGACACCCTAGGTGAGAAACCTAGCATTTTCAATCATTCTACGATATAGTTAGTTACATGCATAGAAAATAAATGGAGGCTATTGAAAAGATCTGCAACATAAGCAGGACTAAAAAAATTTTCAGGCCATGTGTTTTGAGGTTGTTTGGCGATGTTCAGTGTAAATGCTGCAGATTCTCCGTTGCTTTGAGTCCGGACTTGACGGCCAGAGGGGGGCAGGGAAGGACACTCATTCCTCAATACACCAACTCACATTGCTTGAGAACACACAGTGGACAGACTTCTCTGGTTTGAGGAGCAGAAGACAGCCTCCCAGTTCTTTTGAGGATTCCCATTCCCACCATCTGATCTAAGAAGTACAGCCAAGAATCCACACAAGATGCAAAAGGGACCATTCCTGTTCCAGTTGAGAGTAATGAGCTAGCCACCCTCCCAGCTCAGAAAAGAGGAATCCACAGGGCCTTTCTTACCATTGCCACCTGGATTAACTCATTAACGACTTTTCAGGCAAGTCTTATTCAGGCACTTGGGGACAGGGCAGTGAGTCAGAGGTTGGCATCCAAACCAGAATAGATGCTATAGTTCTCTCTGGGGACCCTACTCTAGGCTTGGAATTCCCAGATCACACAACTGCCTAATTGGAAAGAAATGTTCTTAAACAAGAACCTAGGTTTTGCCAGGCCTGACAGTGACTAATAAGGCCAGTGTATGACTGCCTGATGAAAAAGAAGTTGGATTGACATGTCACAGTGAATTTTTAAAGTATTTTCACCTGGAGGTTTACTGCTGAATATAAATAAAATTTCTCTCCCTGGGCAATCCCATTTCCTAAAGATATACTTTCGTTAATTAAATTAACTTTGAAATGACATTCAAACAATGTCTTCCTTCCAAATGCCGTTGTTTTTTTTTTCCAGATCTACTTACTGACAAGCCGGTTCACAAGTTCCTGTGTAAAATGATTAAGTGCTTCACTGCCAGCTTGCACACTAATCGAGACAAGTTTAATCTTCTCTACAGTCGGTATCGAGTAGCCCGAACCATGTAGTCATTTAACTGTGTCCCAAAAGGTGCCCCCACAATACCGAAGAAAAAAATTATCTAGAGTGCTTACAAAGGATCCGGATAAATACACAATTTAAATCTCATTTACTGAAACTCACTCAAGTGACGGCAAATTCCTGAGTTGAGCAGAGAGGATTAAAACAAAAATTAGTCTCTTTCAAAAATCAGGCATTCGCATTCGTGATGAAAGCGGCTCTTGGCTTAAATCTATTCATTCCGAATCTGAGGCTCCCCTCCAGGGTGAGGGAGCGCAGGCGCGGGCACGCACGCGTGGACACACAATCACTCACACACGCCCGCCCACACCCCCTTCCCTGCGAATCGCCTGCGGGATTTACGGGTTTCCGCACCACGGATTACTGTCAGATGCAGAAAGCAAGTCTTGTTCCGTGGGCATTTTCCTTCCTCGGGATTTGACTGACTTATTGGGCACGTGAGGACTGGGCGGGGGTCGGCCCGCGCGGAGAGACCCCTGCGCTGGGGAGACAAAGGCCAGAAGAGCGGGGCCGGTACGGCCCGGGGACATCTCCCCAGCTCCTGCGATAAGTGTGAAACTGGCCCGGATCTGCCTGCGACTGAGAGGTTCTTGAAAGAGACGTTCTGTCCCAGCCCTTGTAAAGGCGTAGGCGTGCACTGGGCAGGGAGAGGGCCGGGCCAGCGGGCCTGATTCCTGGGCTTCCAGGGAAAGCGAATGAGTCCTGGAAGGTTGGAACACCGGGAACTCCTTCGAAATGCGCGCTCCCGGTGTACCCGAGAGAGCAAGGCTTTAGACACAGCCTCGCAGCTACGTCAGTCCAGGAGGAACCGACCTTTGCCCTCGGGAGGGGGTACAAACCCCTCCCCACCGGAGGGGCCAAGCTATGAACCTTTGCCTGCGGACCTCACACCCGCAGTGCCCGGCGCCCGAGGTCCCGCCACCCGGGGGCCTCGGTTTAAACGCATCTGTGGCCCCTTCCAGGGCTGGGACTAAAGTGAGCAACGCGCCTCGGGCGCAAAATTTAACGGGCACCAGAAAGTCAGTGGTCAAAATAAATACCTTGATGCAATGCTTTTTGAAGCAATTAATATAATTGCCAAAAAAGTATGATGAACAAAAAGATTAAATTCTAAGTAGACACAGGTTTAATGCAGTGCCCTGCTGAGCCATTTGTAGCCCTAGGTTAAAGCAAGATCCCCGGGGCCTGGGTGTTGGGAGATTCCCGGCGCAGTGGGAGAGGAGCGCGAGCTGCAGGCCTCGGAAGTAGAGGCCCCAAGGGGAGCCCGGTAGGGGTGTGGAGGGGTCGCCCTGGGGGCCGGAGGTGGGAGATCTGCAGCGCTTCTCAGCCGCGAACAAAGGCGAGGCGGAAGGCCAGTGGGGGCAGGAGGGACTCGAAGGGTCCCGCAGCTTTCGGTGCCTGGGCGGGGCTTCCACACGGACCTGGAATGGAAGACTCGATCCCGAAGCCACCCAGGCCGTGAGAGAGTCGTGCAATTCTCTCGCTCGCGGGTTAATTCTCACTAACAAGACTTGGCAAGATGTCGGGCGAATAATTTTTGGCCTCTGTCGTGTCCGCATCGCGAAGCGCACAAACCCCTGCCAAAAGCAGCTTCTGGGAAATTAAATGCATAAGTAAAACCGGGGGCGGAAACAAAATGCTACATGACCTGGAAAGAGGGATGCGGAGCTCAGAATCGGCCCCAGAGCTCACTAAATCCTTGACGCGTAAATTTCACGGAGTCTAGCTTCCCACCATACGTGGACCCTCACCATTTCCTAAGACGACAATTCGCACACGTTTCAGATGGGGTGGCGACTTTTCTTGGTTTTGGGGTTTGTTTTCTTTTTTGACCCACCAGGGTTAAACCAACATCTTTAGGAAGCCTGGACGGGAGTGGCACCCCTGCCTTCTTCCAGAGGAACTACAATACATTCCGGCAACGAAAGCCTCCTTCTGGGTCGTAAAGCAAGAGACCCAACACCTCGCTCCCATTACTGGACTTCGGGGCGGGAGGGCTTTCTCTTTAATCTTCTAAGCTGGGGCTTGCCCACGTCCTCGGGAAGCTATAAAGCTGATTTAATGGGTTAAGATGAAAATCGATCACCCTAATGCATAAGCTAACGTCAGAGGAATCGCATCTGAAAGAACGACTAGCCGGACCGAACGCACTGCGTAAGCCTGGGAAGAGGAGGTCCCAGACTCTGCCGAGTGGGCGGCGGTGCCACGGTCCCCCAAACCCCGCTTTGGTACCAGGGAGGCCAGCGAGGATGTTAAGGGATGGGGGAAGGGGAGCACGGAGGTAAAAGGGATCAATACCGACCCCTAGCCTCCGGTTGGGCCGTCTTCTCGGCCAGCTAATTTCTTTAAGCCCAACGCCGCAGCCGGGGTGCAGTGGCTGCACTGAGACTCCGGTTGGGTAGATCGCGCGCCGCCGAGGCTCCGGCCAGCGGCTGTCAGCTAGATGTGCCCGGCGCTCCATTCACAAAGTCCAGGCGAGCCGCTAGCCTGCGGGTCGGAGGCCTCCTCCCTCTTCCTCTGAGTCCCGGTTTTATGAATGGGCTAGAAGACCGGCGCTCCGCGTCCTGTTTACTCCGCTCTTTGTGACGTCGCGTCCCCGTGACTGGGCGCGAGCAGCCGGCACTCCATTCACGCGCAGGCGGGGGAGGTGGGGGGAGAGGCTGGCTGGGCGGAGGGAGCAGGGATGGGGCGGGGAGCCAGCGCAAGGGCTGCCTGGCGCGAGGCGGCGAAAGGAAAGAGGCGGGGCTTCGCCAGGTAGTACTGAATCTGCCCCCTCCCGGGGGAGAGCAGGGGAGCGTTAATAAATCTCTAAGCCGAGCAGGAAACTCTGGGGCAGTGCGCCGAGCTCCGGCTGCTCGTGCAGAACTGCGACCGAGCGGCAGCGCGGGCATCAGCGGCGGCTGAGGCAGCACAGCGGACAAAATACAAAGAGACCACAACAGAAGGGAGCTCCCCTGGCCCTCTCGTAAACACTGTCCCTTCCACCGTCGCTTCCCCCTCGCACCGCGCGCGGTGCTGCTTGGTGCCCGAGGCCACTCGGACTTCTATGTGACCGCGAGACTGCCGAAGGAAGGATACTGGGGACAAGAGGGTCGCCTGTGGGAGCCCCCGAGGGCCAAGTTTGCGGCCACTTTCCCTCCCTTAGCCCTCGCTGGGCCCTTTCTGCAGCCTAACTGTCCCGGCTGTCCATCGCCTGCTCTCGTGCCCTGCAGCCGTTGTTCCCGGCGACCATGGTGACCGTGGAGGAGCTGCGGGAGATGGACTGCAGCGTGCTCAAAAGGCTGATGAACCGGGACGAGAACGGCGGCGGCGCCCTGGGGCTGGTGAGCGGCGGCAAGTGCCTGCTGCTGGACTGCAGACCGTTCCTGGCGCACAGCGCCGGCTACATACGAGGCTCGGTCAACGTGCGCTGCAACACCATCGTGCGTCGGCGGGCCAAAGGTTCCGTGAGCCTGGAGCAGATCCTGCCCGCCGAGGAAGAGGTGCGCGCCCGCCTGCGCTCCGGCCTCTACTCGGCGGTTATCGTCTACGACGAGCGCAGCCCGCGTGCCGAGAGCCTTCGCGAGGACAGCACTGTGTCGCTGGTAGTGCAGGCTCTGCGCCGCAACGCCGAGCGCACCGACATCTGCCTGCTCAAAGGTAAAGGCGAGCGCAGGAACGCGAGCTGGAAGGGAAGTGTAGCGGCGCTTGGCGGCCTGAACCTTGGTGGCTAGGGGAAGAAGTCCCCGGAGGGACTCGCGGCGGCGGGGATCCCCTCGCACGGCTTTGTGCGTGTCGGCGTGCGCGGGTTTACGAGGGTTTGGTGCGTTTGTGTTGCAGTGCGAGCTCCTGAAGTCCTCTGGGTGGCGAGGGCGCGTTTTCTCCGTCACCTGCCATTCTGCACCCTGCCTGCTTGTTTTGCACTTGTTTACACTCACTAACGGTCTGGCTCCGCGGGCGAAACGCCTGTTCTGCTTTGCCCACCTTCAAGTCCAGGGAAGTGCTCCCAAGTGCCACTATGCGGGTGGGGACAGGTTAGTCCTGTTGGTTTGGCATGCCGGGGCCCTGCACTGAGTCTGAACCCGAGAACCCGAGAGGCGGGGAGGGGGGTGAAGGGCAGAGAGCGCTGGTTCATTGGAAACCAGCCCTACGGAAATGCACAAGAAAGATCGGGTTTCGGACGTTGCGTGGAGCGATCTGTATCTTCTCCCCTGCTGTCCAACTCCGAGATCCTCCTGGAACGTGGCCAACTCCTCCGATGCCGGGCTAGACCCAGGCTCCCCGCTCTGGAAGCCGGGGGGTGTGAGTATTTAGGGGAAGCAAGGCAAGGTAGTGTCTTATAAATATTCGGGCAGCAGAGAAGTACGACCTTTTGTTCAGACTCGATTCTCGACGATCAAATGGCGGTGCGTCCTTGATTAAAGACAACCCTGATGAAACTCTGGGGAGGAGAGGTCTTGTCAAATCTGGAAGTAAGAAAGGAGCAAGGACCGCGTGCTGTGCACGTAACTGGAGGAACGGTGCGCGGGCCGGCACCTGCGGGCCGGGCCCCGCCGAGGTCCTGGGCGGCCCTCGCGCTGGGGGCGCCCCGGGACGCGTGGGGTAGTAAGGGCGTCCCTGACCGCGCAGAGCCCCTGCCTCCCTCCGCCACATTCCGTGCATTCTTTCCCTCTTGTCCAGTCCTGGCCTCCGAAGCCAGAGGCGTTTCAGACCGGGCCTTCAAAGAGCCGCTGGTTCCCCCCTGCCGGCGCCCCTCGCCCCCTCCCTCCTTTCCTTTCCTCTCGGGACCTGCTCACCGGAGAGGAAGGGCGATGGTAGGGGGAGGAGGGCGGAAACCTCTCCCCCCGCCCCTTCCTAAGGCACCACAGAAGCGCTCAGTGGCGACGGGCCGGGCTGGCCCTGGCGAACAGCGGGGGGCTTTGTTCTCCGCAGTTGTTTCCTGGCCGTTTGACCTGTCAGCTGCTAGGGAAACGCTGCTGTTGACCTGTGGTTGAACTACTAAGGCGATTCTGCTGATTTTTCTTTCTCTGTGAGGCTGCCTTTTGCACCTCCGGTGTAGCCCAAATTCCTCCCCCCCCCCCCCCCAAAGCGCTTTAAGAGAAAGTGCCAGGAAAGGGCCAGCACCGAAGGACCGGGCGCCCGGCGGCAGTCGCACAACCCCGCGTGCTCCCGCGTCCAGGTACTGGTTAGATCGCCCCTGTGGGGGACAGGCAGTTGAGCACGCCCGCCCAACCTTGCCTGGCCCTGGCGGGAACGGTAACGGAAACTGCTTGGAGACGCAAGTCCCTTGTAGTGGCCGGGTATGGCTGGGTTGTTCCCCGTGCCACCCTGCCCTGGGGTCCCTCCTGATACACAGCCCCCGCGGGCCTCTGAACCCAGGACCGCTCTCCAGGGAGGGCAGACCCACGTGGAGTCTGGGCTTGTTTTGTTTTTGTTTTTCTTCTTGGAAGAAATCCGGAGGGGAACCCCTAGAGCGGCAGTTCGGGGACCTTGGCCCTTGGGCTAAGCGCAGACACTTAGGCCCCGCTCCCGGGGAGGGAGGCATATTTTTAAGGTCCCCGTCTTGCGGCAACTCCCCGGTTCGCCAGAATCCCGTCCGGAGAGTCCGGAGCCAGATCGATTCTGAGAGCTGCCCCGCACGAGGCAAATGCTAACGTAAGGACTGAGTAGGACAGGATCCTCTGAGTAAAATGCCAGTCACCTGGCGGTTGGCGAGGTGCCTGGCCAACGGAAGAGGAGTGTGTATTCTAAGGGCTGTTGCCTCCAGAGGCCTGCACTGCCTCCTTTGGTCGGCCCTGGTGCGGGCAGGAAGGACGACCCAGTGCACTTCCAAGTCGACCGACATCCAGTCCTTCCTCCGAGATGCAGAATGTCTTGGCCTGGGTCTCAGGCTGAACTTGTCTCTTCAGGAACAGGCCATGGGAGTGGCCAGTAGAGGGTCAGTCGGGTCTTAATAAGCAACTGGAGCCTGCCTTCGGCAGCTGCTGCCTGAAATTCTTAGAGGTGGCACTCCCGCCTGGTTCTGCAGTGCTTGGTAGAATATCTTTGAGGTGGTTAACTGGGTCATAGTCTGTTTTCCCGGGCTTATTTTTGTATATGTGCTGAGCCGAGGCTGTCTTAACACAGTTCCTCTTCTCTGTGCCTCCTATGGAAAAGGCTTTTTGCAGTGAGGGCAGAAAGATGGGCAGGGTCTGCTCCCACCCCGTGGGGAAGGCATCCTCCAGGGAGGGAAACCAGTGAAAGCCGCCTGCATCCCCAGCTGAAGGAAGCAGAGAGGAGGAGGCAATGTGGGTCGTGGGAGAGGATAGGGAACTGAAAGGAAACTTTGGAAAACACCCTTAGATTATCTTTAGTAAAATGCCTGGATTGATTAGGGGTTGGGTAATTTGGTTCCTGCCTGAGCTGTTCATTTGATTTTGCGGCTAATGGGACTTCCTGCGTGTCTCATTTCATGGGTGGGTGTGGGTGTGGAACAAGAGTGGTCAGACACTGAGCCAGTCCACCAATTGTCGGTGTCCGCCATGCTGGAGGGGGCAGAAAAAAACTGCAGGGTATTTTCAGAAGTTATATTATCCTTCCTGGCCAATGGCTATCCAATTTTACCAATTAATTACATTTAAAAATTTGATTTTTCTATTTCTGTCTCTTTGAAGAGTAGTTGGTTGGCTACTTGTTGCAGGTAGTTGCAACACTAATAAGTGATACCACAGGCAAGAATTCATAGGTAAAAGTAAATTTGACTTAATATCAGCAAAATGCTGCCCAGTTTTTGCATTTCGTAATATTAGCCAAGTTTCGCTAAAAGGAATAGCCCCAAATCACTAAATTATGTGGTCTTTTTGCTAGTAAAATTCCAATTGCGGTGAACTTTTTTTTTAAAGCTAATTTTGTTTAAAATCCCGTGAGGCATTTTTCGGGACAGTTTAGAAGTTTCAGCTTTTCAGATTTTATTGCAGTGTGCTGCTCCTTTCAAATCCCTTTCTCCTTCATACTTGGGTTAGGGTTATAGGTGCCCTCCCCCCAGCCCCCTTCATTAGAGAAAGACTGAAAGAGAGTTTTCTTATTCTAACAGAAGTCATTCTTCACCTCCCATATTCCTCATATAACAGATCAGTCTGTTAGGCAGAAGATTTCAGGTATAAAAACAGTATTTTTTTTTTTTTGTCTAAAATTAACCTCAGCACATGACTTTTATCTGGTTTCAAATTCTGATTTCAAAGCTCTCCTGGAGCTCTTTGAGAAATTGGGGGGGGGAACTAGACATCCCAGTTCCTCCCTCCACGTTGGCACTTGTGGACCCTCCAGCCCCAGGCCTGACCCCGCAGACCCTGGCACCCTACTTCCCGTAGGAAATAGCTACTAAGACCAATAATTGATGATGTCGGGGTGTGAGGGGGCTGAGCGAGCAGCCCTGGTCATTCTGGTGACTGGCTCCTGCCTTGTCTCTCTCCGTCTCCATTTGTCCGGCCCATCCCAGGTCCCCAGGAGGTCAGTGTCATCCAGCAGCATAGTTCCGAGGGAATGCTGAGACTGTACACGGCCTCCACCCAAAGGGACTGACTGGCTTTTCTCTGCACAAATATGGCACCGTGCCTGCGACAGCCAAGGACTGTTAGCATTTCAAAAAGTGGTAGGCCCTAAAGATAATTTCTACCCCCTCGTATAATTTCTTACAGAATTGTAATGATTGAAGCAAACTTACTACGTTTTGCATCATTTAAACTGTGTGCATCCAACACAGAGCTAAAGACGGTGTCTGTGTAAATTGAGAGGGAAATCTGGGCCATTACTGAGCCCATCCCAGCTCCCTTTTGCTTGTCCTGGATGGTTATAGGAGAGGTGGGCAGCACCCACCCAGATGGGCCGCCCAGAGCCTGAGGGAGGAAGAGAGAGGGTGGGTTTTTTTGAGGAGCCAAGACATTTCTTTGAAAAATCAGAACATCTGAAACCAGAGAGCCAGTTTCCTTACTGGGAGCCAGTTCCCGCCTACCAAAGAGGAAGTTTGGCAGGAAGGAGAGTTCACTCTGGAGCGGAAGCCAGTTGCTGAATGAAGCAGATAGCACAGGACTGACTGGGAGGGACTTGCAAACACGATCCAGCCTGAGTGTGGCATTAGGTGTCAGCCAGCTCTCCCAGGACCCGCAGGTCTGTGCGGGGAGTCCCAAGGTGGGGAGTCCCAAGATGAGGAGGCCACTTAAGTAAAACTAAAAAACTTCCCAGAGTTACATGGGCACTTACGAAGTCAACACCCACCTCAAGGGAAGTTCTCAAAGCCGAGTGACCTTCAAATGACCCTGGATTTTCTTGCTGGGCAGCCTCAGCCTTGTATGGATATGATGGCTAGGGAAGCAAGGCCATGAGCCCTGACTGAACGGGTGATATTCCGAGTGTCGTGGGGGAAAAGCAGCAGCCACATTGAGACTGATGACCCTGGTTCCCCATCAGTGACAGCCCGCCCCATCACAGACCCCATTAAGGGTCCTGTTAATGGTGGTGGGGCGGCCCCGCATCGGCCGTCCTTTCTGAAGCGCTGCACGCCCCGACAGCCCTGCAGGGCTGGGATGTGGACGGGAGGCCAGCCAGTCGTCTTGGTCAGTAAACTCTGAAAAGTGCCTTGCTGAGTATGTGTGCAGGAGACACAGGCGAGCGTGGAGCCGAACTGGAGATGTAGTTATGCCTCAAGAAAATTGGGTGAAAAATTATATTCCCTCCTTGCCCTCTCCTATTTTAAAATTAAAGGTGAGAAAATGAGAACTTTAACACTACAAAGCACATTATTAATTAAGAACATGGGAAAAACAGGTCAAAATGAGTCAGCATGTTAGGAGATGACATTTAATACGACGTAGAAAAGAGAAACAGGTGGAATCTGTTATGAAATTGTTTTCTGGAGATAGAAATACTGACCTGGGGCACCTAATGTCAGGTTGCAGTTTGCCAGTAAGTAAGTTGTGGCCATTTGGGTTCGTGGAATATTGGAAGGGTTTCGGGAATTGCCTGAAACCTTCCATCAGAGGGCAGGACGGCCTGGGTCGGGAGAGCCCTGCCTGCTCCAGCTCCCCCCCCCCCCCCCCCCCCCCCCCGGCCCCACCCCTGTGCCCTCCTGCTTGCACACCGGCAGGAGGCTCGGGACCCAGCCAGCCGCTGGTATCCGGCTGGAATAAGCCTCCTTCTTATAAGTTCTGGACAGAACTTGGCGATCTGATTCAAACTCTCACCCACGGGACTGTTGGTGTCTGCCCAGATTTGGGGATGGGGTACGGGGAGGCAGTGAGAAGTCGGGGAGCAGTCTTTTGACCCCACCTACTTAAGTAAGAATTCGTTTTGATTTCCGTCCTGACCCAGTCCAGGGTTACAGGCACACCTGAAACCAGAGTTCCATGAAGTGATAGCATCTGTGAATGCGATGCATTCTAGTAGTTTCTATTGTATTTCATGAAATTAAAGTGCTGGTCAGGCTCCTGAATGACGACCGTAGTTGGGAAAGCCCTGGGAAGAAGCAAGAGTTTGGGGAGATGGCAGCAGTGTTCTGATCAGAGGGTTTGGCAGGCACATTCTGGCCTTGTGGGGGGGCCTCGGGTTCCTCGCTGGGCACCCTTCCCTGTACATCACTGCTTGTATGTTCCAGCCCCCGGGCGGCCCCTAGCCCCCCGGAAGGCACTCCTTTTGTGATGCTCCTTGTGACAACCAGCCACGGACTACCCCCCTACCCCCAAAAGCCACAGCTCAGGAGGGAAGCCCCTCCCGTTGCTGCCACCGGCATGGATGTGACGCTTCCACCGTTCCTGTCCCGCGGGCTGATCGACTTCTCCACTTCGTTCCTTTCTACCGGTTCTCTAAAGGTCCGCTGGAGGGAACCGACTTTTCAGCCATTATTTTTCTGTTCTGTTCTAACAGTCTTTTACTGACCGTTGGGCGGGCCTGGCCTCTGGTCCTTTCTAGCTTGTCCCCCCTCCATCATCATACACCCCCTGGGGTCAGCAGCTGACCGGGTTCTGCTGCCCCCTGGTTTGATTGATGATGGAGCAGGGAGGGGAAGTCTGTTGTGGGGTAGTGGTGCGGTTGTCCCTGGCTGGGAAGGGGTCTCCAGCTCAGGAAGTGCAGTGCCTGTCCTTCTGCTATATAACTACCTGATCTGGAAACTGCAGCTAGAAAACCATCAGGAGAGCCCAGGAGGAGGAGGCGGCCCAAAGTCTGGCAAGTTGCCAGCAATGCTGGAGTCCCCTTGCAGGTGCCTAAAAAGGAAACCTTCATTATATGTCTCCCCAAGGCCATGCGCCGAGCAGTGGCTGTTCCAATCAGTCCTCGGAGGACTGCAGGCATGGACGGTTCATCCCATTCCACAGAGGGGGTGGGGGAAGTGCAGAGAGACTCAGCAGCAGCCCCGAGCCTGTGCGTGTGTCTGTGTCTGCAAAGGCACTGCCCTTCCCAGAACTTCAGTCTGGTGCCCTGTCCTACACCTTCTCGGCCATGGGAACAACTTCTTTCAGCCACTCCGAGGCTCCTTCCCCTTCTGCTGCCCTCGGGGTGCCCCTCTCTGTGACCTTGGAGCCTGGCCCTGGCCCTCCTGTGACTCCCCCTTTTGCTTTTGGGGGGGCGCTGCTCTTCTGACTGCCTGAGTGATCAGCTTTCGGAGGGCACCACTCTTTCCTTACATTTCTTTGGGGGGAGGAGACACGTGTTTCAATAGCTTGTTATGTAATAAACACAGGGATCGTTTTGTTTTGAAAATGTCAAAACCTATAGAAGTATACGACCTGCTATATAGGTGTTCAACACAGGGTGCTGATCGATCCATTTCCGTTTCTACTCTGGAGGAAGCGTTTACGGTTTCCTGTCCCCGAGGACCTCAGCTAGAGGGGTTTGGTGGCTCTTCTCCCCACCACCCCCAAACTCTATTCCCTGCATTTGGAGCAGCAACATCTGCAGCTTTAGAAGGAAACAGGGAGCAGATGAGGGTGACAGGGAGGGAGGGAGGGCCGCTCCTGAGATCAGGCCACCAGCACGTCTGAAACTGGCCTCCGTTGGCATAGGTGCCTCAGCAGGTTTTGTATCCCGGGAGGCTGGTCATTATGACTCAGCAGGAGCAGGTGCCTGTGACCCTAGAGAGATCCATTTATATCCCGGTGACGGAGGCAGTGGAGGGGAGCAGAGCCTCCAGCCAGGGAGGAAGAAATGTCTGTCCTGCTCTGTGTCCCTCGTGATGTGGCAAAGAATCATCGCTGTTCCTCTCTGAAGCAGTTTTTTAGGGTCAGGATTCTGGGCAAGAAATGGACTAACCGTCACATGTCTGCATATTGGGAGATGATTATTACATGGGCAGCTGTTACAGGGAACGGTGGCACCATAGCAGGTCGTCATAAAGATTTAAAGGTACTAGCTACATACGTGACCATCCACGGAATGGGCCCATTGGAATGGTTGTTTCCCAACATGCAGGCCCTACTGAATTATTTTTATGTAAGTTTGTGGATTTTCTTAAAAATTAGGTATAGTTGACATGTAACAGTAGTTTCAGGTGTAAAGAGTAATTCTTTGATATTTGCCTGTATTGCAAAATGATGATGACCACCGTAAGCGTACTTAACATCCGTCTCTGTACATGGTTGAACATTTTGTTTTATGGTGAGAACTTGAAGGTCTGCTCTCTTGGCAACTTTCACGATGCGATAGAGTATGAATAACCACAGGCACCATCCCCAGGACTCCCTTATTTTATAACGGGACGTTTTGACCCCCTTCGTCAACCGAATTGGTTTATAATCCATCTTTGGTCCCATCGTGGAAAGTAGGGCCACACAGTGGCAGTAGATGGCGAGTTACCCACAGAGCACAGTCCCGGAGACCACAAGAAAATCAGAGGTGGAGGTTGAGCGTTTCTTCCTGGAGCGCTTCCTGCCCGCCTCTGCCCAGTCAGCGCCGTTCTGATTGGCGCTGACACTGTGCCACATAAGTTTGTCTCCTTTTGCTTAAACTCCCTTCCCCGGAAAGTGATCCCACAGAGGACCATTCCAGGGCTTAGCAACTCTCAGGTCAGGAAATCCTCCCTTGCCCTAAACCTGTATGCCGCAAGAGGGATTTATTTAGATTTAAGCCCATTTCCTCTCGTTTTGGCCCTTTGTTGGCAGAACAGATGGTTAAGGCAGAGAGACTGGCATCTGCTCTGTTGCTGAGGTGCAGAGGGGCTGGTGCTAGGGTTCTCTTTTTTTTTTTCTTCTCTCCTACACTGAACCTCTCCACAGGAGGGGCTCAAGTCTGGGAAGGACAGACATCTTTGCAGGTCCCAGGGCCCAACTGCTGTCATGGAAACCCACAGTGGCCTTTCTGCCTTCCACACCTTGTTGCCACCCTAAGGACCCTTTCTGGGCAGACTGCCATCTGCATACCCTCTGTGCATCTCCCTCTGTGTGTCTGCATCCCAAACCAATCTTGAACATAAAGCTTTCCTTCCAGGCTTCACCTTTCACTCCTGGCTTAACTTGGACTCAAAGGCTCCACAGCCATTATCTGTGGGCTCACAGCGCCACCCAGTGGCCAATGTAGAGCCAGCCAGCCCCAGCTTCCCAGCAGCTCTCCTCAGGACAGGGGTAGGATTCCAGTTCTTCGTGGTTTCCTGCTGGCTTAGTGACTATTCTAGTGACTCTTAGTAACCTGAACTTCTTTCTCCTCTACAGGTGGCTATGAGAGGTTTTTCTCTGAGTATCCAGAATTCTGTTCCAAAACCAAGGCCCTGGCAGCCATCCCGCCCGTGGTGCCCCCCAGCACGGCCGAGTCCCTGGACCTGGGCTGCGGCTCCTGTGGGACCCCACTGCACGACCAGGTGTGCATGGGGGGCTTCTGTCCAGAGGTCTGCTTTGCCGAGGCTTTGGGTGCAGTGCCTCAACGGGGGAGGATGTGGTGAACCCCGATATTGGGATGGGATGGAAGATAGGTGAGAAATAAATTCCATGTATTCCTTGGAATTCTTGCTCTTCCCTCTCTTCTTATCCTCTCTTAAGAAAACAGTATGAAGACATAACTCCCTGATTAGCCTCTGGAGTTAAGTGCAGACAAATGAGGAGGCTGCTGAGGCTGGAAGGGTGTGACCTGCCCCGGGGGAAGGAACGGCTGCAGGCCCCGGCCCCAGTCCAGGGCAGTTGGGCTGTCTCCCCTTACAAGTCAACTGTAAATGCCCAGCGGACATCAATGGTCGGCCATCCCTGCCCCAGAAAACCACTGTGAGCCTTTGCACTTCTCCCAAAGCCCCCCCTTCCCAGCCCTGCCACTGAGACGGCGGGAGTGAAATTACGGAGTCTGGAAGCTCTTCTCCCCAAATCCCAGATTGCTGTAGAAGTCTGACTTAGAACATTGTCATTAATTTAAGCCAAGTTTACCTAATTTTGCCAAGATCCCTCGTCTTGTCTGTGAGGCCGACATGGCATAAGTTTTCGATGCATCAACCGGATAAGTCCCGAAACTTACACCTGGCGACGGGCAGGTGTAGGCTCTTAATGTCGCGATGGTGCGACAAGCCGTTTACCACGGGGGAGGCGGGCTGCTCGAGCAAAGCTTTGCCTGCCCTGGCTCTCCTGCAGAGCGTGGTGTCCCCAGGAGCCCCAGCAGGGCGAGGGGAAGCCTGGAAGGCCCGATCCACAGGCAGTCTCCCCCGGGCCTGTGAAAGCCGCCTCTCCCTATCCCAAGCACCCCAACCCTTTTCCTGGTGGCTTGGCACTCATGATGTTGGGGGCCTTTGTTTCCTTCTCTGGTGCAGGGCGGTCCGGTGGAGATCCTCCCCTTCCTCTACCTCGGCAGTGCCTACCACGCTGCCCGGAGAGACATGCTGGATGCCCTGGGGATCACGGCCCTGTTGAACGTCTCCTCTGACTGCCCTAACCACTTCGAAGGGCACTATCAGTACAAGTGCATCCCGGTGGAAGACAACCACAAGGCGGACATCAGCTCCTGGTTCATGGAGGCCATCGAGTACATTGGTAGGCTGCCCCGGCTGGGGACTGGGTCCGAGGCTGGGTGGCCAGGATGAGAGGGCCCACTTGCACCTCGTGTGGGGAAGGAGGGACTTAGGGGGCACTACCTGGGTATACCCATTCCCTGCCCCCCATCCTCATTGGAAGTCCTACCTGTTGCATGTTGCATGGTTTGTTGGGCAGGGATAGGAAGACGGATCTTGCTCCCAGGCTGTTGCCTTAGAGAGTCAGTCATCTTCAGCTTGCCTGGCTCCAGGTGTCTAGGTGCTAAGGCTCTCGGGGTGGGGAGGAAGACAGAGAAAGGGAGAATTGGGTCATTGTTTTATTTCCTGCAAATGGAAATCCTTGAATATGTGTTAGGGTTTAGCACGCATTTTTTCCTAGCGTAGTGCCTGGGTTTGGTTAAGTCTCAAAAACAGCCTAGCATGGGTGGGATTCTACAGCCCCTCCACGTGGGTTGCCCTCCTCTCCTTCAGTGGGAGTGTCCCCTTCTCCAACACCTGTCCAATACCCCTCCTACCCTGGCCCCCAAGTCCAGCTTAGACCACCCACCTTAGCCTTTGGGGCAGAATGGGACTCCAGGGACGGGGACACTGATGGTGCCCACTCTCTGCCTGCCCCGCCCCAGATGCGGTGAAGGAGTGCCGGGGCCGCGTGCTGGTGCACTGCCAGGCGGGCATCTCGCGCTCGGCCACCATCTGCCTGGCCTATCTGATGATGAAGAAGCGGGTGAGGCTGGAGGAGGCCTTCGAGTTCGTCAAGCAGCGACGGAGCATCATCTCGCCCAACTTCAGCTTCATGGGGCAGCTGCTGCAGTTCGAGTCGCAGGTGCTGGCCACGTCCTGCGCAGCGGAGGCCGCCAGCCCCTCGGGGCCCCTGCGTGAGCGCGGCAAGGCCACCCCCACGCCCACCTCGCAGTTCGTCTTTAGCTTCCCGGTGTCGGTGGGCGTGCACGCGGCCCCCAGCAGCCTGCCCTACCTGCACAGCCCCATCACCACCTCCCCCAGCTGTTAGGGCCGCTCCGGGACCCCCGAACCAGGGGCCTTAAGCGACCCGACCAGTGGGGGCCGCGGGCCGGCAGCCAGTTGGGACTGACCAGCGTGGGGCGGGCTACCTAGCCCCTTCCCATCCCCTTCTCTTCGGCCGACCACCGGGCCGCCAGAATGGCAATAAGGACTTTGAATACATATTAAAAGCAAACAAAACCCTCCAACTTAGAGCAATAATGGCTGCCTCCAGGGGCAGGGAAGACCTTGGTTTGGTTCATGTGTCGATTTTACGTTTCAGATAGGAATTTCTTACCTCATTTTTTTAAAGCAGTAAGGCTTGAAGTTATGACACCCGCAGGTCCTGGCAAATGTGCCCACCCGGTTTTATTAAGGGGGGGTGGTGAGGGGGGAGGGGGACCAGAAGAAAGCAAGTTTGCCAGAAGTGCCTGGTTCCGTGTGCTTGGCCCTTTTTTGTTGTTGAGGTTACAGGATTTTTTTTTTTTTTAAAGGAACCTTTGAGGGCATGATTTTCTAAGTCACATACACGTGAATCATTATGCTTAATAATAAATAAAAGTATTTATTAAGAATTTCCGCAGAGTACCTAAGTCCAAGGGGTCTAGGGACATGACTCCGGATACACCTGTGTGGCTGGCGAACATTGGAGCGCAGCGATAGGGACTCGGCGGTGCCCTCGGGGGGACAGGTTATCCCTATGACCCCCGTGGACCTGGCAGTGTGAAGCAGGCAGGGTGGGGGAAGAAGAGGAAGAAAGGGGCCACTTCTTAATGGCTTTCTAAGCTGGTTCCTGGGCAGGTGGTCCCTGAGCGGTTTTAGACACACTCACACAGCCTTTGTGCTCGGATGCTCAAAAATTCAGTTTGGTGGTGGGAGCATTTTTCTCATAGACCTGCCTGAGGTCTTGTCCATCACCTGTGATAAATGCTATATCATATTAGGTGCTCCTGAAAAGATTGGGTGCCATTCAGATTTTCCTACCGTGAATCATTTGGCAAGGCCACTGGGGACCCAGCCCACCAGAGATGCCAGAAATGAATCCTTTGTGAGTGGAAGCTCCACTGTTTTGTGCGTACGCTGGAGTTTTTAATTTTAGGGGGTTTATTTAGAATGAAGTACAAGCAACCCGTCTGCATTCCTGGTTTAGGTGAATATTTCCAGAGGCCCTCCTGAATAAAAAGGGGGAGGGGGCACCACACTGCAGGTCTCCTAGAAGTCGAGGACGGCAAGAGCGTGAGTGGGGAGCCAGGTTAGACTCTGCTTGGGAGCTGGCTGCTGGACTTCTGTGACAGGCATCCGGGGCACTCAGGTGTCCTTTTAGGATCCTTTCTTGGGATAATGCCATTTAAGGGGCCTTCCAAATGGAGGGAGAAGGGTGTTTTCTGGGGGTCGGGCTTGGGGAGAGGGGTGGGAACAAGCTACACATTACTTCATTTGTAGTGTTGTGAAGTGTTACGGAGTGCCAGATTAGAGGTGATTGCAAACTTGTCTAGAGATGAGAGCATGTTTGTTTTTTTAAAGCCCTTTGAGAGTCTAGACTTAAAAGAACATTCTCGTTCAACCATAAATAACTTCTGGCCTCAGCATCAGAGTGGTGTGGCAGGGCGCTTTCTCATCCGGGTGGTCCAGGCTGGACCTGGTTGGTTGCATTTCCTTCCATGAATGTGAGCCTGTGCTGGCATTATCCCTCCTGCCTTTGTCAGGCCCCATCTTTGGGTGCTGCTGGAGTGCTCGCATCCAATATTTAGGGGAGCCCAAGGCGCCCTCCTCTCCCGGGCACCGCTTGGCTGAATAAGGTGAGGGCTGGAGGGGTTGGGGATCCGGGACAATGGAACTGTTTAGAGACAGCCCAGTTGGATGTTCCCACATTTTCCCTTGATTCCTGGAAGTCGTTTCATGTTTTGTGATAAATGAGGTCAAGTAGGCTCTGCAGCTGAACAAGCTATGGATTCCAACAGTGAATAGGCCTGGGTGGAGGGGGCTGCTTGAGGGGGGAGGGCAAGTAGCCTGGGACAGATTCACTTTTTCTAGAACGCGTATGCATTTGCCAAAACCTACGTCTCCTGCTTTCCCAGACTGGATTCGTAGCCACGTGGACAGTCAGAGCTCAGAACCAACCCCAGACAGGTGGTCTCCCCTGCTTTCCAATTCAGGTCCCCTAGCACAACGTCACACTATTGTTTATTGCAAAGCCATTTCCGGTGTGCTTGATAACAGCCTGAGTCTCCGACCTCTTCGAAATGAAACAGGAAATTGGCTTGACTGGCAAGGGGGGTTCTGGGTGGCTGTTCTCCCGTGAGAAGCCACTCTGACGACTTGGGATAGCTCTAAGGAAGATGCAACCACAGGGTCCATCCCTGTGGCTGGTGGGTGTCAGTAGACATCCCTCCCTCGAAGTGATTTCTGTTGATGTGAAACTTCTGTAAAGTCCTGAAAACATCGCCACTTTCAGGGATTATCAACCACTGTGCTGTTGGCGACAAAGTCCATGGACAGTATCATCTACAGAGACCAAGGAATGCTCCAGTTGCCTTGCAGCCTCTGTGCGACCCAAGGGCGTTTGTGGAGCCCTGAGGGAAATGGACTTGACTTTCCCACAGAGCTGTGTTAGGCTGAAGTCACCTCGAGCAGGTGGCCGGGAGCTCCCAGCTTCAGTCCTTCCCTCCTGAGGCCATTGTCCTCAGGTGCTCATTCCAGGTGGGTGCCAGACAGTTTTCAATGAGGTGGGGAAGCCAGGGGAAAAAATTGAAGTCCTTGGGAAGATGGACAGAGGGAGGTGGGACGGTCGATTCAAATGTGAGACGGGGCTGTTGGCCACCACGCCCATCTTAAAATGGTTCACCTGGGTCGCCCACTTGTTTCCGTCAGGGAGCTGAGAAAACCCTGCTACGGAGCCATCCCAGACCAATGAAACCAGGGGTTCTGGGGAGGGACGCGGGCGTCAGCCTGTTTCACAGCCCTCCACGCGCTTTCTTGTGTAATAACCTGCGTTTGGGAGGCTGCTGTCTGGTTGGCAAGGTGCTGTGGAGGCTGGGCCTTGCTCTCAGAGGTGGCTTCTTTTGAAGAAACCACCACCAGGGGCTTACCACTGGCTCAGCCTGGCCTCACCTTTAGTCCCAGCCCAGCTGAGGGAGAAGATGGTTTTCCTCAGGAGCTCAAGGAGCACGGGACCTGAACGGGGCACCATTTCATGCTCCTTGAAAGCTGATCTGGGGAGCAGCTTAGGGAACTGAGTACTGTGTGTGCATGTTGACGTTTTCCCTGGGAAGTCTCGTCTATCAGGAAGAATGGAGAGCTTTACCTCTGAAGATCCCCCTCCCGCCCCCGGAGCACAGGAGCAACCTGTCCTTCCTTAGAGTTTGAGTCACAGCAGGAAGAGGCTTCTTCAGGGCAGAGCAATGCAATCCTGGTAATTTCTGTAAATAGCCCCATCTTCCAGAGTGATGTCATTTCTACATTTGATATGCTTGTATTTCTGTAGGATGTATATAGTGTAGGGGAATTTTTTCGTTTGGTTTTGTTTTTTTTTAGAAAAGTCAACATGTCTGTTTTTATTTATTGCTTGAAGAAATCATTTGACGAAAAATAAATACATTTTCAACCACCTCCTCCGGCTCGATGTATTTGTCCTGTCCTTGGGAACAGTGCTGCCTGGCGGACTTGGAAAGGGAGGAGTGGTCCTGGTTGTTTAATAACCTGGGGCACTCAGCGATACCCACAGCGGAGGCTGGCTGGTAAACTCGGTGAGCCCACTCTGCTCTTTGAACACCACTCAAGGACGGCAACGGGAGGAATCTCTGAGAATCTGATTTCTCTAGGCAGAGAGGCCAGCCAGAACTGCCTGATAAGAGGCAGGGAGTGTCCTTCCTCTGAGAACCTGCTTTGTGCTCAGCGCAGGACGGAGAGACAAGAGTGGCTCCTCCATGGGAGACGTCCAACATACACAGCCTGAGCACAAGGGATCCGCCTGGACGAGGCTGCCTGGGGGATTACCGCCCTGCTGGGTGCCCTCCCCACGGGGAACGTTCCCCAGCTGACTTGGCGTCACTACTTGTTTTTAGTAAATTTACTAAAAGTCACGGAATTGTGTGCTTCAAAAGGGTACATTTTGTGGTATGTCAATTATACACCAATGCTGCTGTTCAATGTTTAACACGAAAACATGGTCAGTGCCCAAATACTCAAATAACACACATACATGAGTAAACAGTAGAAGTTCCTCCTCCACATCCCCACCTTACAGCCCACGTCTTTTCTTTTTAGTAACCGAAAGGAACTTCTGGTGTAATTACTTCTTGATTCCCTGACACACCCGCCCCGCCTTCAGTTTGCTCAGCCACTTCCTCTTCCTGCCCCACGGTAGGGGTGGCGCTGGAGCATCTCCTGCCACCCCAGGTGATGGTGGTGCGCACAGGTGAATACTTGGCCGGGTCTTCTCATTTCACCGCACACTGGCCCGAATCCACACACGGTTCTGCTTCACCCTTCTTAATGGCCACATACTGTTTCATAATACGGACCAATTCTTTGTGAACAGCATTAAACTTCACTTTTTATTTCTTTAACTTAAGAATGCTGTAGGACAATGATTGTCATCTCATGGCACACACAAACTAATGACAAAAATTCCGTGGCACACTAAATGTATTTTTTTGCCTATCTGACTACAAAAATAGGTATAAGTTTGATTCATTCACACCGGACAGCTACCGCGTGGGCTGTTGTCATTTTTTTCCTTTTTGTTTGACAGCTCCGCTAGGACCCCACCAGCATTTGCTTTGCAACACCTTGAACATCTTGCAAATATCCCTATGGAGTACCTGGCAGGCAGTATTCCTCCTCGGGAGATGGGAAAGTAGAGACGTCAGCGCGTTTCCTAGCAGGTGTGAAGCAGCTGAGTGGGATGTGGCGCGGAGGTTTCCCAACGGCTCCCGCGCCTCCCACCTCCCGCGCCTCCCACCGTGCTTTGTATCAAGCACTCCGGGTTTGTAAGCAGGATTATGAACGTGAAGATGAATAGACTTTGCAAATGGATTTCTGGCCAGGAAAAATGTATGCCAAGAATCCTATTAAAAAAATAAAAATATTACCTACATATTCTCGGCTTATCTACACATACACATCTTACTTAAGCCGAGCTGTTTGATTAGCACCGTGACAACTGGGAATTAGTGAAAATAAAGACATACGCACCTCCTTCCACTTGCTTCTCAGTCCAGGTCTTCAGGGTAGATGCCAACTCAGTCAGCCTGGCAGCTAAGTCCCACCTTAATGGGAACAGATGGCTTTTTATTATTCCTAGTGTAGGGCCATGTGCTTCTTCAGCTGGGAGGCCTATTGTACTGTCTTATAACTATAAAATCTCAAGGAAAAGTGAACCACACCAAATGATAAAGGTTTACAACTGCTACACAACCTGGTGGGCTGCCCCAAAACTGAGACCCTGGGTCACAACCACCAGGCACTCAACGTGGACAATGAATGCCATTGAAAAACGGTCCTTCAAAACTTGCTGCCTGGGAAACACTACCCCTTTATAGTAATAGGAATTTAGTTTCCTAGGAAGTAGTTTTCTGTAGAAAAATCCAATCCAGTAAGTGATTTCTAAGTAACTCTCCCCCTGACACATGCACACCTCCCCCAGTCCCTTCAACCTGCAGTAGTAGTTCCAAGCTATAAAAGCAGGCCCTTGGAATAAACCTGTATCACTAACCAAACCAAGTTGCGGAAATTCCACGTTTATTTTATATTCCACTTGCTTTTTATGCACAGTTTAGATTTCTGTTTTCTAACTCAGCAATAACCAAAGGGGAGGACCCTAGTCTAAAGGTATTTAGAATATGATCTCAGGGACAGTGATGACAGACAGCCACACAATCGAGTCACCTTGCTGTTTTCATTCCCAATCACACACCCACATTCCACATACGTGTCGGTGGGGCCTAGCAGTTGGTACCTTAGTCTATAGTGCAAAGAATTCTGGGATACAAAACAAATGTTTTCACCACTCTGAGTGCCAGTTTCTTCATCTATAAAATGAGGGGTAAAATACCCATTTTGCAGGGTCGCTGGGAAACGCACGCAAAGCACCTGGGTCACCTTTCGGGCTCAGTGATAGCTACTGGTATTTGCAGCGTTGTTGGAGCGCTTCCAAGTACTTAACCGATGTCTCCTTGCAACTCTGACAACCCCTCTGGCAAAGAAATTAGATAGAATTCCAGCTTCTAACTTGCTATCTAATGAGTCACTAGGCATGGAGATAGGAGGGGGAGAAAAAGAAACAATTTTCTCAGTCCTATGTGCCAGGCGCTGTGCTGGGCACTGAATGTTCACCATCGCGTGAGGAGGGTGTTCCCTCTCTCTCCTCCAGTGTGACGTGTGACGGGGTGGGGGGCGGGGAGTCCCTGAGCAGCAGAGGCCAGGCAGGGCCTCTGAGCCGCCCTGGTCACTGGTGTGGGGCTGGCCTCCAAGGCCTGTGCCCCTTCGTTTCAGAGGTTTCCCTAAAAGGAACCCATGGTTCTGCGACTGCTGAGCTCCAGTAACTCCCGCATGGGCTTCGAGGCGAGGATAAGGTGGTTACGACATGGATCATGCTAGACAAGAGGGACCATTGTTATTGGCGTCTGCCAGTTTCAGGTCAGTTGTGTTAAGGTTGGTGTCAGGTTGAAATGAACAAACAGGGAAATGAAAACACTTCAGAGCTAAATGCTGTCCATAGACAGTATACTTTAAAAATGTTTTTATTGAATATTAAACAATTACAAGTACTGTAAGTTAGACATTTAGCCAAAGCACAATTACAGGTTAAATATAATCATAAAGATGCCTTAAATAGGAGCCCACCATGCAGGCAGGTTAAGTTCCTCGATGCCCTCTTTCGGCACGGAGAGGGTGGCGGAGAACAGGTCTTCCATCCCACGTGAAAGATCGTGAAGACGCGAAGGATTTACATGCTGTCAGCGATTTCCCATGACCAAATTGATAGGGTTGCCAGATTTAATAAAATAAAATAAAATGAAGCAAAAAACCCCCCAGGTTGCTCAAATTTGAAGTTCAAATAAATAACAATTTTTTTTTATTGTAAGTATATGGCAGGTAATGCATGAAACATAGTTAAGGTAAAAAATTAGTTACCTAACATTCAAATTGAACTGGGTGTCGTGTATTCTATCTGGCAATCCTACAAGTAGACAAATGTAGAAAAGAAAAAGGAGGGGACTGAAAGCCCCTGTCCCGGTGGGTCACACAGAGACTAAAAACAGAAAAAAAAACCACACCACCAATAATGAACCAGAGTCACCACACTGGTTACTACACAGACCAACACCACAATGAGTACAAGGACCACGCCAAATGCTGTGGCCAGGAAACCATCCAGATTTCCTCCACGCTGGTTCTGTAAGTGTTTTTGAGAAACCTTGTTGAGAAAAGTACCTTTTCCGTGTGTAGGTATCAAAGACAAACACTACTATCACAAAGACAGGGTGAACTTGAAACAATGGAAGCAGTAGCAGGCATTACATATGCATGTGAAGAGTTTAAGCATTTTGTGTCATGAACACAAGGGTTATATAGTCAGGGTCTTCATCTTCCAGGTCTAGGCTATCAGCATCGAAGATGTGGGTTGCTTTATGATTTTTACTGTTTTCTAGCTTTTAATCCTGAACCTTGGGAGGGCCACAGGAGTGAGTATGGGACACCCTACCGTCAAGAGTTTAACTGCATTTCTCTGCAAACAATTTCAGGGGAGTCTGCAGAAACGGGCAGACGGATAAAAACGGACAAAACCACCTGAATTCTGGAGAATGAGAAATCTGTGTGAAAAGATGGGCGGCAGGGCGGGTGTGGAGATGGGAAAGTGTAAAACTGAAAAGGAAACTGAGAGAATGAAGAGCCAAATGTAACCGTCCCTACAGTGCGAATGTTATCTCAGGATGGGCTCGGGCAGACGTCGGAACCCTCGCGCCTCCTTGAGCCCGCTTCCTGCTGCTTTTCCTGGATCACCACGGCTTATGTTTCCAAATGATTAAAAAACAGCTTGTGCAACACTCAAATGATACAGGGTATCACTTTGTGAATTGTTGCTGCCTCCCCACATACATAAAACTTAACAGATTTAAAAATTCTGTCTAGCATTTCTCCTCCAAACCAGATGATCTGGTAGCGGGGGAATTTCAGACAGACAGAAACGGCGTGGGCTGATTCTATCTGCTCCTCTGCGAGTAAGAGAGCATGACTTGTGAAGTGCACCCTCATCAAAAAAGCTAGGTGTGACGTACACGATGCTATACCTGGCTCACTGATACCTTTCAAACACTAAGAAATGGAATTACAACTTAGGATATAAAAGGTTAAAAAGTTTTTGCCATAGTTAAGGCTTTCTTAAGAATATTTAATTGCCTATTAATTTCAGAATCCACAAAGTGTCTGAAGAAGCCTCATCTTTAAGGGTAATTTAAAAAAATGCATTTCCTTGTCATACACTAGATGTGTCCAAGTGAAGCCAAAACATTATCTTCACAATTACTTTTTCATTCCTGTTGCTGATTTGACATCAAACAAGTTTAGTTTTAGTCTTAAAATGAATTTCTGACACATGAAACTCTGTATTAATGTCAGTTTTTAGTATTCCCTGAATGACTAAAACCTTTTTCACTATGCAAGATAATAGCCCAAAAGACACCTGTCACAGCGCGAACACTTTTGGTGAGAAGGCCATTTATCACTGATTATCATACCAACGGGGGCCGGGCACATGGTGGGGAGGTGGGGGGCGGGTAAGTGCTTCAAATGCGTGCCGTTGCTGTTTCACAGACAGTTCGCAGCGAGCCAGAGTGCGCAGGTACTTAAAAAGAGAGCGAGCGGCATCCGGCAGCCCCTGCGCAGCTGGGAGATGTACTGAGAGGGGAGAACCGGGGCCGCTTAGTGCGTTCCAGCGCTCTCCCGGAGCACACCCGTTTCCTGTGCAAAGGTTATGGTAATGGGACATTAATCCATATGACTTTATTTGCCACGTTCAGGCATTTCTGTATGTACATCAATGCACTTTGCTAGTTCAGAGCGGAGGGAAATTGGTCTGACCACTAACAGCAGCTCGACGAGCACAAGGGTGCTATTTCATGAAAACATTCTAATATTGTTTATTCCACTTATTTCGTTGAAAAGCTAGAAATTCCAAATTCCACGAAGAAAAAGGTAAATAAAAACGTGGTTGTGCTGCTGTTACTTTCCGCAGAGTTAAAACTCTGGGTCCCATGTGTCGTTGGGGGACAACATGGCAGATCTTCTGAGCAGAGCACCGGGGCCTAACGCCTGGTTCTGGTTGTGGTATGGAATCGGAGGGACAGTCTCCCTTTGCATGATTCAAAATGGAGAAAGGAGGAAAACGAGTGGGGTCAAAGGTAAGTGTCGGAGCTATGTATAATCCCGGACTAGCAATCTGGGGACAAGGGAAGGCAGCCCAGCAGGAGGAGGTGTCCGGTCCAGAGCCCTTAACTTATGCCTGACCCTAGTATGCAGGCTGGCCAGGGCCTAGCACACTGGGCCCACCCCGTGATGTCAGCACTGCGGGAGGCTGGCGGCCGTGGCCAGACTCTCCCCCATTCGGTGTGGGGAACAGAGGGGCCAGTCCGGGCAGGCCAAACTGGAAGTTCTCAGCTTGCTCGTGTTTCCCTACAGCGCGAATGCGAGAACTTACATGGATTTCAGCCCAATTCAATGCCATGCTTTTACATGCCAGAGGGTTTTTCGCGTTGCTATAGACGCAAATTCCAAACGTACTCAACTTCTGCTCATTTGAGTGCACTCAGGATGACCTTTGGTTTTCAAGTTTTGGGTGAAAAAATGTATTTGGCTCCTGTGAGATATCAGTTGACCCACTCTCTTTAGCAGGTGAGTAACACGTACTCGTTCTCCCAGGAACTACTACGTACTGGAATTACCACGGGACAAGCAGCACCGCCGGTGTCTTCCTTACACGGTACCTCTACGCGGCACACAACGCACGACACACGACGCTGGCAGTTTAAACACTGAAGCAGGGTTCCACTTCTCAAGTGTGAGGCAGCAGCCTGAAACGGACACATCCATTTCTCTAGTTAGTGTGACGGCAATGACGCACGGCCACAGCGGTGAGTGGCTTTGGGTATCTGTACCACACTGACTTTCTCTGAACTAAAACCCCAGCCGTGTTTGCCGTTTCAAACCACAGCTAAGTGGGGAGGCACGTAATACAGGCTTTCACAGCCGCCGAAACCACACCGAGGGCCAGCGCCTTCACCCCAGTGTTACAACACAGCAAAGGAGTGTGGGGGGAGCCCTCGCAATGAATATCAAACTTCGAAGCTTCCCATGGAATTCTAGTGCTATTAAACAAGTAGCCAAGACACAAACGCCGAGCGTGGGCCACTGACACTTCAACAGAAGCAAAAACTGAGGCTAATTCTTGATTTAATTCTGAGGACCCATGCAAGATTCAGCTATGAAACTCAATCTAGTTCCCAATGCCTACTTCTAGCAATGGACTCAAGCCAGAAAGAAAGCAAAACGTATTATTTTAAGAGCCTACTGTAGAAATTTTGCCTGTAACTACTTTATTTTAATTTAGGCGATTAAATGAGGTCACAGCTTAACCAGCCTGTATTGAAAAACAAGTTGTTCTCAGGACTTCAAGGTGAAACGCCAAGTTTGCATCGCAGAGTTTTCCTTTTGTTACACCACACATTACTTTTGCTTCAGAGCCGAGTAGGTGCGCAGCATGTCAAAGTCAGTCGATGGACTCCATTCGACATTCAGTGAAGGGGAAAAGGGCAAGTGCAAGAGCTGTAACAGATAATGCTTTACCAGGATCGATGTGCACTTGGCAATGTTGATTAAAACAAGCAAAACGAAGTAGGGATTTCATGAAGTAACAGTAAGGTATTTCTCCACCCTCATTTAAAAAGGGAACTGAAAGAGCTTTGGTTTCAAGTTTTTGTTCTTGTCTATTAAGCTGTTTGAAGAAATGGCTCAAAAATTCAGTGCAGGGACCTACACAACTACTCGAAGCACCTCGCTCAAAAGAAACCCCACATCTGGAGTAAACGAGAGTCCTTGCATTGGCGCCCATCTATCTGCTAAACAGGATTCGAACCCTAGCTTTTTAATCTAGAGAAACAATAAAGTAAAGTTTGTGTGACTCCAATGACGTAGGATAGTTCGACTGAATTTGGAAATAAGGCAGCTAATCTGGGGGCGGATTGTGAGAAGGCGCTCTTCGAGGAGTCCCCGCAGGCCTTCCTGCGGCAACACCTAGACCCGCCTGCTCCGTGCATGTGCTCTTCGGCTTCTCCTTCCCAGCCCTCCCTAGTGGTCTCGCCTCTGAGCCTGAAGACAGGGACAGCGTAGCCCTGTGGCTGTGCTCCTCGGGGCTCCTGCGCTCGTGGCCCCCTCTGATGGGAGAGAGTAAGGGACCCTCTCCCCGGGCTCTGCCTTCTCTGAACTTGGGAGCTCCTAAGTCAGGTTGATGTTTCCCTTGTAAGACTGGCCAATTAATAAAAGGACGGAAACTTGATGTTTTTTCTTTCCATCTCAATTTATGTTTATAAGAAGTACAGATATAAAATAAATCAAAGTGGACGAAAGGTGGAAACTAGTCTTGCTCAGCCAGAAGTTTGGGTTGCATTGCTACTGATTCTAGTCAGTGTGACTTTGTGCAAAGTATCCTCGAGAAGGCGCTCTGGCTCATTACCAAAGAAGAACGACAACAAAAAAGCCAATGATGCATGTTTAGGAAAAAGTGAAAATGGCCCTGGGTATGCGTGCTTGTTATATACATGTGCCATATATAACAAAGCAGAGCAAATGTAGTGTGTGAGTCGTGAACATTTGGGAAAGTACTGGTTATGTTTTCTTTCCATTTCCAAGTTTAGATCAAAGCAGTCTTACTTTAGAAATGGATAATCGCGATGAAAGTGAGCCTGAGATATATTAAAAGGCCGCCCCTGTAAACATTTCCTCAAAGGGAACAGCAGCAGTTGAGTATGTACCAGTCACTCATACTATATTCATCACCACAGCAACGCTTCGTAAGACAAACAGCTTATTCTAGGCTGTCAGGGATTTAGAGAATATTGGCTTTGTTGGCAACAATCCATTACAATCCAGTCCCAGGTTTAAATCCCATCTGGCCTGCACCGGGGGGCATTCACTAGGTCTTCTGCTCTGCGGCCGTTGCGGTCTGTGAAGGAGCCTCGGGCTTCATGATCTGGTAGGTGATGAGATACTCCGGGTAGGCCTGAGAGAGACAGAGGAGAACCGTGTGACCCTTCGGGCAGCTACAGCAGTAAAGCCTCACTTACTGTGGAGGCCTCGGAGGCTGCCGATTCTAACCAGTGTTCTACTCCATACACTCAGGCATATAAACATACTAACATCGATCAAATCACTTCCCTTTGTTGATTATGTTAATACACATTTCTAGAAGTAGAATTACTCAGTCAACGTAAGAGCATGTTCCCTGGAAGTCTGGAGTTTCTAACTTAAAAATTTGACACATTTATTTCAACTTTTTATTTGGAAACAAATGCACACTTACACATTAAGTTGTAGAAATGAAAATGGTACCCAAAACAACTGTACGCCCTTTGCCCACGTTAGTTTTATTTATCCTATTCGCTTTACTATGTGTGCTTCCCCTAACTCTGTACATACCAGGCAGACAGACAAACAGACAGACAGATGCACCGGCATATTTCTTTCCTGAACCATTTGCAAGCTACATGTATATATATATCATCATGATTCTTTACCCCTATATATGCCAGTATTTATTCCCTAAGAACAGAGATACTCCCTTAAACAAGCCCAGGATCAACCTTGTAATTTTATACTGATAGACTTTTATCTAGCTACATTCACACTCCAATTGTGTCCGGCGACCTAATAATGTCCTCTGCCTTCTAGTAGCAGATCCAGATCGGGGGCAGGACATTCAGTTAGTCGTCCTGTCTCTTGGGTTCCATTTAATCTGTAAAGTGTCAAAGCCTTTCTTTGTCTGTTATAACAGTGACATTTTTGAAGACTCCAGTCGTCCCAGGTTTTTTATAAACAGAACAGCCCGCATTCTGATTAGACTGAGGTTATGCATTTTTGGGCTGGAACGCTGCATGGATGCTGTGCCTGTCTCTGAACACCACGCTGGAGGTGCACTCTACGTCTGCCTTCCTCCCGGTGATGGGAACTCTGACCACTGGAGCAGGTGTTGCTCCCCCTTCTCCAATGTGTAACTGCTGTGATCTTTTCCTCCTTTCTAACTCATAAGAAGAGCATGAAAATATCCTTTTCCTTGTCAAAAGTATCCCCTCCATTTAGCGTCCACTGATGATTCTTGCCCAGTGTAAGTTTTACCACAATGGCTGCAAGATGATGGTCTCCCAAACCCAGTACTCCCGCCACATCTGCCCAAATGCTCTCGGTTCCTACTGTAAGCAAAAGCCTCCCCCTTCCCTTCACTTGTTTATCTAGTTAGTATCAGAATCATGAATTCCTATTTTTTTGTCAATGGTTTAAAATTTATTACTGTGCTTATTTGGTGTTCAACTTGTCCCAGATTTGGCCAGTGGAGTCCCTTCAAGCTGGCTTGGGGTCCTTGTGACATGCCTCATCTTTTTTTTTTGAGTACTTTATTACTTTGTTACTTTTTTGCATGCTAGATGTTCCAGGCTTACCTTGCTCCTATTCTGCTCCAACCCTGGAATTAGCTGTTCATTCAGGCTTCAGAGCCTGGAGCCTTCCCGTGGGGAATGAATGGTATTAGAGACCAAGATCTGAGCTCTAGGTGTACTCAGTGCTATGGGATGCTTTGCTCTCCGCAGACAAATACATGCACACATACTCATATGCATACACATGCTTACATCACTCTCACACACAAACCCATGCATACACATATGTACGCATATACATACATAATGTATATTAGACACTGTGAGTTCACACCAACACCTCCAATTTCAGTCCTCCCCTCATCTTCCCCCATTCCATACGCTTGTCCCTTCCTCGACAGTGACAACACCAGCTCCCCAAATCAACACTCTGACTCACTTGCTCAACCCTATGATACACCTAACAGGGGGCACCACAATCAACACTTCTACTACTGGGGTGTCCCATCTGCGGCCCGTGTGTAGCCCAGGATGGCTGTGAATACGGCCCTACAGAAAATTGTAAATTAACTTAAAACATGGTGAAGTTTTTTTGTAATTACATTTTGCAATATATTTAACGTGTGGCCCAGAGACGCCAAAGGGTGGACGCCCCACACTTCAGGACTTGTTTCCAATTCTTCTCCCTAACAGCACACCTCACCTGGCAAAGGCTGAAGGCATACGATAAAATATTGTTTTCATAGAGTGGTTGTATTTAATTTCTTATTTCTCCTTTTTATCTCTTTACCATTGGTAAAGTTAAGTTGCCATTTGAAATTCAATGAAGTACAGACTGAGTTTTGTTTTTAGAAAAATTGGTAGGTATTTAGCAGTAAGGTGAAAATTAAGTGCCGGGCTGAAACTGATGGGAAGTTTTCCTGCGTGTTGACAATTTTACTTTGGAGCCTCAAGCTGTCGGCAGAATGCAGTGCTCTGCAGCTTTCCGACTCTGAAAGCTGTCGTTCTAGGTGAGTGCCACGATTAGATGCACATAAGGCCCCTGACTTACGGTGGTTAGACTCAGGGTTGACTTCACAATGGCGCAGAGGGGACACACATCCGCAGAAATGGTACTTTCAGTTCTGATCCTTTCCTGGCTAGTGACATGTGGTACAACGCTCTCTTGTGATGCTCGGCAGAGGCAGCCACAGCTCCCGGTCACCCACGAGATCCCACGTGTGGGAACAACCCACGCCCTCCAGTGCACCGTGCTGCCGCGGTGTTCTGGCTACTGTCTGCGCATTCATCGCACACAATGCAGAACACCCGTCTGTGTGCCGCTGTGCACCCAGTGGCGAGTTTAACTGCTCTGTTTTCACTCACAGTGCAGTGTTCAATAAATTACACGAGCTATTCAACACCATGCTATAAAACAGGGTTTGTGTTAGATTCTTTTGCCCAGCTGTGGGCTAATACACGTCTTCTGCACATTTAAGACAGGCTAGGTTGTCCTGGCCGGTGTGGCTCAGTGGACTAAACACCGGCCTGCAAAATAAAGGGTCGCTGGTTTGATTCTTGGCCAGGCCCCCAGTGGGGGCTGTGCAGCCGATCAGTGTTTTCTCCCTCTCCTCATCCCTCCCTTCCCTTCTCTCTAAAAATAAGATATTGGGGAAAAAAAAAGGCTAGGCTAAGCTACAATGTTAGGTGTACTAAATAGGTTAGGTGTACTAAATATTTTTTTGACTTACAATATCTTCAACTTACGATGGGTTTATTGGGATGTAAGCCCATCGCAAGGCGAGGAGCATCTGCACAGAGATTCACTCAGGTGACCAGCTTGTGGCATGAACATCCACGAAGAAGGTCCACGCAAAGGCAGCTGCTCCTGGCTCTCCACTGCCGTGCCGGGGCATGGAGGATACAGAGCATCAATTCAGAGTGACAGGCCTCAAGAGCAGCATGAGGGCCCACACCTTATTTCTTAGACACCCTCTTGTTTATACTGTGTTACTTGGCTGACAGGTGACTAATGGGTTCTGTGTGTAAAGCTGATGTCAAAGAATTTAGATATCTTCATTTTGACCCGAAGCAACTAATACTATCCAGACAGTAGATATATATTTTTTATTTATTTATCTTTAGAGAGAGGGGAAGGGAAGGAGAAAGAGAAGGGGAGAAACATCAGTGTGTGGTTGCCTCTCGTGCGTCCCCTACTGGGGACCTGGCCTGCAACCCAGGCATGTGCCCTGACTGGGAATTGAACTGGTGAGCCTTTAGTTTTCAGGTCAGCACTCATGCACTGAGCTACACCAGCCAGGGCTGCAGTAGGTATTTTGTTAAACCGTTTTAACTCTAACATGGTCTCCATATTCTGCATGTCATGTTCAGTAACTCTCTGCGTGCATCTGATGAGCACCCTACCTGCTCTCCTCTGTAGATGACATACTCGGCGTACGCCAGCCCATTCACACTTGGTCTCCCGATAACTGAGTGGTGTCCCGGAGGGGCGTGAGCCATCTTCATGGTGCTGAATTGCAGAAAGGACTTTCCGAGGGTCACTCTACAGAAAAGCATTTGTCTAAAGAAAAGAGGAAAGCAATATTTTGAAGGAAGCTTTAAATCTTGAAATGATATAATTGTTAGGTTTATTGATTTAAAAAACCCTTAACACAAGGCAGGTTGATTTAAATGTCCCTTTCATATTTATGAGCAGGAATGGGATGAGTTTTGACATACTGATTTACCATAAACATAGGCTCAATAGTTACCCTTGAAGTTGAAAGGAGTTTTGGTGTGGTTTGGGAACCAATCATGAAAAATACATGGTATGTTTTGACTAGTGGAAAAAGAAAAATACTAGTGAAACCAAGTTCCTGTATGGAAGGATAAGAATAAAGTGAAGAAAATAAGCAAATGGCAGCAGCATCTGAAATTAAGATTTGGTTTTACTCAAAAAGAGGTAAAAAACCGGATGAGAAAAATCAGAGAGAGAGTGGGTCACATACAAAAAATACTTGCTTAAACACAAGGCTGGAAATGACACTGCCTGGGTGAAACGCGAACTGGGGGCAGAGTGAAGTATTACAGAGGAGAGGAAAGGCTGCTGGGAAGAAAGTGTGTCAAATAGGCTAGAGGTGGGCAAACTCCGGCCCAGGGGCCAAATCTGGTCTGCCACCTGTTTTTGTTAATAACGTTTTACTGAAACCGGCCACACACACATTTAGGTACTGTTGTGGCTGTTTTTGCGCTGCAGGGCAGAGCTGAGTCACTGGGACAGGGATCCTTATGGCCTGCAAAGCCTAAAATCATTGTGGTCCTTTAAAGTTTATCAATACAATATAAACAATAAACACTTAAACAATAAGAGTGGTCACGCTGTTATAGGTGATAGTTTTTATGCAAACTGTTTTTAGTAATGGAGTAGGATCTTGGCAATATGACTGATTAGAGATAATATTTTCAGTGAAAGGAAAATCGTGCCACACCCAGTAGAACAGGGTCCTGCCCGAGCTGGCTGTCTCAGGGGGACACTACTGACCCTCTGGGAAGGAGGCCGGGCTGCAGCTGCATTCCCTTCTTGGACCAGAGGAAAGGGTTTGATTGATACCAGAAGGAGGCTTTCTGAGCTCCTTGCCCACACTGTGGCATCACTGGCCTGCTTGCTCGGCGCTGGGCCCAGTGCCATGGCCACTCCCAGTCCATATGTCACACAAAGCCTGACCAGACAGGCCCTGCCTCCTGCCTCTGCTCCCTGCCCCAGGGCCTTGCAGTAGTTGTGGAGGTGGGAGAAGCAGCAGGAGCCATCCAGCAGCCCACGAGGCCCCAGGCTCCAGTGCTCAGGCGGAGAGTACTGGCCTAGTCTGCTCTCCAGCTTGCCTTGTGCGCTGCCGTGCATCCCTTGGATGCGGCGCCCCAAAGTGTGGGGGGGAGGTGCCAATGCTGAAACGTGCCCAACAGGAGCCAGCAGGGAAATTCGTCTCTCCTCTCCCACCACGTACTGCTGGGTGATGGATTACTTCACACAGCTTCTCTGAAGACGTCACATGGACTGAGTAACCAGTCGTACTTGTTCTGAAACTGCAGCCAGTCCCTGATGAACCTCAGCCCATTCTGCCTCCTCCCGACTGCACTGCCTTCTGTACCCCCACGCCTGCTTCCATGGGGCTGCGCTTGCCCAGAAGGTGCCAGCATCTAGGCTTCTGCTTCAGGCTCTGTTTTCTAGGGAATCCTGGCTAAGACATAAACCTGTGTTCCTAATTTTAATGGGCAACTCTTCATCTTCATCTGGGTTCACTTTTATTGCTTTTTCCAATTCACTTTGTTTCCAGAGGTGTTAGGTTTGAAGAAACAAAGAGAAACTTTTGCATGTTACATATTTTGGGGAATTTTTGTGTGTTACTAACCACAGCAGACTTAAAGAAAATAAATTTCCTTCTGGACTTACGGCATCCATATTAGAACTGCTGATGGCTACAATCTTTTTCCATGTACCTGAGTTTTAACGTTAGATAGGTCTTTTTGAGATTTTAACGAAATTAAAAGGTTTGTTATTAAACCAACTTTGCAAAAATAATATATCTGGTTAATTTAAAGAGAAATGTAATAAACTGCAATCTTTGTAAAATACAATTTTTTTGTATTTTTTTCTATCGGTAGGAAATGGAATAGGGAAAGGAATTTTTTTCCCACTGACTTCAGAGAGTATACTATGACTCTCTTCAATTTCTGAGTCTTAAAATCCTATTTAAAAAGCTAATATTCATTTGTTTAATAATTCCAAAGTTAATATTCCAAAGGTGGATTTTTAAGGCCAATTATATATCCTGTCTTAAAATATCACAAGCAATATCAGAAGTACACTAAAGACTCTACTTATACTTATTTTTAGAGAGTGGGGCGGGAGGGAGAGAGGGAGGGAGAGAAACACTGAGTGGCTGCCTCTTGCGCACCCACAGCTGGGAGCCTGGCCCACAGCCCAGGTGTGTGCCCTGACTGGGAATGGAACAGTGACACTATAGAAGATGTGTGTCTTAGTTCCAATGCAACTCTCTAGCCAGATAGAGGTTCTCTGTTCTAAAGAAATAATTCCCACCCCTTTCTTGCACCAATTCAGAAGCAAGAAACATGAAGCCCAGGGAAAAGGCCCAAACGGAGGGAGTTTCACTGTGAGCTGTGACTGGCTGACTACGTGGAGTTGTTACAACCGCTGATGCCAGCCCTGCGGTCACTGTAGCTGTCAGGGCGGAGGCTGACAAACTGACCACGCCCACCCAGGCCCCGGCGTGCTGACTCGGTAGGGTTCAGACCGAGGGTAAGCTGGGACGTCTGCAGAGCCTAAGCAGCAAACCCGGCGCTCACCTGTGACATATATAACACGACCGATCTTTGTGTGTGGGGCAGCCCGTTCCTCCTCCGATCCCATAAACGTACTGGTTGCTTTTAGAGGAGTTTTCTGCAAAATAAATCCCAGCACCAAACATTCCTCCTATGTACGCATGGCGCTCATCAAACCCTTTATGAATAATAGCATTAATGAAAGGAGAACCTAAAAATATAATGATAGAAAAATTAGTTTTTGAACACTTTTCTAGAATATCAATTAGCTACGTACTGTTTGCACTTGGCAGATTGATATTAAGTGATCAATAATACATAATTGAAACATTTATTTTGCAAGATGTCTATTATATGTAAATTATCACATACTAGAATCTTATCAAGGACCTATACTCCTCACCAAGCAAAGATGTTATCTTGCAGATGGCATGAGATTTTAGATAGCAAAGACAATGCGGCTTTGAAAGTACAGATTATTTTATACCCAATCCTACTTTAAGCAAGCACAGATAATCTGATAAATTGAAACGATTATGCTAAACAACAAAGAAAAATATTTCATTTTCTAGATGGCTCAGCTGACAATTTAAGTTCTGAAATAATTTCAGATAATTTGTTTTCATTGTATATGCCTTAAAAAGCCTGTACAAGAAGGTACCAGCTGGTAATTTCTTGGAAATGAACCGTGTTTAACACACCACCACTATAGCCCACGGCACAGGCCTCCCCCCCAACCCCAGTGGTGTGCTCGAGCCCGGGGCTGTCGTGACTGCCGCTGGGACACTCACCGTGGAACAACATGCGCTCGTTGTGATGGTTGTGATTCTCTTCTGACACTTCCTTCTGCCTGTGACAGAACCGTTCCCTCAACTTCTTGTTGACAACTTTTTGAATCTTTAAGAATGAGGAAGAAAGAAGCAATTGAGTGTAATGTATGTTCACTGGTAGTTATGATTTAAAATGGAAAGTATGTTTTCCTTGAGGAAGATCCAATTTTTGTCTTGTTTGCCTAAAACATTATTTAAAAATGATAAAGTTGCCAAGTCAGTGTAATTCAGTTAAACCCTGGCTTTTAGTGACCTAGTTTTCAGGTACGGTTTTTGTTTGTTATTCTGCACTAGACCTGGTTATATATATGTCTCGGAGTTACCTGACGAGTTAAAATAGAAAAAAAAGGTGTAGAAGGTTGTTCCTAGACTCCTCCCCAGACTTACTGAATTTTAGAATACAGGGGCCTGTAAACCTGTAGTTTGCAAAAGGCTCCCTGGGTAATTGTGATGTGCTTTAGTACAACCTCCACCGGTCTGTTAACCCAAAGGATTAAATCAGTTCTCAACAGGTCTCATTCATCTTCATGATATCCCCTTGGGAAAAAGCACGTAGCAGCCATCTATCCCATATTATCAACTAGGATACTGAGAAGAGGAGCTACCTGCATTCTGACATAATCACTGACTCAATTAGATGGAAAACTCCAGGCCTTTAATGCCACTTTGAAATGGTGGTAATACAAATTACGACCAGCTATGGTCTGAATTGATGGGTGAGTTGGGAGTCTCATCACCATACCTGCCTCCCAACACCCGCTGATCTAGCCTCCTGTCGGGGGCTGTGGTGTTTCCTGGGAGTCCCTACTTCCAGTGACGTGTGGTCTCGAGGGATTAGAGATTGTACGGTGTGAAGAGGGTGACACTGACTACAGGGCCAGGTGAACGGTGCCCCTTGGGTTTGAAAACAGGGACTTCAACACACAATTTTTCACTGTTCACGTTTGATTTTCAGGAAGGCCTGCAATCTAATTTTGCCCTAAAAACTTACTCGAATGACATTGTATCTGTTGAAGATACCGCCGGCATTACCACCATCTCTGTGTTCTCTAATTGTACTTTGCATCTACGGAATAAAATAAGAAAATAATTAACTTTCTGAAAATATGCAAGTGTATAATTCTAAAGATACTCCTTCCATTGTTTTTGACATTTCAATTCTATTGCATTGTTTCACTGCTGAGTCTAAGATGTAGCATTTACAGATAAATACGAGCCCACTATAAACAGATGAATGAGGTGAGTAGATAGAGATACCTGGAGAGAAAACAGCCATGAACGTAAATGTTAATCATCTGCATTTTCTTTTTATTTTCTAATAAAAGCCTGGGAAGATTTTGTAGCCACAACGGGGAAACATAAAACAGATGACATCCTATGACGTCATCCACATCACCGTTTCCCGTCACGGGGACCGAGAGCAACACTGCAACTAAGCCACACCGAAACTCCTGTGCTCAGTGAAGACCCCACTGGGCAAATGCTAAAAACAAAGATCTTCATAAGTCAATAAATTTTTGTTCCTGAGGTGAGGTATTATTCCACATTATCTCTTTAATTTGGGAATTCCAAGTATATCTACACAGACCAGGAATAACTTTCTTCTTCCACTTTCCAAATTAAAAAGAGTTATTATGGAAAAGTAAAATGTTTTGAAGACCTAAGTGCTCATAGAACTGACTCAAAGAGTTAATCCCCTACCACTCCATTATGGAGTTACTCACCCCATTTTGGCATTATTATCAGGATTTACCAACTACCAGGAGATGAGGCAATAAGACACTAGAAAACACGATGCTTTCCTGAAAAACTGGCTAAGGGCTAAAATACCACCCCCCAAGGTAACCGTCCTGAGTTTCCAGAATGGGAACAACATGAGTGCTAATTAAAAACCAACAAAAATGCAGCCCTGCCTCTCCACACAGAATAATGCCATTAGACACTTTGTTCATTATGTGCCGGAAGTGAGGCAGAAGCCTGGGGCAGAGAGGGTATCTCTGCGGCACCCGTCCACCCGGAGGTTCAGACCGTTCGCCTTGCTGCGGCGCTTTAAATCATACGCCTGGCGAAACGAAAGGTGACTCAAGTTATGAGGATGCTTTCTAAGCACACGTAAAAATTGGGCATATTACTTTATAACCATGTTTTATAATGCGGCACAGAAATCAAGATGAGACTCTATTTGCTATCCAGGAGGCAAGATTCTCACTCCGTACCATTCGTGGGTAGCATTTGAGCAACATAAAAAGATCATTCTAATAGGGCCATTACTTGCTCATGACCCTATTTCATTTCCATTTCAAGAATGTCTCCTGAACCATCCACTGGAAACCTCAGTCAGACTTACGATGTGAAAAAGCCACGTGGCATAGTTCTATCCATGGTCCTATTTTAATTTTGGCGATATTCCACCACAATGGCCAAGGGAGGTAAAATAATACACAGGCAAGTGACCGTAAGTTGAAGTAAGACAAGCTTACCTCTCCCGGAAAAACCAGTTTAACCACAGATTCCAGGGAAAGATAACTAAAAACGCTGATGCGCATTACCTCTTCCTCTACTGACTGATATTCCTTGTCCTCTGGAGCAAGATCCAGCAAAATAGTTCCCTGGTTAACACAGTGAAAAGTCAAGTAAGGGTTGGTTCCTGTAGAAAGGAAAAATGAACATAGTTAACAGAAGTCCACACTATTCATGCTCTATTTTAGGGAAGACTATGTCACAAATAATTGATATTTTGGAACAAGTCTAAGCTATTTAGCAATTTGAACCTAATACATAAAGTTATATAAACAAGTACATCCAAAGACATGTGAAGTAATGGAGAAGTGTTAAAGATTCTTAATATATCTTATTTTTAGACAGTGGGGAAGGGAGGAAGAGAAACATCAATGTGTGGTTGCCTCTTGCATGCCCCCCACTGGGGACCTGGCTTGCAACCCAGGCATGTGCTCTGACTAGGAATCGAACCAACGACCCTTTGGTTAGCAGGATGGTGCTCAATACACTAAGCCACACCAGCCAGGGCAATTTTATTGGTTCTTAAAGAGTTCCTTGTAGGCACAGCAGGGCTCAACAATTATTTCACAAACTAAATTTAATCATGAACTTTCTTAAAGCAATGTTTAATACAACAGAGAAACACACTGTAATTACTCTGTAGTCTGGGTCTAAAATCTCGGTGAGATGGCTTGAAATAGTCACATAATATGTTTAAAATATATTATTCTTGTTAATTTCATTATCCTTGTACATTTAATACAGATAAATAAGCAGGACTCAAGCTCAAAACCTGCTAATGTTTTATGTCACTCTTGCAATTCATTAGGTCTGCAGACTAATTGACTAATTCAAGTTGTTTCTTTTCCCTCCTCTGGCTTTTCTGCAGGAAAAGCACTTCTGTGGATGGACCTGGAGAACACTGTGCTAAGTGAAGTAAGCCAGTCAGAGAAAGACAAATACTGTATGATTTCACTCATATGTGGAAGCTAATGAACAAACTGAGTTAAGCAAAATAGAGACAGACTCAGAGAGCAGGATGACAGCTGTGGCAGAGGGGTTAGGGGTGGAGGGATCGAGCAAAAAGGAAAAAGGACTCATGGGCACAGACAACAGTGTGGTGACTGCAGGGTTGGAGGGGTACAAGGGGACCAAAAGGCAATGGAAAAAACACGATAAAATAAAAATTAAAGCAGAAAAACAAAGAGAAATGATAAACATAGAGGCATATGAGGCCTGTCCAGAAAAATTCCAGCCATTGTTAATACAGAGAACAGTTTACATGACATAGATGTGACCTGGCAGCCAAGGAGAGTGGACTGGAATGCTCATGTGTGAACAATGACAACTTCACTGTACTAGCTAGCGAGGTTGGTAGACACCACTGAGTGAGCGTGTGTACTGTGTGGCCGTCACATTCAAAATGACTGAGCGAGTAGAGTAATGAATCTGCATCAAATTTTGTGTTAAGCTTGAACATTCCTCCACAGAAACTATTCCGATGACTCAGAAAGCCACAGCTACGTGCAACTGGTGATTGGCAGCTTCATCACAACAATGTGCCTGCTCATACATCACATCTCGTGCAGAGTTTTTTGGTGAAACATCAAATCACCCAGGTGACTCAGCCCCCATACAGCCCAGATTTGGCACCCTGTGACTTCTGGCTTTTCCCAAAACTAAAATCACCTTTGAAAGGGAAGAGATTTCAGACATATATAGGATTTAGGAAAATATGATGGAGTAGCTGATGGCAGCTGGGAAAACTGTGTGAGGTCCCAAGGGGCCTACTTTGAAGGGGACTGGAGGTGTCATCATCCTATGTACAATGTTTCTGGTATCTTGTTTAATAAATGTCTCTATTTTTCATATTACATGGCTGGATACCTTCTGGACAGATCTCATACAAAGGATAGAGATAGGAGGCTTCTAATAGCAAAGTATAATGGGAAAAGACTAAGCTGATAGGTGTAAGGGAGGGAGAAAAGTTCAAGGTGAGTAAGAGAAAAAGGTCAGATTATGAAAAGCCACGTTGCGAATTTCTGATTTTATCCTAAAAGCAACAGGGTCCTACTGAAGGGTTTTAAGCAGTGAAGTGATATGATCCTACAGTGTTGAAAAGAGTCTCTGGCTACAGTGCAGGGAAAGCACTGGAAGGGAGGCAAAGGTAAAGGTCGAAAATTAGCTAGAAGGCAGTTGTGACATTGCTGGAGCAAGACGATGGTTACTTGGATTAGGTGACAGCACTAGGAAAGGAGAGATGTATAGAACCCAGAGATATTTAGATTTAAAGTGTGGGGAGAGAGGAAAAATGAGTCCACCCCAGCTGCAGCAATCAGAGGGAGCGGGATGGCAGTGAAGTGGGATGGGGGAGGCAGGAGGGGAGGTGCTCCACCAGCTGCGGAGGCGGGCTCTGGGGTCCGACCACCCCGGGCCGCTGCCAGGCCAGACGCTCACCTTGCACCACTAATATCTGAAGCTTATTTCTTCTGAAGAGCTTACCTTGTTGTCCGCCTAAGAGTCTCTCCACTCCTTTGATTAGTTTATGGCGGTGTCCGTATGCGTTGATGCCTATTTCCTTCAGCTCCTCGTGACCCATGTCAGCCAATACATCCAGCGTAATCTGAAAGTGAAACGAAATTAATCGCTGAATCTCTAACAGTTCCTCAGGCAATGAAAATGATGAAAACTCTTCCATTTGTCTTCCATGGTATATATGTATCCATTCAAATTAAGAAAATTATTGTTTCCATTATAAGCATGAATTTACAATCTTCTTATAGTCGTCTCGATAATTTCATCAGCTTTTTGCTCACTTTAAATACTCCTTAATTTACTTTTAGTCAGTGGAGAATTAAAATGGGAGAAATAATGCTATAGAAATATAAAATGATCATATTTCTTTTATTTAATTCTACCACCTTTTGCTTGCCTCAGAATACGACAGGGACCAGCCCGCAGGCTGGAAAGGGGGGAAGCACGGGGTCCCAGAACCCAGCAGGCAGCAAACATGAAGTCGGCAAAAACAGTAAGCATATTTAGGTCATGAGGGTTTATACAAAAATAAGGAGGAACTTCCCAGAGCCAAGAAATATCAAACACAAAAAAAGCCGCCTTAGAAAGGAGTGAAATTTATATCGCCAAGTATTTAGTTACATTACAGACCATTTTATACAGAAGCTATGTAAAGAATTCCAAGCTGGAGAAGAGAGTAGATGGATTTTAAGTTCTCGTATAAATTCTCAGATTTAACAATTCCCCAGATTTAACAAAAGAATTTAACATTCTTTTTTGCGGTATGAAATACTGGTTTTTAATTTTTGGTTATTCACCCTTGTAAAAGATGATTCAAAATCACCTAATTCTTTGTTGACTAAAAGTAACCGTGACTCTACTGCCACCAAGTGGTAGTGTTCTGAATGCACAGGCTGGAATCTCGGGCCACCACATTTCTTGAGGGCTACACATGTATGTTATTTTCCAGCTCAGAAAATGTGGTCCCGTGACAATCCAAATACTACCTCACAAGATTAAACTTTGTTTTTCTTTTTCCTTGGAGAACTGAGACATCTTTTTTGAAAAAACAATTTTAATTATTTTATTGTTGTTCAATTACAGTTGTCTGCATTTTCTCCCCACCCTTCTATCCCACCCCAGCCAAACCCACCTCCCTCCCCTGCTTCCACCCTCCCCCTTACTTTTGTCCATGTGTCCTTTATAGTAGTTCCTGAAAACCCTTCTCCCCACTGTCCCCTCCCCCTCCCCTCTGGCTATTGTTCTAACTTCAATGCCTCTGGTTATATTTTGTTTGCTTTTTTCTTCTGTTGATTATGTTCCAGTTAAAGGTGAGATCATATGAGAAATCTTTTTGAAGATACCCCTTTTCCAACTCAAATGAGCTATTTCAATCTCTCCGTAGCTTCTCTACCTTTATACTTCTACATAACATTTTAAAATGGCAAATGAGGCCTGGAGCTCTTCTGAGTTTTATTGTCAGAATGAAATATTATATAATGAATCTGATTTTCTCAGCATAACACACATTCATTACTCAGTCTTTGGAAATAATTTACTATATTGCTCCTAAATGGCCATTTAAAAATAATCACTCCATTGCACAAAATTGGCAATTCACCTCCAATCGCCCAAAGGAAGTTTCAGCAGAGCTTTTAAAAGGTTCTGAAGTGTATATTTTTGAGAAAGAATAGTTCACAATACAATATAATAGGAATCTTTCCACTTTTAGCTAGATGGAATTTTAGTATAATTTGGAACCATGCACATCATTTCTATTATTCACATCCTATTTTTTTTTCTGTCTATTCTAAACTTCAGTTCAAATAAGGGTTGGCATAAGAACAGGATTTAATATTTATGCGGTAGCTTTAATTCAAACAATCCTTAAGCTTTTCTGAATTGATGCCATATTTCTTCCATACAGTGCATATCTGGAAGAAGCAGAAACCAGGTCTGCAAAACACAGTATTTGTCAATTATATAGCTTCAGTATAAGAAATTAATACCTCATTTACTCCTCACAACAATCCCTGAAGCACTCTCCCCTAGGAGGGAATCCAGGCTCAGAGAAGTCATAACAATCACACACAGAAGAACTGGGATATACTGCCATTGCTGTCCTTCACTCGCTTGTATTTCTTAAAAGGGGTGACAAGAAAGCTAACATAACTACATGTTGAATTTAATTTCTTTGACTTACGTGGTACCACACTGGTCCTACATTTATCAAGCAGTAGCCACTGGAAAACATTAAATGACAAGCTAAGGAATTCAGATTTATGTTTACGTGTTTATTCATGTTTAACAAGTACCTTCTATATGCTATTTTCCCCCAAAGTAGCTAATAAAACATTCCATTTCATTCTAAAGCAACCTGTTATAGCCCAGGAGGTTAAATGACTGGTCCAAAACGACAGAACAGAGCGGTGCCAGGACGGAGTCCTCCACCACGTTCATGCCATTTCCTCTACCAAGGAGACAAAAAAGCCAACACAAACACATGGTAAAAGTTGCTGAGTTTTTGGAAGACTCTCTGCAGGATCTCTGAGGTAGGCTACACAACCCAGGCATGTGCCCTCACTGGGAACTGAACTGCTGACCCTTTGATTCGCAGGCCAGTGCTCAACCACTGAGCCACACTAGCCAGGGCAGTTAGTGCATGCTTTAAAGACTCTCACAGCACACAGGTGTGCCTCTTGTGGCACACTGGCTGAAAATTGCTGCGCTAGGCAATTTTGGGGAGAGGTATAAAATACTGGATTCCTGTGGCTTCTTTAGAAATTTTTTGTGGTTTTAAGAAAGCAGTTAAGAAGCCAAAAAAAGAAAGAAAGAAAGAAAGAAAAATAAAGAACTCAACAGTTAATTAAAAAGACTCAAGAGAGCTTACCTGTTCTGTTTCAAAGATGTCTCGAAGGTGTTCAAGGCCAAGGCTTTTTAGAAATTGACTGATATTCATGTCGAGACCCGCAACTAAAACAGACATAAAGTTTCTCAGCAAACAGTTTATCAATCTAAAGGAAGTTCCAGTATTTTTTTTAAAGCCATGGCTCTCTGACACCCCTGGCCGTGCAGATGATTTTACACAGCATAAAATAATCCTAAATTTCATTCAGACACTCTGAGTTATCTCTGAATTTGGTCGAGAAGTAAAAGCAGTTGAGCACATCAGTAGTATCTGTATTAATTTTAATACTATAGAGTATAATGTAATGCTTTTAGTAAATGAAATATTTAGTAGATACAAAATTCCAAATTTACCAAGGATCATTTTAGTTTTCACTCCTTAAATAATCTCTGCCTTTTCCTGATACATTTCAGTAATAAATGTATTACTCAGCAGTTCAGTAAGATACTATGATTTGAAATGGATGTACTGGGATAAACATAAGTAAGAACAATGCAGATACCAAGAAATTTATTCTATGAAGACATATTTCTTCTAAGCTGTTGTGTAGATGACAACTTACAAATAGTTAAGATATTGGTAATCATTGAACACCTCACTTGCTTGTGAGTTCAATAAAAAAATGAATCTGTGAATTCAAAAGAAACCAAAAGAACCAAATAAGCATTCGCAGGGTGTACTCACCTTCTCCTTCCTTCCTTTCTGTGCCCGCGGCGCCATCCCCTGTGTTGGACGCCCCCCCCACTGCCAGTTCTGCTAACGGGACAGTGAGGTTATCTATGCTGCTGGCGGCGGACAGGCAGGAGGGGGTGGACGCTGGTGAGATGAGAGAGGCACTCACTACGGTGGCCTGAGGTTTAAAGCAGGTGGGTAAGGCCTCTGGGGGCATGGCGTCTATCAGCAAGGCTCTGATGTCGTCGGCCTACAACGGACACAAAAAACACAGAAATACTGCATTTTAAAGTTGTACGTTTTTCACTAAAGACCAAGTACCTTGTGGATTCTTTCTTTAATAAATGCCTCATTATCCTATTTGTTTTTATAATTTCTCCCTCTTTCCTTCTCTAATCCAAAAGGCCCAGTAGCTTCAGTAGGCAGAAGTAGAAAAACTATTAATTAAAAAATATTTCAGTGTTTGAACAGCTAACGGTTAAGTGTGGTGACTACAGTTAAGAACCCTCTACTTTGTGCTTGAAATTTGCTGAGAGTAGATGGAGTTTTCTCCAGACGCACACAAAAAGTTAACTATGAGAAAAAAAAATCTAACAACGTGGACTATGTTAATTCTTGAAAATGCTTTTTTAACACTAAGTGAAAAGTGTACATGCAATTGTTCAGATTACATGTGTATTTAAAGGATATGTAAGTTAATAAAGATTCAAAAAGTTATGAAATAAAAGATTTCATCTTTCATTAAAAAAAGTGCATTTCGAAGGGCTGACTTCCAATCTCTCCCTTAGAAGTAGTTCCCACGTTTATTTACTGTGTTTTGTTTAGGTTTAAACAATAGTAATTTTTGGTCAGTTGCTGCCCAGAAGTTAATTTTACTGACTATCTCAAAGCCTTAGGGAAATTATGAGCAATAGCTGCTCTAGCCCTGACAGGTGAGGCTCAGTAGGAGGCTGGGGGTCGTCCTACAAAGCAAAACGCTGCAGGTTCAATTCCCGAATCAGGGCACGTACAGGAAAGCAACCACCGAATGTATAAGTGGAACAACAAATCAATGTTTCTCTCTCCCTTTCTTTCTCTCTCTAAAATCAATACATTAAAAAAACTTTTCAGAAGGAAGTTAGTTTGTTCTCATTCTAAGTGAAATATGCACGACTAAAGGTAAACCCGCTAAGCTGAATTTCACGTCATCTCCGAAAGTATAAAAAGCAAGTCTGAGGATTTTGAAATGAGGACTTACTGTTGCCAGATCTAAAGGCGTCTGACCTTCTTGGTTCTTCATGGTGGGATCTGCTCCATGCGCTAGGAGGAGGGCACACAACTGGGTCCTTCCTTTTTGGGCTGCTTCATGAAGAGGAGTAAACGCCCACTTGTCTGTTGCATTCACACACGTGTTGTATTTTATCAATAGTGCTGCTATGTCCACATGCTGAAGAAAAGGAAAAGGAAGCGAAGAGGTAGGAAAGATTATCTGGTAAAGCTCCATCGCACACACTCGCTTCTATTTAACATTTTATTTTCTCTCCATCTCTGTTCTCATCCTTAATAGAACTTCCTTGTATAAGAGTATTTACCAACCCCTCTTCCTGGATTTTGGACTCCGTCTCTCCTCGCCTCCTCTGACATCAGTTCCACAATTATTCGTTTACCCCCTAAGTCTAATCCTTCATGGGACCATTTGAAATTTTTTCTTTAGCTTTCTAACATATTCAGGCCCATCTTACAAACAAATTGCTCTTCTAACCCATTGCAATCTGCTCTGTTTGTTGAAATACTCTCTCAAGGCTTCTGAATGTTCTTTTATTTCAGCCTTTGCGAAAGTAACATAACACAACGAAACCACACTTTTCAAAAACCAGTCTCTCACGTCCAAAATGCCTCAGAGGGTGAAGGAACGTCAGCAGCAGACACACTAGCTGATACCCTGGGCATGAGATGGTGAGATCTTCTGTCAACTGTGACTGGAGTGGTTAGAGGGGAAGGAAGAAGAAGAGCAAAATTTGAGAAACTTTGAAGGAAAAAAAATACTCAGTTTTAGAAAGACAAATTAGCTACAGAGGAAGAAAAAGAAGAAAGGTCAAAGATGACTACCTTTTTAGAAAAACTGTAAGTGGGAATGAAACTGTACGAAGGGTAAGGTTCACCTGGGGCCTGTCGTTGGTGGGGTACAATGTCAAAGTCATGAGTTCTGTAAGTGTCTGAAACAGAAGGCTGGAGTGCAGATAGGAGGGCATCAGTCACACTCACTCACTACTCTCTTACCCACTCACCCACCAACCAAACATTCACTGAACACCTACTAAGTGCTTGGCACTACAGATAGGAACTCCAGGGCAGTGACAAAATGGAATATTGAGCTGAAAGCTGTAGTAGCTACTTGATAAATGAGCTCATTAAGAAAAGGAATACAGAGATATATATAATCACAAGGGGAATAAAACTGTGAAAACAATATTTTGGGAAAGGAGAAGACAGACGAGGCATAAAGACCTGTAAAAGAACTAAAAAGAGGCAGGACTACTGAAAACCAACGCAGGAGAAAGTTCTAGGAGAGTAGGTTCTCTCAAATAATAGCAAAAGTTTTTAGCTTCTTTCCAAAAGTTCTTCTAAATAAGCTAAAGACAACTGATTATGCAGAGGGAAAACGGATTCATGATTCGACTTTTGAGAATAATAAAAATAAACTTTATTCTTACATACCCATTTAGGGATGCTAGTTTAGCTACCACTAGAGTATTTCTGAAATCCATTCCAACTCCAATGTTCTATAATTTTTGTGCGATTGGCACATTGGTGTTCTTTATGGATGCATTTCCTGGCATAACTTGATCACTTTTTATAACTCAGAAGCACATTATCCGCTGAGACTACATTTCTAACTCATGCCGCTGCTCAACTGCAACATATCGCGCTATCTGAAGCTGTCACGAGAACGGGAAAAGACGGGGAAGGGAAAGAAAATACCCCAAGGTGGGATTCAGGGCATGTTCTTCCTATTTTCCTTAAGACAGGCTTGGCTCTCTTGAAGACACTCACTTCAAATAGAAAAGGAACTTTTTTTTTTCCTGAGGCACTATTGAAGTTTTTTTAAAAAAAATATAATAACAAATATTGGATCATTTTAAGAAAGGTAATTTCAGAAAACAAAGAAAAGGAAACTTATCAGGAAACACAAATCAGACAACTTCTGATAAAGCTTCCATACTTACTTTGCCGATATAAAGACAAAAAAAAGTATAATCAGACTAGGGTTTCTGAGAACAGGCCCTGTTTTATGATTGTTTGGGGAGTATGAATGACATCATCATTACAAAACTGATCTTAACATAAAGATAAAAAGAAGCACTATCTAAGGTACTATAGCAACATCACTTAAAGCCAAGCCCCCTAATTTATCTCCCTTATTCAAAGGAAATATGTTGAAAAAGAATAGCTGTTTTCAGTAAACCCAAAAGCATGGAATAATTTCAAGCTTTTCCATTTACAGGCTATTTAAAATTGTGCTTTTGATGATTAATTTTATTCTACTCTCATGTGTATCGGCAGAATAATATAATTTACTAGCCTAATTTGCATAGGCTTCCAAAATTAGACAGTCCAAGGAAAATTGTGTATGTGTGTAAATGAATTATATATATGGTATGTATTATTAAACCTTCTTTACATTGACTTTATAGTTCATGCTGGGAGAAACCAGTTACATGCTTTTTAAATTTTGCCGACAAACATCTGGAAAAGCAATAAACAAAAAGGAGTATATTACTACCTACAGTTCTCAAGTCTTTTAAATATCTACCCCACTAGGACAAAAATAGAACCTGAAGTTCAAGGCTGACAAATGCAATAAATGAGCCACAGCTCAGTTGTTCACCACAGAGAGGAGCCGGATATTGAACGGGAAGGTACAGAAAAGGAACTGAACTCTTGGAATGTTTCCAGGAGAATGTGGTGCCAGAATCCAGCCGCAGCACAGATGCTTTGAATGACAAATACAATGTAACCAGATTTGAGGGCTCTAATTTAATTTAAGAAAGGTGGGAAGCAGGGAGAAGAGAAACATGCTCGGTTTTTGCAAGGAGCATGAGAGCATGGGGAGCTTCTCATTATCAAGGGCAAGGAAGACAAGAGTAAGAGAATATAAAAACCACAGTGACTCATTTTTATTTATAGTTTGCCAGGCTTTGGCAAATCTAGAAACTGCCCCATCAATAGTGATTTCAACTGTGAGAACCCCTGGGATGTACATCTGGCATCTGGGTTTTTACAAATAGGGACTACGTGGATGAACAGACAAGCACAGGAGCTTCATTCACACTATTCCCATGTGATTCCTTTGGCCTGACGTGGGCCTTGGTGACCCCGTGACCCCGTGCCCCTGTGCGGTCAGTCTCAACAAACAGCATCAAGGCAGTCAATGGGTCCCTCCTTCTCTTTCCGCTGAGGACCAGTTACAGTGCTTTCAGAGAATGACTGGACTTTCACTGTGGGGTTTCAGCTGGTCAATTCAGGTTCTACGAAGCCACATACTTGTATACCAATAGGGCAACTGTTTACTTGATTATTTAAAAAATGCTGATGGTAAATGTAAGCAACCACAATTTCCATGCCTAAAAGGGGCCTCCTGGCTTTTATAGTTTCTAAAATCTACTTGAGGTAGAATATTATCTGTATCAATAAATATTAACTGAGCAGCTATTAATACACCTATGATTGTGCTAGATAATGTTGAAGAGACTAAAAAGCTATAAAACTTGTGTCCCTTGGCTAAAAAGATAGTTACGCTTAACTGGGAAGGCTAGAAACACTCTGAATTGAAGATTATAACTGTGCTACATGATGCTGCTGGTTAGATTATCCACTCACTTCGTGCATAGTATACTCTTAACAAAGCAGTACATGTCAGTGAAGTTTTCCAGACTTGAACCTTAGCATGCTCACCCCATAGGACGCTGCATTATGAAGAGGAATTAAGCCGCCTTTGTCTTGTGCATTAACATCTGCTCCATGCTCTAGAAGGTATTCAGCGACTTCCAGGTTGTTGTAGCCAGCTATTAAGAGTGAAAAAAGGCAAACGCGTCAGCTTAAAAGAAAAAAATGTGTATATAAATAATAATGACTGAAAAATGTTAAAGTTTTAATACTTTTTGCTTTAAAAGCTAATACTATTATTACATAATTAAGAGCCTTTACAATGAGAAGTTACATAAAATTATGTCAGCTAAAGTGTTTTACTAAGGAGTCCTCTCCATGGTCAGCATTTCTTTCATCCCCTGGCAATCTGTATCAGGCACCAAAGAACGGACAAGACGACTCGGCCGTACTGGTGAGGCTTACCTGCCAGGTGCAGAGGGGTTGAGTTTCTGCCCTGGGTGTCTCTGCAGTTGATATTCTCTGGGGTACATAGCTTCTGCACTCTTGCCAGGCAGCCCTTCTTGGCAGCATCTAACAAGGCAGCATCTCCCCTCAGTAAGTCCTGAATGTCTGTGTCTCCTTCTTTCACCAAATCTAAAGGTGTATTTCCATCTCTGTTCTTTTTAGTTGGATCTGCTCCATGCTGCAAAGAAAAGCCAAATGGGGTTTGTATTTTCTGTAGTATCTTTTTTCAGGTTTGTTTATTTATTTTTAACTTCACTTATCCAAGGAAGATATTTATTCTACGTGCATTTTGAACAACAGAGGCAATATCCTGTTTCATTGTGCCAACTCCCTACTTAGCAGTAGACTGGAACCACTGTCCAACTCCTTCTCAATCCAAGTCCCCAGCCTCAGGGCCACTGGTGATGACGGTGAAAATGGGGACAGCGCTGAGCACCTTTCACGTTTCGTCTCCCACACTGTCCCAGACTCCAAACTTTGAAAGATGTCTTTGAAAACATCTTTTCCTTCAGGATGGTATGGATGGTAACTTTGACCATATTTCAATTATATAAAGATATTCGGTGAATATCATGAAAACTATGAAAATATCATGAAAAAGAACCAAGAAGAGGAAAACATAGGTAAGAAAAGTACTTGATTTTAAATGCAAATGGAAGTTTGGTAATTTTTAAATGTTTTCATTTTAAGCCTTAACACCTATCATCAAATTAGGTATTAATGTATTAACAATTAATTTGATTTTAACAGTTCACATGTACTATGAAATAAAGTAAATAAAAGTCAAGAATCTTTCTTATGGGCCCGTCTACTACGGTCCACTGCAGAAAGCTGTACGGTATCAAGCTAGACAATGAGTTCACAGTCACTTGCACGTTATTTCTCACTGACCAATGATAACAAAAATGAGCATCAAATACAGGGTTACTCTCAAGACTCTTAAGAACATATTTGATACCATAAAAGATGGAATAAGAACTTTATTTATATTTAACCAGGATAAGTTTTTCTCTAGTTAAAAAAAATAGGGGAAAACTACAAATGTATATACGTGTCTGGTCATTTTTCACATCCTTAAAAAAACACACACAAAATTATTGAGCTAGTTTCATATGACTACCAGTTTCTACTATTTCATGTGTATCCCCAAAATTTATATGCGTAACTATTGAGAGATATCTTATATTTTAATAAAAATCTGATAAAGTTTTTATAAGATATATATTTAAATAATGCTTAATGAGAAGTGAGTTTGTTAACAATAAAGTAGCCAGTAAAAAATAAAATAAAACTTGATCAGAAAACTTGTATCTCTTTCTATAAATGTTTTCTAATACTAATACTGCATTAGATAAGTAATGCAAAGTAATTCAGCTCTTTCCAAAACCGACCTTGATGAGCTGTGATTAACTGAACTTAAATCAAACGGTTCGGAAAGGCAATGCAGACACTACTCAAAGCTACGTAAATCTCGTGGGACCACCCTTAAACACCCCCCCAAACGCAAAATGGAAGCATCTCTCTAGCACTTATTGTACTTAATAGAATAATTTACTGTGATGTAATTTTACATGCTAACCCCAAGTGAATATAATTACTTTATACTTTATAATTTTTTAAATTACATACTTTTAAAAGGAGCTTGCAGATTTCGTATTTTCCTTTAGCTGCTGCTTCGTGCAGAGGGGTAAATTTCCATAAGTCCGCCACGTTGACAGAAGCCCCATGCCTTACTAAAAGCTCAGCTACCTCATAGTGTCCATACGAACAAGCGTTATGAAGGGGCACCAAGCCACTAAACAGAAGAAAATTATTTTTAAGACATATAACAAACCTTTGAGTTAAAATGATGCTTACGATAAAAATAATGTAATTCTTCTATGGCGTTGACTATACTGAAGATTCACTTAAAAGAAAAAAGAAATTAATTGGTCTTTAAGATATAGTCATCCATTTCCAAATCGAATTAAGAATTTCAAAAATGTCCCTTTCAATATAAAGACTTTGCATAGTTTCTTGGTGATAGATATAAATTTCACAGCAACCCTTACCCTTAAAATACAAATATCCTTAAAACACACACACACACACACACACACAGAGGGAAAGATTCTATCACAATACTTTTAATTCAGGTTTCATCCTGGCAATAAAAAGCAACACTACAAAATGATTTCAGGAATAATTAAACAATAATTTGGTTTATCATCTCTCAGATTTTCTTGCATTTGGGCTTTCCTAATGAAAACTGTATGCTTATAAAATACACAAGGTAATTTAGCTTATTTATTTAGGTAAGTTCTGCCTTTTTTTTTTAATGGTTTCTGTGAAAAGGTTTAAATATTTAGGTGTCATGCAATGAAACTCAAAATCCAAGTGATACCGGCTTCAGTATTCGGTAAGGAAAGTAATGGCATCGACCATAAAGTCCAGTCACATGAGCAAATCCGGCTGCCTCCTTATGAGCAAACCATTCTGAGATGACTTGAAGTTCTGATGGGAAGGCAGCCGACATTCTAAAGGGACCAAAAACGTGCCCATAAAAAAGGGTGCATCAAAAAGGTAAGTTTAGTTTGCACTTAATACATGGCAAAAACCAGGTCTTTTTATTTAGAGATCAGTGCTTTTTAAAAAAACCTCTTGAAATAAAAATACTAACTGCAAAAATGGGCACTAGAAAAAAATGTGGGTTGTTCTCCAAGGAACTACAATACTTTAAAAGAGCTAGTGATACTATGATTCAATACTCATGTCTGATGTATCCCTTTTAAAAGATACATAAATTCATAACTGTTAGCTGAAATCTAAGTTGTACGGTTTCATTCTATAGTACTCTGGTATGTAACTGTACACAAAGGTGCTTACTTATTTATACTTTGGGTTGATATGAAATTAACTCAGAATATGGAAACTCATTTCAATTAAACTTCCTTCTTGCATTTCTAAATAGCTTCCATGGTTGCTTTAAAAACTGCCCAGATAAAGAGAAATAATTTAGTAAACTAATATAAAGAATATGTGAACTAGTAAAAAATAAAATTATATTTTTATTAATACTGAAGACTTGGGATGGAAGGCTCCTTTTTGGAAGAGATTATACAGTCTTAATAGCAAAACAAGAAATAAACAATAGATTACAAACTACGTAAACACATTCATACAGTGCAATACTATACACAGGCATTAAGAGGACGAGATAAACTATTAAGTACTAGTATGGAAGGATATGCAAGACCTGGCACTGGATGAGAAAGCGAACTGCAAAGCAAGCTGTCTGGAATGGCACCGCCCCTTGTGGTAGAGACCACTCCCGCCCTGAGCAGCGCGCACGCTGGTACGTGCACTTAAAAAATCAGGGGGGTGATGACACAACTTTAGTGTTGTACGTTCTAGGAGGTGGATTTTCACTACATTTCTATAATGTTTTAATTTACGCTTTAAACTTTAGAACACATGCATTACGTTTTAAATAGGAAAACCTATTAAGACTTCAAAATATTAAAATAATTTTTTTAAGTCTCAACATAATGAATCCCACACAGCTGAATCCCAACACATACCCTTTGTCTTTGGCATGGACATCGGCACCGTGGTGCAGAAGGTACTCCACAACAGACACGCGATTATAGCCTGCCGCAAAGTGTAAGGGCGTAGAATGCCGGCCTTCCAAATCTCTGCAATTCACATTCTGAGGGCTGCAAAGTTGCTTTTGTGGCACATACACAAAGACAAACACGAGACGAACATTAATACTTATTCACTGATTTTGCTCCAAAGTACTGCAGGTATTTTGGATAACTTGTGATTTTCTCATGAGTATTTTATTTCCAAAGATTAGATGATACAAGTGATGTTTAAAATCATTATTATACTTGGTTTTACAGTGTCTAGAAATAAGTCTTACTGCTCACAGAGCAACTGAGCTTTTTTCAACATTTCCCGGCCAAAATCCTAATCAAAAAGAAAAACCCACAACAAAGCAAGCAGTGCTAGGCAACCGCTGCCTCCCTTCTTCATCTTTATAGGGCTGCCCTCCCTGAGACTGCTTGTCACCTTGGCCATTCTTCGCTCAAATAAGAGCAACCCTGGTTGTCTGCAGAATAACCCCAAGTCCTTGCCTCCTCTGATGTGCAAGCAAAAAGGGTCTGGGAAAATCATGATTTTTCTTGGGCCGCCCACTTGGCCCTCTGACCAGTCCACAGTGCTTTGCTGGGCCTCTGGGCGATGTCTGTCTAACTCTGCTAGTCAAACTGAGTGTAACCCTTTTCCAGTTTTTGGCTTTACTTCCATCTCCTTCAGCGATGCCCTCCAAATTTCTCCTGTCTCCTCTTCTCCTTCTGAAAGTTACCATTTCAGCACAAGCTCCAATCTGTTCGTCACAAGCAGTGGGAAGCAAAGTAAGGACTGACAAGACGCATCATCAGTGGTGACAGGTGAATTACAAAAATATTGGAACGATAATTTACAATCTATAAAAATTTCACATTCCTTCAGTGAACTACTATCCATTGGAGAAGTTGATCCTTATCTCTGTTTTACAGATAAATAAACCAAGACTCAGCAAGGTCAGTGACATCCCCTTTCACAGAGTTTGTGCAGAGCAGCATGAAGACTCGGACCCTGTTTTCCTGATTATTAATCTCTTGATCTTTTTGCTGCGTGGCTGGTTTCAAAACTGAGAACCTGTTTCTACTGATATACTCAGTAGGGTAAAAACAGGACATTCCAGGTGACATAATATTTACATGACAGAAAAAAGTCTGGGAGATATAAGGAGGGCCTGAAATTTCATCAACTCTGTGTGGAAAAGCACCAGACTCTAAATTCTGAAGAACCATTATCATCTGGCCAGGTCAAATATCGTATCTTTTCATAACAAGTGAGTCTGTGGTTATGTTAGTACATAAAATAGAGAATCAAAAAATAAAAGAGAAACGAATAAATTAATACGTAAACTAGAAGGAAAGGCTACAAAGGGTGGTAGCAGACACCAGTGGTCTTATGTGACAAGCTGCTTCCTGCTGCTCCTGCTTTTTTGTCTAGTTCTTACTTTTCTAAGCTAACTTTTTTTTTCCTCAGAGAATACTGGCAAAATAGGAATGAGGAAGGAAATAAAGAAACACAACTGATTTTGCTAGGCCAAAAACAAAAGCCCATTCTGCTTATTAAATATTTGCTTTTTACTATTTGGAAGTTCTTTATTCTCTCCTCTGTTTCATTTTCTTTTTGAATGGCAAAGCCACTTTACATCGTTTCTGTGGGCTTTTCATAATTTCAAATACATTCCTTAGCATATTTCTAATATCATATTTCTAATAATTCCTAAAGCCTCTAGGAAAAGAAGATTTTCAGGCTTAATCCTCATTTAATTTGTGCTATGTTTTTCCTGCCACTGCAATTCCATTAAAAAAAAAAAAAGTTGGCCTTTGTTGTGAAGAGACTGTTTAGGAAACCTGAAAGTGCAGTCCATTGCCCGCTACATGAGAAAGACGTGGACTTATGCTACGTTATTACATTAAGAATAAACTACTAATTTTAGCAGAATGGGCACATGTAGCAATTCGAGTGCCGAGCCTGTCATGCTGTAACATGGAAAAGGAGTCCTCATCATCTTTACATTTAAAGATTTTCTTTTATTAGGGTACACTTACAATGACCTAAGTACTTTTAAGAAAAAATACATAATTTCAGATCTAAGAGAACTTGAAAATTTCTCCCCAGTGGCTATTACAACTGATGTTATTATTTTTCTTTAAATAACTTCAATGTTGTTATACATGAAAGAGAGGTTGGTAGGGACCACATATTAAAATAAAAATAAAATTTCTAGGATACAGAGCTTAGAGAGTGTTTTCAAACAGTATACATCATCAAGAATGCTAAAATTAGTTTCCTAAAAAATCACAAAAATAAGGTTTGCTTAATAAGTGACACAGTTCAGTCTGTAAAAAAATAATCTGGTATGACTTCCAATACAGATATTGTAATTGGCCTTTCTTTAAAAAAATAAATAAATAAAAAGAAATAGAAACATATTCCTTTCTGCTATTTTCATCCATATATGAATGATTGTAGAGGGGGAAGTGTGCGTGTTTTTACAAAGCATATTTGACTTTAGAAAATAATTTTTATTTGAAAAACATGAAATCTATAACCATTGTCTCTATACCACAAATAAAGGGTTGATAAAATTTTCTTGGCAAACAGAGTTACATCGAAAAGAAAACCCATTTTCTACCTATAAAAAATTCCAAATGGTTGCAGATCAAAATACCTTCCCAGAGCAGATGTGATGCTCTTGGAAAACTTCAAAGAATATTGTTTCGAACATTACTATTACCTGGCCTTGAACTAGCTTAGAGATTTCTGAAGGCAGGCAAAAGTAACACGTTAATTAATATAAGTGAAAATAAAAGAGCTATCACATAACCAGAAGAAAAGTGACTAAAAAGTAGTTGAAGCGAATGGATAATAAGGCACATACTAGGAAACTTTTTGTGGTTAAAGATCTCTCTTGTTTATGTATCCACTCTGCTCAACCCTTTCACTGTTTGGATTTGAGTAGCTTCACTTCAAGTTGAAAATGAATTGGTTAGCAAGGGGGCCGTGGCGCTGCTCCAGACACCAAAGGCACTGACTCACCTTCACAGTTTCCAAGTCTCCAGCTTTCGATGCCTCTAAAAGTCGATAGTCAACATCAGAAGTACGTATAGGTGTACTTTCTGCATAAAAGGAAGGAAAGACTATTGTTGGTTTTCACGGATGCATAGAGTAGTAAAGAAGGGAAAATTATTTGGTGAATGCAAAGAGAGAGATCAAGGGGTCAGATTCTAAGATCTAATAATATAGGGTTTTTCCCCAATCTATATTAATAAGGAAAGAAATAAGTGGGTTCTTATTTCAATCTATATCCATCTCTTCCTAAACCAAATTTAAATAAATTCTAAGACATATAAGTCTTCCTCCATCCCTACTACTCTACCCTTCAAATCTTCTGGTCAAACCCGGCAAAGGGGAGTGAAGAAACACAGGACCAGGAGCTCATGATCACCTTCATGATACGCCGGTCTTACAGGTGCTGTATCGAAGCCGTGCCGTGGGTTTTGTTATGCAGACCTGGGGAAGCCACTCAACTGTCAGTACTTAATGTTTAGCCTTTCTTTTTTTCTTTGAAAGATTTTATTTATTCACTTTTAGACAGAGGGGAAGAGAAGGAGAAAAAGAGGGAGAGAAACATCAATGTGTGGTTGCCTCCTGAGTGCCCCCTACTGGGGACCTGACCCACAACCCAGGCATGTGTCCTGACTGGGAATTGAACTGGCGACCATTTGGTTCGCAGCCCACACTCAATCCACTGAACTATACCAGTCAGGGCCATTTAGTCTTTCTTTTGGGCCTCAGTTTCCTTAAAATGAAGCAGAAGTGTGACTCCTGAAATCACTGATCCTGGAAAATAAAATCAGTGTACAGAAATGGCCTACTAAATACACAAATTTAGTTCACATTTATCAAATAGCTTCAGGGAATTACAATGTAAACTGTCTGTAAATTAGGAGGTGTGATACAAACGCTAAGTGGAATATAATTAAATCAGGCTGTTAAGTCTACAAGTATGAGCCTAACGAATGAAATTTTTTGATTAATCTAATATAAACACACCAAAAATTCATTACAGATTGGCTGAAGTGAAAAGAATTTTTAAAAAAACCATCTGTACTACATCACTCAAAATATTTCATGAACATTAAGTGAGGCTTTTATAATGTGTACGCACACTCAGCACAGAAAAGGGACTGGAGTCCAGGAGGCCGGCATTAGACTGGCTCTACCAACTGTGACAGGGGCAGGCCACTCAACAGCTTATTGCTGAGTGCCTTACATGATTGTTAGTTTACCTTAAATTCTCTTTCGGATTTAAGACTGCGTTATTTTATGATCGGAGACATCTTTCTTGAACCCACTGTACAAATGGGAAGAGCAACTGTTGCTAAAAAGAGGTTTTAGATTTCAGAAGAAATACTGCGCCTCTTTCTAGCCTGAAGTGCTTCGTTCAGGAGAAAGGCCTTTACAGAGTAAGTTATGAGAACTCTTCATCGGAAGGTAAACTGTATTTCTTCAGTCATAATAATAATAGCAGATAAAATGTTAAGGTTAAAGGGAGGAAAGAAAAGAGTATTTCATCTAATAAAGTATGTTTTTGAAATAACAATTATGCTTCTTTAAGAGGGAGTGCCTTGTATTTGTTAGTTTGTGGATGGGTTGAGTTAGACATCTCCACACTCCTTTTCACACAGAGAACATTCAGAAAGCATTTGCTGAGTTCACTTCCATGCTACTCTATATTGGGGCCAATGTATATGTCAAATCTCAGCTCTTTCTTTAGCCTCCCTTATCCTGTCCTTTCATGTCTCATTTGCCTCCACTCTAACTGGGCCTGACATTACTGCATTTAAGGTGTGTATATTATGTCCCTATGACAGCGATTCTGGCAGTTGGTAAAACTCACTAAAATAGCCTTAGGAAATCTATAGGTAATATTTTTAGCTTATCATTTCAACAGAATAATACAGCAACTGTTTGTATACAGAGTTAGAACTTTGGGTATTTTTAGATTCCAGCATTTTAAGGATTCAATTAATTAGCTGATTTTTTTTAATTCTCAAAGTGATTTGAAATTGGCACACCTGTCTTGGAGCAGACTGATTTGCAAAGGGTGTAATTTCACAATCAAACAAAAATTGTTATGCAAATATAAGAAAGAGTAGAGAGTAAATAAGTTATTTAAAGTTATTGATTAATTACCATACAAGTTACAGAGCTGTGCATCCACTATAAATCCTGGACAGGGTTGGAACAGATTCATTTTTAGAAACCACACACACACACACACACACACACACACACACACAAAGAACCCAGGAACTTCGTACACAGAGATGCACACTTTGTAAAAAGGGATATAAAAATAAAGTTAAAAAGGAAATACAGGCAAAAGAAGACTAGATGATATGCAAAATACTCTATTAGTATAATCCTTTATCAGCACACTGGCTTTGCATGGTGTGAAGATAAATACTTCACCTAGCGTCAAAGGGTGGAGATGGATTTCTAATTTTTCCTCCAGTTCCACTCTGTCTTACCAGAATGAAAAATCAAACAAACAACAACTCCTCAAGTTTCAAAGTTTAAGAGGCAGTTGGCTATTTCAAAAAATATCTCCTGCAGACTTGTTGAGTTAGTATTGAGACCAGAGGACTGGCAAAAGGTCTCCGAGGCTTATTTCAAGGTGCAAACGTAAATGGGGATTTCAATTTTAACTCAGCTATCCTAAGGTCCCAAATCCTTACCTTTGTAAAGGATTAGGCAAAAGCAATGCAATAACCATACTGGAATATACAGTCAGAATTCGGGTCAAGATCTGTTCAGAAGAACTGTCTGTGATGCTAGAACGGTTCTTTATCTGTGCCTATGCAGAAGCCACCTGCCACGTGTGGCTACTGAGCCCCTGAAACATGGCTAATACAACTGGTAAACAGATTTTAACATTTTATTTAATTCAGCCACCCACTGGACGGAGCAGGTCTAGAGAAAAAAAGTCAAATCTTCTAAAACAATTTTAAAATGCTCATTTTTTTTAAAAAACTGCTTTTTTCTTTCATGCAACATTAATTTTAACATAAATATTGCCTGTAGTTTATAATTAAAACTTTATTAATTTTGAAAACTATAGATTGGGAACTGAAAGTGAAGGTTTCTAAAAGTAGGTATTAAATGTGGTATTACCAGGTGTATTTAAATAAATCTTTAAAATATCACAACTTACTATGCATTCTATATGACTGATGCTTGGTGCAATCTTTAGGGAGTCATTATAGATATAACCTGAAATTTGATTAGTTAGTGTAGGTATAATTGGGAAGCTCACCTAGTTCATGGTCCACAGACTCGACATACATGTTTCTTGTACAAATATTAATCCGAAAATTATATATTTTCTCTTCCAAACAAGAAACAATTCCCATTTTTAAAAACCTTTCTAAGGACAAGACTTTACGATATAATTGTATTATCTTTCCAGATCAATAAAGAAAATGAAGAATTAAACTAAATAGTTCTGGCATGTACTAAATTAAGCACTTAATAACCTATCTGGAATAATGATTTATCTCACAAATCAATTTTTAAAAGAAGAATTATCAAAAATATTTCACTTGTGATTCAGCATTTAATCTTGTACCAGGAGTCATAAAGACACTTTAAAAGCATTAATACAATGGATCTGCCCTGGCTGGTGTGGCTCAGTTGGTTGGAGCGTTGCTCCATAAACTGAAGGGTTGAGAATTTGATTCCCATTGGGGTACATACCTAGGTTGTAGGTTCAATCCCTGGTTGGGGTGCGTGTGAGAGGCAACCAATCAATGTTTCTCTCTCACATGGATGTTTCTCTCCCTCTCATAATCCCTCCCTCTCTCTAAAATCAATGAGCATATCCTTGAGGAAGGATTATTTATAAATAAATAAATAAATAAATAAATAAATGCATTACTAGATCTAACCTGCTTCATTTATTCAGCCCTTTCCTCCTCATTTTGTAAATTATCTCTAAAAGTTATGTATTGTTAGAAATTTTGATATGATAGTTATATCTGCCTGATTTGTGGTTACAGCTTAAAGATACTTAAAGTCAGTACCACATGGTTCTTAGTAAAAAGTTTAAGAGAAAAATTCAGAAAGTTTTAACAAAAGTCAAACATTTTAGAAATTAGAATTTACTCAGAAGGCAGAAATATTTTCTAGTCAAAGAAGGGTTAAGTAAATGTTTTATTGCTACGCAGAAACAAGGTAAATGAAGTTCTGTTTTTCACAGTTCAAGCTTGAAATTCTGTAATAGGTTATTTTATTCCTTCAAACAGATCTTATTTCTTTTAATAGTCAAGATGCCCTAGACAGGTCTTACTTCGGGTGTCTAAAAATCACCGTCTAAGACTGAACCGGAAAGATCGCTGTCTAAGAATGAACTGGAATGAGGAAAATAAACCCTTATCGACAGCTTTCACAATGTGGCACAGCTACCCTTATGCGGCTGGTTAGCTCCGATTCAGCGCCAATCACACACAGCGTGATCTCCATACGCCTGGGAGCGGCCCCTGTTTCAGTACACAGCAGCGATTCTCAGCTGGACTGGACTTTTCAGGGGCCCTTCAAAAACCTGTGGGATTAACTTTTGTATTCCACTGTAGTCTTGCCTAAGCCATTACTATTATAATATTGTAATTATGTTATTTTATTACAACTTACCGTCACTTTCTCTTTATATTATAGTTACAACATTTAATACAGCTTTTTGAAAGGAATCTGTATATTTAGACCATGACCATATTATTTATGAATTCATTTCTGGATTGTAAAGGGCATGTTAGAAAATATTCGTCATAAAAAGGGGGCCTTAGCCTATAGGTAGGAACAAGAACCAGGACTTTGGACTCCTCGTCTGTTGCCTTCCTCATTTTACTCTTCCAGTTTGGTATGTCCTTCTGGAGCAGATCCACCCCACAGACAAAATTAAAGGAATGAGAAAGAAGGGTCAACTGTATGAAATTTCTTTTGTATAAAGTTCATCATTTTTCAATAGACGGATTATGTTATTTTGTCTAATTTTAGTGCTTTGGAAACTAGTGTCTATTTTTGTATCAGCTTTATAATCTTCCTTGATAAACTAAGTACTAAAAGTATCAAAACTGTACTAGGTAGGCACTGGCCACCCTCAGCTAGGTTTTATAATTATATTTAAACCAGGAAAAGAGAATTTCATAAAAGTGCAAGAAAGAATCACAAAACACAGGTCAGACTATAACACATGTGAGAACAATTAACTAGAGATCATTACCATATAAATGATCTGTAATTTTCTCTATTGATAGATTCTAGAACTACCATAATTCCACACTGTTTATATGAGCTTTAATTAATTTCTGACCATAACACCCAAGTCAGGTTTTTAAATTAAAACTAAAAAACCTAAAGTGAGTATTTGCTTCCTTCTCCTGATGCCTACCTCACCTCAGCAAAAAAAAGGTGACAGGGCTCCAGGCTAAACTTTCATTAAAGAAACGCAAGATAAATATTCAAACAAACAAACAGTCCAAAGAGCCACTTGTAAAACAGGGGGCACAAAGTTTGTCCGTGTGCAGCAGTGGGCGTGGGAGAGAAAGAAGAGAACGCGGTGGTGGGCTAGTCCAACTCACCGCTCAGAATCTGCTGCACGGCCTCATTTCCCATCTGCGCCGCAGTGAAGCCTTGTAGGGAGATGATGGAGGGGTCAGAGCCATAACTCAGCAGGAGGCGGCAGGTCTGCAGGTGACCGGCGAGGGCAGCTCTATGCAAAGCGGTCTGACCAAGAGTGTCCAGTGCGTTCATCTGAAAAATCATTGGGTGGGCACAGGAAATTGAGCATCATTTTTGTTTTCTTTTATACTCAAGCAAATAAATTCAAATGAGAAAAAGCAAGTGTCAAAGCTTTTTGAAAAATGCCAAGGATAATTCATTATTAACTTTAGTCCCTGGTTCTCAGGACATGTCATCTTACGTTACCCTTCTCTGACAACCTTACCGAAAATTACTACCTACCTGTCCCTTCCCTAAACGACCATCTTTCTGTCCATCCTCTACGCCCTGCCATTGCCCTGGACAACGGGAATGAGGGCCGGGACTCTGCCCGACACCCACTGCCTATCGCATTAAAAATGCACGCTAAAAACTTCTGGATGAAAGGGTTTTCTCAAACGCGTTCTCAGAATATCAAAACAACATAGTACGTAAGAAGAAACAGTCAAAGTGGTTCATTTCTTCTATAATTTTATTAAATAAATTATAATAAAATGCCCTAACTGAATTACAAACACATTTAAGCCAGAAATAGAAAAGGTTTAAATATCAAATATCCCATTTTTAAGAGTTTGAAGGGTATTAAGAATAATAATCTAGCTAGTTTTAAAACTGAGATGATGTGTAACTTCTGGATGATGTTCTTGGATAACCTGTGTTCCAGGGTGTCCCAGCAAACACCTTCCACTGCGGTCAGGACCCACATCCGTGTACCCTGTACATATACTGCTGCTTCAGAAAAGCCCTCCTTTTTGCCTTCCTGCATTATGAGATCCCCCTCCTCCAAGAAGCCCTTCTTGATTACTTGAAGCCTTGATAATTACTTCCTTTCTGAACACCTATGTCAATTCAGTGCTTTGTTATAAATTACAACATTGAAAAAGTTTTTGTTTACCAAGTAAAACTAAGATTATTGACGATATGGACTACGTTATGTTTCCTGGGTTCTCTATAAAGCTCCCGTTAATGGTGCATAGTAAATTCTGAAATACATGCTTGTTGGTTATTCAAAACATTTGTGCACACCCACCAAATGTACAAGAAAGAAGAAAAGGATTTAAAAAAATTGATCTCCTTGTCTTCAGTCTATCACCGATTGATACAAGTGAGGCTGTCACGTGTTTAGGCAAGGGCTCATCTAAATTTGTAATGGGGTTTCAAGGAATTCGCTGTGGAATACTGACTATTTACCACCTTTGCCAACAGAAAAATGACCGTTTTATTCACAGATAGCATAAAAGTGCAGCTGTTAGCATGTACTGATGGAAAACACAGGCTGCTTGAACTTTTGTATGAATATATTTTTTTAAAACCTTTTTTTTTAAATCCTCACCTGAGGATATGTTTGCTGATTCTAGAGAGAAAGGAAGGGGGTAGGGGAGACAGAGAGAGAAGGACGGAGGGGGAGAGGGAGAGAGAGAAACATCAGTGGGTTGCCTCCTGTACTCGCCCTGACCAGGGATCAAACCCGCGACCTTTCTGTACCCCTGCGGGTACAGGAGGACATGCCAACCAACTAAGACACCCAGCCAGGGCTTTGTTTATTATTTCTTCACCTCAAGAGGAAAACATGAATTTGAGAATATTCTAATTAACATTTTTCTGGAAACTGGATAAGAAACCTACTAAATTCTTCAATCATCGTGATGAAAATCCTCAACGCAGCTTGTTAAATCATGGGAACATAGTTTGAGAATTATTACTCTGAAATACAGAACTTACCAAGTTACTCCTCAGCTTAGTGACTGTTCAATGCCTTCATTTAAACTTGAATGAATCCCTCCACATGTCATTTAAGACCACCTGTAATTTACTTTTACACTGCCTTGCTTTCTACTATATATACGTATTGTTTTATCATAGTCTGATAGGCCTGCCATACCCCAGCTTAGATTATACTGAAGCTCCACTCCGTGAAGGTTAGTTTCTAAAGTCACCGTAAAAGGTAAAATATGCTTTTGGTCGAAATTATCCTTGAACACACCTTAGCAATGCAATGGGAGAGGCAGACATAAACCTAACACCAGCCAGTGTTACCTCCAGTGTCTGAGCGGATCGACTGAACAGCAGGTAAAGTACAGACGGTATTTTTAAACATTAAAAACGCTGTGTGTAAGATGAGCTTCTCTCTATAAATATGAATGGTGAACCTGAGGCACAATATAGAAAACAGTGGATTCACACTCTTTAATGATTATATTTCAAATGGCCATATAAATAAATATCTACACAGAACTGTCGATTTTGTGTCTTGACACTATAACCTAGGGAATGGGGGTGGGCATTTTACAGCCTTTTCAGCTTGAAGGTAAAAAACACTATCTCATCCCTCTTTACAAAAATCTCAAAAAGCGATTTTTGTTGAATACTGCCAATGATTGTGCCAGCTATTATACACGCACCTCGAGTCTCTATGTCTGTCATTGGTTTTCTATGGGAAAGCAGTCTGATAGGAAGTATCTACCTTCCCGAAGCAGGATTTTGCTCACGCCACCTTCCTATTCAAGCATTTCCTCTGGCTCTCCACGTACTACGAGAACAAAACCACAACTCTCCTCTGAGACTACCCAGATCCTGCTCCGATACATCTTTTCAGATTTTCATTATTCTTCTGTACCCAGTAGACTAATCATAACTTCTGGCTAACAAATTCTCTTTGGCTGACCTTGTGTGTATTATTTGTGAACCTTCAAAGTTCACATGGAATTAAAAAAAAAAACAATCAAGCTCTCCAAAAGGAGGTATATGTAAATGTTATAATGATACATAATTTCTTTGCTTTAGTACAGGGGTGCTTACCTTCTCACATGCCCTACGTGCCTGAGAAAGCCCTCCCTGAGCACAGCTGATCAGACTGGAGGATGCCAACCCAGCAGCTGTGCTGAGCGCACTCAAGTCTCACTCATGTTCTCCCTTCCTCGTCCCGGAGACTCAGGAGAGGTGGTAGCTGCAGGAGGCATAGTTCTAAGTCAAAGACATAAGGGAGGGGCTGCAAAGGCCATATTTAGACCGTATAAAAGTAAAACAGGAAAATATAGTCCATTAAAACAAAAGATGAGGCAGATGAACAAAGACTGACAGAAGAAAGAAACTCAGGCAACCTCAGAGAGACAAAGGGAGAGAATGGCAGCCAAGGTACCCAAGGGTCCCCACATTCCTTGTTCTAGTCCTTTGTGACTCTTAGCTACAATTCCTACAGAGTATTTCTACAGGATAACCATATGATTATCTCAGAAAAGCAGCAAGCATATGTTCCCATAAGCACAGAATAGATTTCCATTTGTGCTTAATCTAAAGGTACTTGCTCCGTTACTGGTAACTAATACGTCTCCGAGACGCTGGCCCCTTTGGTGTACTTTGATACAATCAAACCTCAGATATTATTTGAAGTATAAAAGATACTTTGGAACTATAGCTTTAAAAGCACTTTAACACCTTTGGGCTAACAGAAGGTGCTTATCAATCCACTTATAGAATAGAATTAATAAAACCCTTATAACGAGCTAACACATAAGCAAAGACTATCGATCAATTATCAGTGTGAGAAATAAGCCCATTTAATGCCAAGTACTATCGACACAATTTCTCCTGACACACAATATAACTAAGTCTGTCAACTTAAGACATGAAAAATCAAAAAGAAATTTTGTTATCTTCTACACATTTAACAGACGCTCACTAATGACAAAATGGCAGTGCTTTTATGCATGAAAGAAAGTACCTCTGAATGAAACCTTTGTTTTCAGGTATTAATAATACCATATGCGATCAGGGCTCAAGTTCTACTTAATAATAACAGCAGACAAGGCAGGAACAACAGAATGCAGAACGCCAGGGTAGACTAGCAATAATAAAGAACAAACTGATGTATGAAAGATGAAATCTCACTCCTGTTTGGGCTTATAGTCAATTTGCAAAGCAGGGCATCGGTAGAGAAAATTATTAATTTTTTTAATATATAGAAGTTTACTCCGATAAAAGTGGATCTCTCACATAAGTTGGTTAATATCTCCACTTTATTATACTCCTCCTTTCCTTACTGGCCATTTGTTTCCTATCTTTTTGCTAAATATTGCCTGCTTGCCCCTCTGAGTCCAAATCCAGTCTCTGCCCTGCTAAGTGTCTTAGGAAAATCACTTGCATGGATCACATCAATGGGCTCTTGCGGTCTTGAACTTCTTGTTGTACTTGGCCAATGGGAACGATGGCAGGAGACGGGTTGGAATACCGCTGTCAAGCGCTGCAGGCGTAGTCAGGTGGCCTTTTCCACACGGCTATTCCCCGTTCTGGTCCCAGTGACCTTTTCCTTTCCTCGCCCCTTTAGGCCCAGGGATGATAACATCTCCCCACCTGCTACTAGTACTACCTCATTCCTTCTTGACTTCCTTAAACTTGCCCACACCTTTGTATATAATTTCTTTATTAAACTGTCCTCAAATTACCCACTTTGAGTGTGCTGTTTATTGCCAGGGCCTTAGTTTAACTGTCTACTTCTACTTTGGACTGCCTCTTTCCAAAGCTACCAAAGCCCTCATGTGAGAACTGCCAAATTAAATGCCCTTGTCTACCTTGATTCCTCTCTGTAGCACTCATCACCTGTTCTTTCTTCTTCCTCACATTACACTCAATAAACATGGGGACAGGCCCTTCTGTCCCCTCTTCACTGCTCTGTAAATATGGGCAATCCTCGAAGGTTCCTTCCTGCCTCTCAACTCACCTCTCCATCTTTCTCCCACAGGACCCCGCTCATTCCCACGACGTATGGTCACTGTGTTGCTGGCTGCCCGACAGGCATTTCTAATCCTAAACTCTCTTTTATGTACATCACAGTGATTTATTTCCAACTGTTAGGTTTATCTAAATGTTCTTCTATTGCAGCAATTTTCAACTGGTGTGGCGCAAGATTTTTTAAAGCGTGCAATACCTGACCCTCAGGGGCACGGACCTCTTTCCCTTAGACCATCAAATAAAAACATAACAAGAGCCAACACAACTTCCAGTGTGAACGAATCAAAATTATACCTATTTTTATTGCCAGATGGGCAAAAACTGTATTTTTTGGTGTGTCCCAGAATTTTAGTCATTAGTTTGTGTGTGGCATGAGATGGAAAAGGTTGAAAGTCACTGCTCTGGCACATCAACTCCAAGCACAAAACCACTGTCGTGGCACAGGACACCAGTATCTCTCCAGCCTTTCTACTTCCATTTTCTAAGACCATTCCAATGCCCAATTCATTTCCAAGTCATGCAATTATTCCTTCACAAGTGGCTTTCATCTTTTTCTTCCTTCTTCGTTACTAATGCCATTAGATTGGTTTAGGGTGAGCTTCAAGTTTGATAACTGCATTACCTCCAAAGTGTCATCTCCCTCAGTATCCAGCACGCGGTCTCCATCATTTTGCATCTCAGTACTTGTTGAGTTAGTGAATTAAAAAATTATAAAGAGATTATATATATATACACATATGTATATATGTGTTTTATATAAAAGTCAGATAATTAAGGGAAATACATAGTGTGTAAGTTTGAAAAAACAACTAGGGAAAAAATATAATGCTCATACTTACTAGTAATCAAAGTATTGCTTGTGAGCTCAAATAAGGTTCAGGGAATGACTCCAAAGTCACAAAACTAGAAAGTGGAGGATTCTAAGCTGAAAAGTGTGCCTGTCTATGTTAATAGAGACAGTATGTTTAGTCTAACATGCAAAAGAAAGATTTGGCATATATTATTATTACTAAGTTCTTTCTAAGTAAGACATTAACTACTGGTAGTAACTCTCCCTGCCAGATTCCCTGCCTTTCCTGATTCAATGGCCTTAGCTGGAGAATGGGACTCGACCTGAAGAGAAGGCCGCACGATGGGGACGCAGTGCAAGAGGGCAGAATCTTCGTTCAAGGCTGGTGCTGCTTGTTTTGTAGGTGTTTTTAGAATCAAATGGGAAACCATGAGGTGTCTGAAAATCAAATTGAAACTGCATGTTCCCCAGAAAGAGCACTAAGCAAGCACACATTAGGGCACACAGTAGCTGAGCTGGGTTTTTACTAAGGCATTAGTCACCAGGTAAACCAGCCCCAAGGGACAGCAGCCTGTTTTGGAACCAGGGAAGGAGTGACTGGGCGGATGGCAACTGGTATCCATTGGCTCACAGTCCCAATAAATAGGACTCCCCCCTCCCTTGTTAATGTACCTAATAACAGGTATTCTGAATCACCTAATAACAGGTATTCGGGATTGAGTTGAACTGTAGTGGAAAAAGTAGGGAGAATATGCTAGTTTAAAAGTCATTCTACATCACACCAAGGTGTTTAAAGTACATATGCCCTACTGATGAATTTTGACATTACTGATGAGAATGCACTGTGAACATGAAGGGCAGCCAAAGACTGAGAACCACAGACCTAGAGTAGCGCTGACTAGGATAGGTTATAAAATGATGTTATTTTTCACTGAACCTTCATGGTATAAAATGACTCATGGGAGACAACAAATAGATATTTTCCCAAAATCAAGAGCTTATTCATGGTTTTTCCAGAATATTATAAATACCATAAGGTTTTTAATTTTTTAATATTATTTTTAAAGATTGTATTTATTTTCAGAGAGGGGGGAGCGAGGGAGAAAGGAGAGAAACGTCGATGTGTGAGAGAAACATACACCAGCTGCCTCTTGCACGCCAGCAACTGGGGACCTGGCCTGCAACCCAGGCACAGGCCCTGGCCAGGAATTGAACCAGCGATCTTTTGGTTTGTAGGCTTACGCTCAATCCACTGAGCCACGCCAGCTAAGGTGCTATAGCGCATCTTGAGAAATAGGACAATGATAAACATGTGATGCTCGTAAGTGTAGCAGAAAGCCCACTTAGCTTAGTATTCTCTGCTTAAAAGCAACAAGACCTTATTTATGTAACAATGCAGTATGGTACTCTCAAAACAGGTAATAAATCAGTAAAACTCTGTTCCCTTTCATTTCAGCTCATCCTGATTTCTTAATTAAAAACAATTGTCCTTTTAAAGCAAGGATATCCACATTTTTGGATCATGTACTTCATGAATAAAAAATGTTTTAAGAACACTCAATATACATGCTCTCATTTGTAAATTACAACCAAGCAGGGTCCTAATACATAATAAACATGTATAAAACTTGTACAAAAAGAGAAATTACCAAGGGCAGGAAAGAGATGAAACAATTAAAATTTTAAAAATATTTCAATCACTAGTGGTACAAAATACCTTTAGGCTCAATTAAAAAAACCCTGAAAAATCCTTTAAAAGTTGTGACGGAGATGTGCGGGTCTGACTCAGCGCTCCTTTCCGATGGCTGGTCCCAAGGGCTGACAAGGTTCCCCCCAGACACGCAGAGCCGCTGGAGAGAGTGCCCCGTGAGCAACGCCTTCTAAATCGCATGGCTCATTCTTAATGTAATTTGCTAATTACGCTGAAGTTTGAACTGACATTCTGCTACTAAGATTGCATCTTTCTTGATGTTCTTATAAACTGATAAGGAGATGCTGCATTAAAGTGTTTTTCATAGATTCAAAAACCATCTAAACAAATTAAGAAAGACTTTTAAAACAGTTTAGAAATTGGTTTTCACGGTTTTTAATTATATAGATAAGAGAGCTGGGTGATATATTTACATCATTTTGGGGGCAAAAAAAATTAAAGACAATGGACATTTTCTAAAAATCTATTTTCAAAATATCCTCTTCATTTTTAAGTTTCTTTTAAAAGTCAGTTACTTTCTCATTCATTCTAAAATATGTAACTTTTACCTTTAAGGGTCTGATTACGTTTTGTTTTTTTAAAAAGTACCTGTACACAAGTAATAGTCATTTGTTGTCAAAGAACTAGCAGCAAATTTTGAACTCTCTTATTTTTATCAAAAAAAGCACAACGCTAAGTATGACAATTCCTGAAAATACGAATTCACGAACTAGCCAGACCACCTCTGTATGCTGTCAGACTGCCCCGGTCATTCCCTCTTATCATCAGCAGTGGCATTGATAAGGGTTCTACTGCACTGGTTGGGGTAATATCTACCCATCTCCTGAGTGGGACACGTGTAAAAAGTGCAGTACACCGTGGCAAGCTGAAAGTGAACAGGTGCTGAGTCTTTCACTGTTGACCCCGCCCTAGTCAGACTCCCACTCTTCCTTGGGACACACCTCAGGCTGGGACACGGCCCAGACAGGCTGACACCTAATGAGGCCGCCAGCATAAATCTGCACAGCAACTATTAACAGTCTTAATTCCTTTATTCTTAAATAAAGATTACTATTTTCACAAATTAAAACTCTTTAGTATTGAGGTTATTTGAAAAATTATCATTGTCAGTTTGAAGAAATAGAGATGTTCATGAAAATAAAGTGATATTTTGACGACTATTTTCCTAAATTAGTTTCTGATAAACCATCACTGGTGTTGACTATAAAAATACATCAATTCCAGTATTAAAATAAAATAATGCAAAGCTGAGATGTATTTCAAATGCTAAGCCTGTAGTTACATTTTATTGCTTTATAGAAGAATGAAACAATGAAACACAGGTAATTCTTTTTACTAGTAATAAAATTTAAATCAGCTTTCAAGGAGAATCAATGAATTCAAATGCACGCTAACAGTCCTTTATAAAATTATTTTCTCTCTGATTTTCTTGAAGAAATTAACAGCCTTAAGAGCAGCTCGCCACACAGTGCCGAGTCTGGCACTTTGTTTCGGGAGTGTGCCTCACCTTTGCTCCGTGCTTATGCAGGACCTCCATGACGTCGTTGTGAGCTCTTTCGGCTGCAACATGCAGAGGGGTCATGAAGCTGCGGGGAGGAGGAGACAGGGCAGGTTACTAACTCCGAGTGCACTTCCCCTTTAAGAACCGAACAACTGCGACTGCACTTACTCTTTATTTTTCTCATTAACATTTGCTCCTTTTCTGAGTAACAATTCTGTCACTTGTTTGCGCTTGGGATGCAGGGAGGCCACAGCACAGTGCTGTAAATAAAAGTAAGTTAGTAAAATAAGCTTCTATCTAGAGTAGATTTCTGAGTTAAATAGCACATGCTGACTGTTTAGAACACTGTTACCTCAAAATATATACTTTACATTATCAAGATGATCAAAACTCCTCCTAAGTACACTGGAAGTACAAAACGTGTCTTGAAAGAAAGACGAAACTAAGCTCTTAGTTAAGCACTAAGAAAGACTTTTTTCTTTTCCTTTAGCCGATACATAAGTATCCAGTCTGTATTTACTTGCAGGTATCAGAACACTGCCTCTCCAAAGCGACAAGATCTGAACCTAAATTTCTCCATTAGGCTGTCAGCCACATAATCACCACTTCTTCAACTCCTCCAGAGGCACTCCCAGCACAACAGAGAACGAGCCTTCAAGCCCAGGGGCAGGCATGGAGGTGAGGGACCTCAGAGGGTTTAGAGGAAGAAGTATTCTCAGAACTTTTGTTTTATTCTAGATTTATACAACGTTTATATTCAAATCCATTTTATATTAATGTTTGCGTTAAAATTTAAAAAGTAAAAAACTATTCACAATAAATAAAATGAACACTCCAGAAAGCAGGTCAAGTTTATTCTGTGACTTTGAGTATCTCCTGGCATAATGCTGTACAGCATGAATGTATCTGAATCCCAATTTATGAGCCATATTTTTAGGTGTAACACAGTTGGACCATTTCAGTTTGGTGACACTTGTACTGTTGTTGCCACATGCTCCGAGGACAGCTGGACTAGTTCTGGGCCAGGCACCTGAGGGAATGTTAACTGAAGAATATTCAGAGATCTGCGATAGAGGCATCACAAGCGTCTGAATTCTGAATTCAGGAGTACTCTAACCAGCCCTGTACCTGAAAGATCACCCTGTAATCTGGCCAGTCCCAATGACATAAACTAATTTTTCTAGAAGTACCCTAGAAGGGAAAACCTGAATAACTTTGACAACTGGTATGGTCTGGAAAAAAAACCTTTCACAATCTTACCATTTTTTTTTATAATGAATGTACTAATTCTTAGAATGTGATTACTCAAAAGGATAATGCAAGTATCTCTGAAAATACTTTAATTTTCTATGGAAAACAAATATGTATCTGTCTAGCAACCACAAGAAAAAGAAGATTCTATAGAGAGAATCACGTCTTTTACTCAGGAAGGCATTGGCCACAACAGTGGATTTGCTATAATACGGTTGGTTGAAAACAAATGTAAAAACAATTCCCAAATCAAGGTTGAGCAAACAAGTCTATTCTTACCCTGAGAACCATCGCCTCTTGAACCAAATTTAAAAATTAACCCAACCAACATTAAAATGGAAATCCCTGTCACTTCAGTTACCATAGTTATTTTAAGGTTCTAAAACAAAAACCGTATTTTGTGCTCACATCACTATTAAAAACCCACAGAAGGGATTAACAATAAAATCTTACCAACGCAGTTTCATGCGACTGTGGTTGTTTGAAATTAATGATTTCCAAGGCAAGTGTTTTTTTAACTTTGGCTAGGTCTGCTTCTCTGGCTGCTTGTAGTAAAGAATGACCTTTAAATTCATCTGTTAATACAATAATGGTTGACATAACAAAAATTTAAAACCTATAAAATCATTAGCATAATTACAAATAATGAAAATTATTGACTTTACACATTCTCTACTTTAGCAACAGTAGCAGCGTGATGATACAATGATAAAGGCGCAAAGATTGAGGGTGTAAGTTAATGAAAAATTATGAATTATGTATGCTCTGAAATAAGACTGGTTTGTACCGTTAAGAGTTCATAGAGATACATATACAAATATACTCACTCCAGGAAAGTTTTAAAACAAGCATTCTAACTGTCCACCAAATGGAAACCAGTTAAATAACTTGTGAACAATTATCCACTGAAATACTTTGTGTCTCTTAAAGAGAAAAGGTAGACCTGTATTTACTGACACAGAAGTATGTACTATTCAATGAAAATTCCAGTAGCATAAGAGGAAGGATACATTGACCCAAATTTTTTGTACTGTTACTACTACTATTGCCACCACAACTAAATGTAAGTAATAATATAAAGACATTTAGAAAACTATTCACCAAAATATTATGTACTGATTATGTCTTGACAGAGAAGGAACTGAATTATGGAGGAAGTGCCAGAATTTGAAAGTTTTCAAAGAACAATTAACATTTTATTTATTTTTGTATAAGCAAGAGATTATTAAAAAGGGATTTCTAAGTTAACTGCATAAATAAGAATCCAATACTTTAAAAAATTTTTTTAATCTTTTTTAAAAAAAGATTTTATTTATTTTTAGAGAGAGGAAAAGGGAGGGTGAAAGAGAGAGAGAGAAACATCAGTAAGTTGCTTCTCACACGCTCCCAATGGGGGAACTGGCCTGCAACTCAGGCATTTGCCTTGACTGGGAATCGAACCAGCAACCTTTTGGTTTGCAGGCCGGCTCTCAATCCACTGAGCCACACCAGCCAGGGCAGAATCCAATACTTTTATTTATTAAAAACATGTAGTCTTATTTTCTATTTTACAAGTTTGGTTTTTATTTCAAAATGACAACTTATTAACAAAAAGCTGAGAACTGTTCTCTAAAGTCACACAGATGGCCAACAGATATAAAAAGATGCTGAACATCATTAATTATCTGGGAAATGCAAATCAAAACCTCACACCTGTTGGATTAGTTATTGTCAAAAAACTAACAAATAATAAGTGTTGGCAAGGATATGGAGAAAAAGGAACCTTGTGTAGTATTGGTGGGATTGTCAAGCGATCCAGCCACTATTGGGATACTGAAAAGGTTCCTCAAAAAAGCTAAAAACAGAACTATCATACAACCCAGCAATTCCTCTTCTGTATTTATCCAAAGAAAACACAAACACTAATTTGAAAAAACATAACCACCCTATGTTCACTGTAGCATTATTTAAAATAGCCAAAGTATAAAAGCAACCTATCAGTCCAACAACAGACCAATGGATAAAGATGTGGTCAAAATGAAGCAGAAACACACTCACAGATACAGAGAAAAACTGGTGTTTGCCAGAGGGGACGTGGGTGGGAAGATGGATGAAAAAGGTAAAGGAAATACAGAGGTACAAACTTCCAGTTTTAAAAGAAATGAAGTCACAGGATGTAAGATACAGCATAGGGAAAATATTAACAGTATTATAATAACTTTGTATGATGATAGATGGTTACTAGACTTACTGTGGCGATCACATCATAAGGTATGTAAGTGTTATACATGTGAAACTAATATAATACTGTATGTGAACTATACTTCAATTTAAAAAAAGACACAGACACATAGGCACACGTTTCCTACTAACTACTACTCATCATTCAAGGTCTCAGTTTAGATTCTCTGATAAGCCTTCCTATGAAGTCCATTGCACTTACATTCAGCCTAAGTCACAGGGCATATCACGCTGTCTTATCTGCTACGGCAGTCCTGTTGCCTACACAGTGTATTAGCTACTCGGGAAGCTTTTGTTGCACGAATGATGAATATTTATAAAATAGTAGTCATGGTAGGTTCATGGAAATAATTTTTTTCATATAATCTCTTGTTTAGTGGTACATTATCACGGCTAAATTCCTCAAAATACAGGACTTTGAAACTTCAGAAACCCCAAATCCAGGTCAAATGAAAGTAAATCAGTATCTTCAAACAACAAAATTGTAGATTAAGACAAAATTAGGGATAAAGTGAGAGAATTATAAATTGTCATATGTAAGAGGCAGGATCCTGACAACTGTGAAGGAAGGGGGTATTAAGAGCTGATTTCAAGTAAAAAGTATGGTTTTGCTTTGCTCATCCATTCATCTAGAGAAGTTACTCCTTTAAGTGCAGGAAAGTTGGCTCAGAAGAAAACCAAATGGGCAAATTTATGAAAAGCATAAACAGTAAGACTGCAGTACTAAGGAATTATGAAGCAATAATGCAATTAAACAACATAATATTTTCTCAAATAACAAGAAATAAAGTATTCTGTTATCTTAGCTCTTTAAAAAAAAGTAACGATTTCTGCTCAAATTGACTTCCAAATTTAAAATATTTAATTGATAAATACTCCAGATTAAAAAATAACCCAGAGAATGAAAAACACATTCTATCGATTATATAACTGTCTTTGTAAATGCAAGGGTTACATACAGGTTTGTTTTTAAAACCTCAGGTAAGTGAAGTAGTTAAAAAAAAGTGGCGAAACTGCAAATTACTCAAACTTACCCTGAAAACTTAATATTTATAAAATGCCTTAAAAGTTTCTCTTTCTAAATGCAGCATGAAGCAAAACTGAAAGCCACAGTATTTTAAGCTCCAGTTATGTGCAGAACGCAAACTACCTCGTTCATCTGGCTTCACAAAGACACAGATAACAAAAGTAGACGAGAGCGGGAACAAAGTGTGTGTGAAGAAAACGCTGTAGGCATAGGTCGGACGGGAATACCGTTGTTGTGATCTATCTGATGTTCTTAAAGAGCTTTCTGTAACTGTGGACACCTGGGGCAAAGCAGGGGCATGGAGAGGAAAGGTGGGGTTGGAGAACTTCCAACTTCATTAATTCCTTTTCTTCAGATAATTCCTTGGTAGAATCTTGTTTAATAAAATAAAGGAGACACTGAGAAGTTCAAAAAGTTATCAGGGAATTTCTTCCTTTATAAAACTATACATGTTTAGGTTAAATCTTCATGTTTATGTTAGAATCAGACCAATGAAATGTAATACAAAACCTCACAATAGTAGTCAAATTTGCAAAATGATTGAAAGGAAAAAAAAAAATGGTGACATGGGGATTAAGCCGAGCCCCGGGTATAAACTAAAAGAAGGAAATGAGAAACAGATTAAAAAATAGTTCTGAGTTAAGATCAATTCAATAACCTGAGTGCACCCACAGGGCACTGTGATAGGTTGGGGGCAGGTGGAGATGCAGGCCCGGACACAGGCACCACCCACTCAGGCTACTGCGCAGGCACTAAGGACAAAGAATTTACACCCCAGGACTTTCTAGGAATTTAAATTTCTCTGGGAAGATAGGACATACACACAGAAAAATGAACTATGTAATGCAAGATAACATGCGGCAGGAGTCGTCTGAGTGGGAGAGGGAATAAATGCACTTCTACAAGGGTTCACTGCCAAGACGTCTGCCCAGGTATGATCTGGTTTGCGCTCGCCTGTACTCTAGTAGATCTCATCTGTTCCAGTACCAAAGTAAGTTTAAATTTTCACTGAAGATCAAAATTGAAAAGATCTCTTTCTGCGTTAACATGAACTACTCTAAAATTTTAACGAAAAAGATGTTAACAGAATTTTGACTGTGTCCCATTTCTAAAGTTATCATTTAAAGATCTCTCAGGTGTTTAAATCCAGTTACCTGATTCTTAGAATCCCAGATGTAAGAGAGAATACCAACCATAGGACCAGTTAAAAAAATAGGTAAACAATGCCTAGTTCAACTTAATCCTGAAATGCTCACATACAGAGTTAAATATATCTCAGTATTTGATATGACAAGTGAATGTAATGTGGTATCCTGAATGAGATCCTAGAAAAGGAAATGGACATTAGGTAAAAACTAAGAAAATGTGAACAGAATATGGCTTTTAGTTAATAATGTTATCAGTACTGGTTTGTTAATTGTGACAAATGTTCCATATTACTGTGAGGTGTTAACAATAGCAGAAACCTCTGCTATGGGGTATATGAAACCTCTGTACTGTTTTCATAACTTCTCTATAAATCTAAAGCTAAAAGTTTACTTAAAATATATGCATATATAGATAGATAGATAGATAACAGGTATTAGCATTTTAGATTACCTCCACTGAATCTTAAAATTTATCTTCATGTACCATATTTTTTGGACTATAAGACACATGGAACCATAAGACACACCTAGGTTTTAGAGGAGTAAAAAATAGCAAGAAAACCCCAAAACAAAACAAAACAAAAAACCCCGCCCCCGCCCCCACCCCAGCGAGCCAGGTACACTACATTCGGACTATAAGACACACCCCCATTTTACTCCCAAATTTGGGACAGGAAAAGTGCGTCTTATAGTCTGAAAAATACGGTAAATGTGGGCAGAGATTTTACTTGGGGTCAGGCACACATAAGAAATAGAACATGAGTGCGCGACACTGCAGGGCTGGGAAACAGTGAGTGCCCGGAAGTGTCAGCTGTCATCTACCACAACCACAGCACAGGAATGTGAGTTCTGTGGGCGCAGATTTCTTTCTGGGTTTATGCTGCTGTATTTCCACTGCACAGCACATAGTAGGTATCAATAAATGGTTAGTGACTGCCTCATTCTCAGCCTTAAAAAAGGCAATGGTGGGGGGAGTCTTACCTTGTAGAATTAGGTTCGAATAAATAAATAATATGAATGTAAGTTTCCTGTGGAAGCACGAAGAAAAGTATATGATCGGAAATGAGGATTTTAAACCAGTGTATATGTCAGAATGGAAGGATATTATCCAAGTCGGGCAAAATACCAGCCCTAATAACTGAACAAAAACGAGATATTCTACTTTGCAACAAACAACGGTGATTTCAGGATACAAATACATACAAGTCAATCTCTCCCGGAGCTCAGGAGTTGGAGCCATGTCCACAGCGCTCTTCCCGTGGCAATTGACTAAAGTGGGATCAGCGCCGTGGCTGAGCAACAGAGAGCAGACCTCCACACGATTCTTGGAAGCAGCCTCATGGAGCGGAGTGAACTGCCAGAGGTCCATAGCATTAACACAGGCTCCATGCTGAGTCGAGAATAAAGTTTTAGGTCAGTGATCATTTCGCTGGATCAGGTAACACTTAGAAGACATTTATTTCACGGTAAATGTCAGATACAACTCTTTCAAATGTCAATGCATGTTTTTAATTATATTAATTTTAGCTTTTAAAAAATAGTTTAAAATAAGTTGAATGTTTTAAAATTTTAAGGCAATGATAAAACTTAAAAAAATTGTTTTATTCTCTTAAAAAATCTTATTCAGTAAAAAACACATGAAAACTCATAAGTTTAAAAGCAAATAAAATTCAATGTTTTAAATTTCTTTTACCTTTAGTAGCAGTTCTGTGACTTCATAGTGTCCATATGAACACGCATTATGAAGAGGCACAAGCCCCCTACATGGAAAGAAGGCAAATGGAAATACTGAAATTTCAAACAACTTACTAGAGTCATTTATCCAAGAAGTGCTAAGAAACAAAAACTTAATCAATCCCAATATAATTATATTAAAAATATTTTAAAGAATTTAACTAGATGATACAAAACACAGTTAATGTTTAACCTTTTGTATTTATTTTGTATTTTGTGTACATAATCCTTAAGTATTGATAAAAACACCAATTAGAAAAGCATTTAGGCAAACGAAGAACATGTGCTGACTGACAACTGCATGCTTTATACATAAAGTATTTACAGTAAATAAATGTTAATGGATAGAGAGCTGAAATATTCCTACCATTCTGTTTGACTTTCAAGGTACTTTCCAGTATAAGAATCAAATGCCCAAACTACTGTAAGTTGCATTTCAAAGTATCATTCTGCGAGTCAAAGACCCCTTGTGCTGTACTTCTCTTGATGGGCTCACCTACTGCACGCCCATCTGTGTCAGACACGCACAAGGGAACAGACGTACAAGAGCATCAGGCCTCTGCACCCCTACTCTGTGGGGACGCTGCTCGTGCAGGCATTCAACCTGGCGCAGGCAAGAGAGAAATAGCACGGAAAGGAGAAGGCCTGAAATGGACGGTGCCCCTCTGAAAACTCTCTCACGTGCTGAGTTCTTTCTTCCTGTCCATGTTTCCTGGCATGGGAAGGGGCACAGTAAAAGAAAACCCTCCTCCAGGGCTTCTCCTTCTTATGCTGCCAGTTCCAAGAGTATAACATAGATCTACTTTACCTGAATAATAAGGTCAAATTATCATTTTGATCTTAAGGTGGAATAATGAGAAATGTTAGCCCATCCTATAGGGCAGCAGACTCAATTCTCATGTCCCTGGAGACTAGGTAGGAAAAGGGTACAAAGTTTTCCAAAGTACACCTACTCAGAGAGAAAATGGCATAACTGCTTTCTTTGATGCCCTCCCCCAGGCACACCAACCTTCTTAAGGAACTTTTAGGTTTCCTTAGGTCAGATATCCAAGATCTCATCGGGAAAGAGCCAAATTAGAGTACTGTATACTTAGGATTTTGGTTTATTAATAAGAGATGATCCTTTCATGCTGGATAAATATGATAGCTATATTAGAAGATGATCAGAATTTTAAATGTTTTCTGTCTTTCTGAAATGCAACTTGAGGTGAAAAATAATAATTGCAATCGAGAGAAACAAATTTTAACTTCAAATACTAGAACTGCAATAAAATTAAACTAATTAAGGAAATTATTATGAGACGCATCCTTAATAAGTAGTACAAGTATATAAAAATAAAATAAAATCAGAGTTGCAAACCTTCTTAAAATGCAACCCAAGCTGTAAAAAAAGGGATGTATTATCTTCTTTGCCCAGTGCTCGACAACTTTAGCACACCAGGTGTTGAAAACAAAGCACACCATCCACGAGCAAAACCATTAAAGGAAATAACGAACACACCTACCCTTTGTCTTTCGCGTGGACATCAGCACCGTGCTGGAGAAGCAGCTGAACTATGCGAACTCTGTTGTAGCCCGCTGCTAGATGCAAAGGAGTAGACTAGAAAACACACAAAAAACCCACATTCACTTCTTCAGGTCCATAATTCTTGCTTTGTCATTTAATCTAGATGTGTTTAGATTTAAACCAATGAGTGGTAACAAACACAAAAATTACTGAGTTGAAGTGCCAAAAATCTATTTCCTAACTGGATGAGAGACAATTCACTCACTCAGTTCAAGAGTAAATTCCCGTTTCAGCGCCACCCACCACTTCTCTCACTTGTCTGTGGAGGCCTCTGGTGACTGAGCCCTACCCTAACTTCTCTGCGCCACTTCTGACCCCTCCCAGCCACAGCCCCCGTCACTGTCCCGAGAAGACTTGTCCGGGCTCCCACTGCTCAGAACCAGAAACCTTCTTCCTTGGCCTGTTCAAATCCCATCCCCCTTTCAAGTTTTAACTTTTCTATCCCATTTCTACCACCTAGACTTACTCAAAATTTCTCTTAAATAGGAAAGGTTGAAAAGCCTCCCTCGAGAACTGTTTGAAGAAACTTTAGTGGAAAACAGAACGGACAACGGACCATATTCATTCCATGAGGCTGCTAGCAATGGGTCAGAACTAATTTGCTACATTGCATGCAATGAAATATGCCAAGGTAGCACTTAATTCTTTTATTTTACATACTACACATGCAGTATAAATAAATACAAGAAGAAAATTAAGTTTCTTCCCAACTAATTCCTGCCACATTTTAATTTGAGCCAAATTATTGAAAGGGTCTCTGTTGAAATTTAATGTAGTAATTAAACTCAACTTTTAAAAAATCAGAAATAACATTATTTAATTAAAAGTTTCTCTACAACCACAGCAATTTTTCCACTTTTGCTCATTTCCTTGAAGTTTAAATACTGTAACATCTTTTCACACAGGGCCTAATATACTTGCATGCCCTCTCATTTTTCCTGTTTTCTATTTGGACCTTGGGATTTAATAAGATTTTCAACTTATTTCCTTTACATACTACTCCAAATGTCGAGATACCAAAGAATGACTAAATACTGTATTATCTGTTACTGCATTCATAGCACTCCACACATTTTATATATTCTGATTGTCTCTAAGTTAAAAAAATAGTTTTTGAGCAAACACAGCTAATAATGAGGAGACCTCATTACAAGAATAGTGAATAGGAAGTCAAGAAACCTGGTTATATTCCTGGATCTGATGAAACTGAAAATCGTATTACCCATGTATTTTAGCTTCTTCATGTGTAAAACACAGATAAAACACCCATCCTGGCTATCTTAAAAATGAGTGAAAATGAAGTTTTCTCCCATAGAAAAGCATTTTGAAAATATAAAATACCACATAAAAAAGATTAAAAATTTTGTATCATCAAACAACACGCCCATCCAAGAGTCTACTTCCAGACACATGCCAAATGGTACTGCAGAGAACACCTTCATGGTGGATCGAGTTATTTTCAAGGACTGTTTTCCCCCTTCCTTTATTTTAAAGATGCGGTTTATCTTCTGACTTGCATTGTTTCAGATTAGACATCTGCCAACATGCTTAACTCTGTTCTTTGTACATGCGGTTATGTGGTTTTTTCTCTCTGGGTGCTTTAATACTTTCTCTTTATTACTGGCTTTAAGCAATTTGATTGTGATGTACCTTAGTATAGTTTTCTTGATTTCCCCCCCACCTCACTAGCTTGTTGATTTGCTTTTATAGTTTTCACCAAATTTGGAGAAACTTTCAGTTACTCTTTCTTCTAATACTTTTTCTGCCCTCTTTTCCACCATTCTCTCCTTCAGAGTCTCCAATTACACATATATTAGGTTGCTTTCAAAGCTTGCTTTTAAACTTTGTTAAGCAGGACTAGTTTTTCAGTGAGGCATTGCCTTCCAAGTGCTCTGTGACATCTAATGAATTACGAGGTTTGCCTACTCTGGCCGAAGGCAACAAAAATGATTACAGATTCTATGAGAGGTGCTAGGACTGCTATCTTTAATCCTCTGTGGGTGGTGGTTCTGTCAGCCTCAGGCAGGTTCGTCATACCTATGTACGCACGCAGTACTCAGCTGAAGACAGTAAAGAGACCCTTAGTAGATCTCCAGCGCTCTCTTCTCTGTGCAGCATTCCCTCCCCTGGTCCCCCGCCCTCTAACTCTTGCCCCATGGTCTCCTCACACTTCTAATTCCATCTTCTCAAATCGGGGAGACCCCTGGGCTCCTTCTGAGTTTCGCCAACTGGAGTTAAGGCCTGGAAATGTTGACTAGGCAGTAAGCTCGAGCAATCACGTAACCCTGCTTACTGTAGTCCTGTCTCTCAGGGATCACTGCCAGGTACTGCCTGATGTCCAATTTCTGAAAACCATTGGTTCATATATTTTGTCTAGCTTTTTTTTTTTATTGTGTCAGGAAGGACAGTAAAATGAGTCCCTGTTATTCCATCTTGGCCCATTTTCAGGACTAAATTGTACCTCACACTGTAGCTGGGAAACTTCCTCCAGAGACGATGATGGCTTTGGAGGACTGGTCAGTAAGTCAGTACAGTCTGTTAAAAGTCACAGCTGACATTTACTGTTACATGGAAAAAGTGACATCGTCATTGCTGATGTGCAGAAAGATTTTCCTTTTTCATATGAGTATCTTTAGAAAATTGTATTTGCATATAGTTGATACAGTAATAGTTTCTATTCTTGAAAATGAACAAAGTTACTAAATAAATGAATACACACACAGTTAATTTAGAAAGATAAGACATAAGAAAAAATATCTAGTTTCTGGATTTTTAAATATCATTTTGAGACTATAATGCTTTAAAATGGTACTATATTTTGGTTTTAAACTGCTGAAATGTAAGTACCAAATACATTGGAAGGCTCTGTAACTGACGAGGTATAACATGATAGGGAGCTTGAAATAAAGCATCTGTGAAAAAATAGAGTTGAGGAGTGAGTATCAAAAACGATTGGGAAGCAGAATTGATAGAATGTTATAACTGACATAGGTAAGGAATATAGAAGTTCTGGTTTGGAAATGTTGATGACAAATAAAAGAAAGGAAGGAAACAGGAGTGAGGAAGGAAGGGGAGGAGAGGAGGGGAGGAGAGGAAAAGAGCTCAGAGGGAAGAAATCTGAGGTTTGGGTTTATTGAATTTGAGTGCCTGGCTGAACACAAATTTGCTCATCAGTGGAATTCATTAAAAATGTTAGCATCCGCCATGTATCTGGCACCACATTAAGTGTTAGGGATAGCATGGTAAATAAGAAGGCTCCATACTTTGCCATTATGGGTTTTCTTAGTCCTTAAAAACATAAAGTCCCTAAATGAAATACATATAAAATATTGTTTTATTCGGGACAACGGTGAGGTCACAAAAGTCTAATTTCTGAGTAGCCAACCAGAGAAAGCAGACAGATGTAATAAATGTGACAAATACTAAGGGAAGTGCGGGATGCCACAACAGGCTAGAGGAGGCACCCCTGCCCACTCGAGGCCGGTCCAAGGGACTGGGGTAGAAGAGTCTCAGAGGGTCTGTTTCCGCGGAAAGACTGGAAGATAAACACAACCCAACGACAAAAAGACGTACCAGAAGACTGCAGAACTAATCTAGGAGAGAGTCAATGACAGTGTCAGTTAGCAAAACCGGTAGCAGCATCTAGGCAGAGGAAGCCGAGCTATGGGAGTGGATGAATTCACAGGGAAAGTAAATATAGAACAATATGGGTGAGGTTTTCCAAGCAGTCATTCTAATGTGGATGCTAATTATGCAAACTAAATAGTATCACTAGAAGGCACATAAAAAATCTGTAAAATGCATGCAATAAATCTGAGGGAATGGTAGAAAGCAAAAAAGAAAAAAAGCATGAATTGCAAACAAAGGATGATTTAAACAAGCTTATGCTAAGAGCCCAGAAGTTTTTCCTCCAGAAAAAATTTATAACTAAACATTACATACAGCAAATGATATCTTTTGATGCAAAGCAATTAACATCATGTGGCCCAGACTAAACTGAATGAATGGTTCCCACATAGTGCCAACTTTACACCCCAATTGCCAAGTGGCAAAGCAATGATAAAAGTAATTTTCTAAATGGCAGGATAATTAACAGAGCATAATTTCAGTTCTGACAAAATAAAGCAGACCCATTTGTAAAATACTCACACATGTTATTTGACAATTTTGTGGTGGTTGTAAACTAGTAAACACAAGAATTCAACATCATTGAGACATCTTAACATCTTAATTCTTAACAAGAATTAAGACATCATTATGCACTGTCAGTTTGTACACCTCGGATTTATTCTTAAAACAGACTTTGTTTTTGATTGGGAATTTAAAAAATTATTTATTTATTTATTTTTAGAGATCAGGGAAGGGAGGAAAAGAGAGAGGGAGAAAAACATCAATGTATGGTTGCCTCTTGAGCACCCCCTACTGGGGACCTGGACTGCAACCCAGGCATATGCCCTGACTGGGAATTGAACCAGTGACCCACAGGCTCGGACTCAATCCACTAAGCCACACCAGCCAGGGTTGATTTGGAATGTTTTAAAAGTCAAACATGCACAGTGATAAAGGATGGAACAATTGCAAATACAAAAACTCTTATCTAAAAATCTATCAAAATATTATTCTACTCTAAGAAAATATTTTCATATTGTAGAATGTTTACAAAAAAGGATCCTTACTTCAAGAAGCCCCATAATTCAAAGTTATCTTCTTGGAATCAGGCCACTTAAAGAAATGCGCATCTGTGTCTTGGTCTTTTATGATACAGATTTGCAGGGCAGTATAAAGCATTAAAGGTAGCTTTAACTTAACCTACGTGTACACGCATAGCTACAATGGTGATGACCAACAACCCTGATACAAAACTGTGGGTGCAACTTTAGCATAAGTCTGGGTAAAGACTTTTAAGCTTTGGGTTTGCATTCTCCCTTTGCAAAATTTTAAGATACGTGATTTTGGACTAATTCCTTCATGCCTCTGAACCTTGGCTTCTAATATCTGCAAAATGAGAATTATAATTCCTACCATAAAGGCTATTTTATGGATTAAAGATGACTATATAAGGCACCTAAGAGACTATCACATAGAAAAAGCTCAACAAATGATAGTTATTACTTATTATTACCTTATTAACTATCTTACACACTTAGACGTTCTTAATGGTCATGCATCAGCCCTCATCTTACTTTACCTATCAGCATTATTTGGCGTAGCTGATCACTTCTTTCTTCTTGAGATGGTACCTAGGGCACCTACATGCCTACCTCACTGGTCACTCCTCAGTCTTCTTTTCTGGTTATTCCTCATTTTCTTGATACTGGAGTACTCCAGAACTGTGTCCTGAGACCTCTTTTCTTCATTATTATACTCATTCCTGTGGCAATCTCATGCAGTCTTGGGGCTTTAAATGATATTCATACACTGACAACTTCATTATATCTCCAGCTCAAGTCTTCTTTGCTGAACTGCAGTCTCTCATAATCTAACTTCCTACCTGACACACCATAGGGATGTACAGGAGACATCTCATACTTACCATGACCAAAACTGAGCTCCTCGTATTTCCCCCCAAATCTACTCTATGGAATTTCCCACTGCTGTTAACGGCAACTCCATCCTTTTAGCTTCTAGGTCAAAATCTGAGAGTCTTTCTTGACTCCTATCTTTCACACACTAGGCTCCCTGCATCAGACAGAATTTCTATTGGCTGGATCTCCACATACCAGCAGAGCCCAGTCACTTCTCACCACACATTGTCACCACCCTGGCCTAACCCATCTTCTTCTCTCAGCTGGTTGGTTGTTCATAGCCTTCAATTTGGTCTCCTTGCTTCCAGCATCATCTCCTTGGAGTCTACACAGCATGGCAGCAGTGTGATTCTGTTAAAGTATGGTAGATACACAAATTCCTCGCTCAAAATCTTCTAATGGCTCTTCATCTCAATCCAAGAAAAAGCTGGTCTTTATAATTGTGTAGATGGCCACACAAGCTCTCTCCCATCACTCCCTCCAACCTTCTGATGTCATCTTTTATTTCTGCTTCTCTTGGTTCACTGGACACAGCTCAACTGCCAAAATTATTAACTAGCTAAGCCACTGGGAATTAAGACTGTGCTAGATGAAATATCTTCTGGAAAATCCTTAGATTCAAATTTAATGGAATCCAACTAGGCACAGGGGCTTTGTTGAGTGTTTCATCTCATTTAATACTCCCTCAAGCCCTTATTACAGTACCTCCATTTTCCGGATGAAGAAACTGAGGCTTGTGCCCAAGGATACAAAACTAAAAAGTGGCAGAGCTGGGATCAAGGATGCACAGCTAGTACCTGGCAGTGCTGGGATGCAAACCCAGGAATTCTGACTCCCTTCTTCCTCACCAAACAGGGCAAAGCCTTAATAAAGAGCACTGTAGACAGGGAGGGGACGGGGAGGAGTTGAAAGGAGGACTTCAACTTTTCACTGTGTACACTTTGGTACTTTATTTTATTTTTTAAGATTTTATTTATTTATTTTTAGAGAGAGGGGAAGAGAGGAAGAAAGAGAGGGAGAGAAACATCAATGTGTGGTTGCCTCTCACGTGCCCCCACTGGGAACCTGGCCCACAACCCAGGCATGTGCCCTGACTGGGAATCAAACCAGTGACCCTTTGCTTTGCAGTCTGGTGCTCAATTCACTGAGCCACAGCAGCCAGGGCTGGTATTTTATTTTTATTTTTACAAAAATATGTATTTGTTTAGTAATTAAAAGAAAAAGTGCTAAAAAAAAAAGTGAAATGCCTTCTCAAAAAGTTAAACACCTTCCAGTAACAAAATATTTTCCCACTTAAATTTAATTTCACATGACTTCTTCACAAATCCAAACAACAATGGAAGACAAAATATTCCTGAGGATTAAAAAGCAAAATAAAAAAATCCTATGGATACAAAATGCAGCTATCAGCTTTGGAAGACCTACATATTATCATGTGTCTAGAATACTAAAATTTAATTTCTAGATCTTTTTTCCACTGAGAAAGAAAGAAATGATAACTATTCCTCAAGATTTAAATGTATTATCGCATATTCAATCCCAAGGGAATTTTCGCATTTACATTTTAACACAAAGCACATATTGCTCTCTGTCAAATGACTGCTGGGTACGGGGAAAGGGGTCCCTCTTCTAATGGTGCTGAGAAAGCTTCTGACGTTGACAACTCCCTTATAGACAGAATACCCCGACCACTGTAACTTCATCTAGGCAGCATAAAACATTAGAAAAATTAAATCTTAATTTTTAAAAAGTATTATTATTAATCTATTTTTATAAAGTACAAAGTTTGGGGCATTCCTTTTATAAGAAATTCCAAAATATCAATACTCCAAAATGATTATCTTTTCCTTTTGCTCTGTCTTTGGACAATATTTTTGCAATAAAACCAAAAAAAATTTACCAAAGATTGGTCCTAAAACTATCTGCCATAATCTTTCACTAAGACTTCTCATAAAATAATATAGTTATTTATGCATGCATGTGTCTCCTCTAATCCACTGTGAGGTCATTGAGAATGGAGAATGTATCTGAATTTGAATTCCCAAGAGAATTCCCTTTTAAATTATAAAAGTAACATATTTGCTATAAAATAATATGGAGTAAAATGTTCTATTTCTACCTCTAGTCCAACAAACCTCTTTCTCAAAGGTTTATAGTTCCAGTTTCATTTGAGATATTTTTTGTTTATATAAATATGTTTTTCTTGGTTCTTTTTGCTGCTGTTTTGTCAAACAAATGGACAGTTCTTTCTCTGCAAAGTGTTTTTTCCCCCTCAACATACAGGTACATACGGGTCTATCTAATTCCTCCTACAGTATTTCCGTTGCATAACCGGACCATCATTATTTACTCATCACCTGTGAGTGGACATTTAGGCTGCTCCATCTCTGTTCTATCTTAACAAAACACATCTCTTTCAAATTTATTTGGTTAAGATAGATCCATGTTTCCCTTCTACACATAAAATACTGTATCGGCCATGAATATAAAATTCGCAGGAAAATATAATAACTACATAATCAAAGCTTATTAAATTTCTTTTAGACACAAGAGACATGATTAAGAACTTCTTTGAGACAGTGCTATATAAATCAGAATCAAAATAAATTAAAAGCTAAAGAATCAATATGGGCATGAGTCCATGGGAATAAGTATATCTCATCACCTCTGCTCATCTTTTGAAGGGATTGTTTAAGTAGTATAATAAATATTAAAGGGTGGCCTTGAAGTTTCTCAACTCTTGCGTGATCATAAAGAAAGTTAAAAAGAAAATCTGTATCTAGAGAATAAAAATTAATGAACCAAAGTAGGAACAAAATTTAAAAGATATTTTATTTACACTTTTCTTACAAACTGTGTCTCCTTTAACTTGATTCTTTCTATAGATTACACATTACTAGATCCTCCTATAATAAAGTTTTCTTTCCCATTATGAGTCTTTTCCTCTGGTCCTGGACCTGTTGGTCAACTGCTGTCTCAAACATGGGGCCTGGAGCAGACTGCACTTCACCTTAGATACCCGCTCATCTCAGTGGACTGTATCAGAACTATTCTTTAATAGACACACGTTACTCCAGCAACACAAGAGTGTGTAACATTTTAATGCTTTTAAGTCACAACCTTTGCAATGGGGGCAGTTGGGTGACAAAAGTACTCGGCTTCCTCACATAGTTATTTTCTGGCTAAGAAGAAATAGAAGATACAAAAACATTTTAAAAATAAGAAGTATTTTTTGAAAACAACAGCAAAATTTACTGGGTATCTCCTATGTACCAAGTACTGTTCAAGGTGTATTCTCTGTATTAACTTGTTTACTTTACACAACCACCACCAGAGCTGGAAACTACGAGTATCTCCACATAACAAATGAGGAAACGGAGGAATTGGGGGATTAATACAGCAAGTGAAAAACAGAGTCAGAGATCAAATCCAGATGGTCTGACTTCAGAACTCTCCTTTCTTTTCCTCTGGCCGAGTACTGAGAGGATGTCCAGAAGTGAGCTGGTCTGGCGAAGTGGCAGAGGAGTTACTCTTGGTGGGCAGGGAGTGCCCGGGTAGCTCTGAGCACTTCAGCACTCTGACCACAGCGCCCCACGCAGCAAACCCTGTCAACAATGAGGGTGTGACGGAGCCATGGGACCAGCACTCTAGAAATGCAGAACTTCTTAACAGAAGTCGTCTAAAATAGTAAGCACTGAAGGACAAGGAAGAAAGATAAATCACGGAAATTAGAGAAGATAATTTACCTGCCTCTCCCCCAGTGTAGGATTTTTCTAAGGATCTCTAATAGATAGTCACTTGGCCTCTTCTTGAACTCAACCCCTCCAGTTGCCTCAACTGCTTTTATAGAATAATTCCCTGAATATCGTCTTGGTCACCCTTTAACTGCTCACTATCCCTCCTGAAAGCGGGAAACCCTACATTCAACACTAATTTCACATGTGGTTTGATGCAAACCAGTGGATCCTCATTAAAAAAAAAAAATTTCAAGCAGAGCAAATGACACAGTCACCTGACTTTCCGTTACCCCAGGGAAGGTAGCTCACTGGGCAGTCAGAGGAGCTACCGTTCAACTCCTCCTCCAAACAAGAGTCTACGAATTCTAGGCAGACCACTGGCCAGAGGCAGACTAATGGTTGGTATTTTACAGCCCCAGAGGATGTTCTTCCCAAGTAACATGTGCAGTCTTCTTTAGAAAGGGACCCATGGCATTTGAAAATTTGTTGAATTTATGAAATATCTTATAGAACTAAGTTTCTATAATTCACCTGCTTTGTCCAGTAAGAATTTATTTTTAAAGTGATAATATAAAGGACTGTCTTTATCTTCAGTACATGCATGCACTGGGGAGAGGAAAGGAGAAAGGAAATGAACAAACAAGAACAACAGGAAATCCACAGGGTAATCTTTGTGAGAATAACACTCTGAATGCCAACTTAATTCAATTTTAACTTAATATTATCATTGTGGAAACTCCAAGGGGATTCTTCAACGGCCAGAATTTTGTTTCCTTTTTCCAGCCTCAGAATCAGCAGAAAAATTGAAATAGATGCATGAAAATGAATTTCTAGCCTCCTCTCTCAGGGTTTATATGGAAAAAAATGGTTAGCACTCTCGGAAGGTGCGACATGCATTTTGCATTGTTTAATGAGAAACAGCTGGCATGCTTTATGGAAACTAGGTTTCTTGGTCTGATAGTAACCTGATGTTTTACAGTTTTAAGGAGAAAAGTTTTCACACTACCCAAACCTCACATGAATTAGTTTTACAGTTAATATTTACAATCTTAGGTTTTCAAATCCTTACACCCAAGATTCTAACTAATGTTCAACAAATAACTTGTTGTTGAAACAGGGAACAAGTTACACTGGTTGGCATTTAAAGATTATTTATGAGAGAATCATTCCACCTTAGGTCATTAGACAGGCATTTTCACTGTGTAAAGAGGGAGAATGATCAATTCCTTTAGCTGATTTTAATGTGATTAAGAGCTCTAGGAGGTTTGAGATATGTCGTCACCTCAATGTCCCTTCAGTGGTAAAGTCCTTGTTATTTCTGAGTTTGCATGTGTGAATTCAGCAGCCAAAGGTACATAGGTGTAGAGATCTCTAGTTCTGTGCCCTGCCCACAGGCCCCTCCCCCAAATCTCATGGGTATCGAACCCTCTCTGAGACTCAAAGATTAATTTAATGGATATTATGGTATTCAGAGTAGGATATTGTGATGTTACTATTAAAAAAACTAAAGTATCTTTACAGAAGGAAAAATCAATATATGAGACATTTTATATTTGGAGTTAGCCTACTTCCAAATGTACTTATACTTGGCCAAATATGCATTTGAAAAAATTATGCAAAGTATTTATAATGTTTTTTAAAATTTTACTACTGATGCCATTCTTAGTATAGAAAGACGTGTTATTAGTCATGGAAAACAGTCTTATTTTAAATAGAATATCATGAAAATTCTTGATTCTTTTAGAAATTTCCTTTTATAATTCTAATTTGATTGAACAAGTGCATGGATGAATGCATATGCTTGTGGGGAGAGGGGAGAACGAGGCTTCCTGAGCGATTACACTTCCTCAAAAAAAGAAGAAGAAAAAGGCAGTGCGACAAAAATAACCGAGTGTTACAATGTTTGCGTTGCTCTCCCCCAAACTCGGAAGTGGAAGCCCTGACCCTCAGCGTGATGATAATCGGAGACAGGAACTGTAGGAGGACCCTCACGGCAAGGGAGTAGCGCCCCTATAAAGAAGAGATACCCAAGGGCTCGCTTTCTCTCTCAGCAAGCAGGCATCCCCCCACAAGCCAAGAACAGAGACCCTCATCAGAAATCAACCTTAATCTTGCATGTCCCAGCCTCCAGAACTGTGAGAAATAAATTTCTGTTCCTTAAGTCACCCAAACGATTGTATTGCAGCTTGAACACAATGAATTAAGAAATTAATAGTTCATGTTGGTTTTGTATTACAGCCAAACAACTGTTTCTAATTATGCTAGTTCAAAGCTACAGATAGCGTCAAAGTTCTTAAATCCATAATTAACTCTTCACTTTTTTTTTGCTTCTGATCAGGCCAGAATTTCTGAAAGTAGGCTTCTCTTTGTACCTAAGTACGCCTTTTTACACAGTAAGGATGACCCTTTACTAAGAGGATTTGAGAGCTTTTTGCAGAATATTCCATAGTCAACTGATATTAACTGAACAGTTTAAGCCAAAGAGATCATAATCATTATAGGGGTATTTAAAATCTCTTTTATCACTTTATCAATAATTGATACAGAGAAATACGTGAATGACACCACCCACCCTCCCACTTAACTGAAGCCACGTGTGTGTGTGCTTCTTCCCGATCCTCCTACTCCCTTGCCACCCAGCCACGCGCACACTGCCGCAGTTGTAGTCCGCCCTGCACTGTACGGGCAGAAAAAGCCCCTTTAAATGTCGATTCTTCCCATTTTAAAAGGATATTCAGAAGTGTCTTTATTTTTTTTTTTGTAATTTGGCTTTTAAGTCAATTTTTAATAATGAATCACACTCATAGCAAAATGATGTAGTACTCACTCATTTCCATCCCTCAATTACAAACTCAAAACTCCAAGAAAAGTCGTGCTCTTTGAATATGAGAATAGGAGAAACCAAAGATAGGAGGAGGGTGGCTAAGCAGAACTAAAAAAACACTGTGGTCTCTTTCTCCTAAGAATCCTCTTCTCAAAGAGAGCACAACTGGCATGCGTCCTAATTACCCTCACCAGTAGAAATGTCATGCTTGACAAAATAGAGACTGTTTTAGTAGAAGTGATTCCCTAATGAAAAATAAAAAAGACATTTTAATCCCTTGTTACAAAATGAATACACATAAGCATAAAGATTTTACACAATGTATCCAACATAAGTAGGCAACAAAACTTGCTCTAAGGGGTTTCTGCACTACAGTAGGACGTGCATCGCTCAGCAAGATATACTTTAAAGATGTGATTTGATGAGATATATAATTAAACCTCAAGCACTTGAAGAATTCCCTAGTGCAGATTTACTGCATACTGACCTTACCGTAATCCCAAGTGACACGTGAAGTATGATCCATGAAAGTTGAGAATTAGAAAATGGTATGACCTTTTTTCTACCAAAATTTGGCAAGAATAGAGGACGATCATAAAGGCCACTAAAGGCCATAGGGAGTCAGGCGTGTGCCCACAGGTGACGCTAAAACTTTCTTCGAAGAGAAAAAGGCTGTAAACTTTATTCCAGATAGCAGAAGTTTTTACTTATGTGGCTCTACAGGCTCTTATATAATCCAGTTCTCTACTACAGTAGTTACTACTAGCTGATAAAAAGTAAATTACAAAACATATTACAATCTTAAATGTTAAGAGTTGAAAGGTATCTTAGAACTAGTGTGGCCCAATCCTTATTTTTTAGGCAAAAAAAGTAAGAACTCAGAGATATAATAAAATTTGCCGTCATCACATAGCTAGTAATAATGTTAACTTAAAAATTTGGTGTTCTAGTTTCAAGTTCCTGCTTTTTCTCGTGATGCCGCAATCCCAAAAGATGCACGTGAAATTATTTTATGCATTCTGAGGTGAAAAAAAATCTTAAATTCTAAGATACAAATTCAATATATCTAAAGAAATAATATTTGGAGATTTATTTTAAAATCTTCACTATTCTTCCAAGGAGCTATGATATGAAAGAACCATTTTCAGTAGTCCACCTGAGAAACAATGCTATCTTTCTTGCCCAAAAGATAGTAAGCACTGATTGAATTATACTTCCCTAGAGTAGGGCAGGTCAGTTATTTATTACTAGATAACAAACTATCCCAGAAATGGCGGGTTTGCTTGGGTGCTAGGATGGCTTATGTCACCTGGAGGCTGGACTGGGAGTTCTACGGAGGCCAGAACGTCTGGGATGTCTGAATGGTGAACTCATTTGTGTCTCTGGCTAGAGGCCTCAGTTCCCCACATGGACTTCTCCGCATGGCTGCTTGGGCTGCCTCATGGCATGGCTGCCAGGTTCCAAGAAAGAGCATTCCAAAAGCAAGAAATTGGCAGCTGCCAGGCCAATTCCGGGACTAGTCCTGGAAATAGCAAAGCAGCACTTCTGCTTTATTTTATTCACAAAGCAGTCCCAGGGTTAATTAGCTCAGTCTCTGTGTGGGAGGGGACTAGACAAGGGCATAAATAACGAGAGGCACAGTTCATTAAGGGGTCTTCAAAGTAACAATCTACCATGTAAGGATTATTAAAATGCTGGTCAAATATGATATTCAGAGAAGAATTATACTGAAGGAGCTGTTTAGCAAGAACACTGTATTAGAATATGACAAATGTGTATAACCCTAAAGTTTAAATATAAATACAAAAAACCGCACGAATCCTGTATGTTCTTTGTGCTTCATGGATGTGCTTTATGGAATGCGAATGAATACTGTAGCATTGTTTTCAGCCAAGTATATATAGCTCAAGAACATATTTCTGAATTTATAAGCTGCTCATTTAAACAAATTTATTAAATGTGATGTTGAGTGGTGAGGGGGAAAAAGTCAAGCTCCAAAATAATTAAGTCAATTATATCCTTTGTAGATTACCTGGTAACCTACATTTTAACCAAATGCCACCTGGGACTGAGCCTGAATAATAAAGACAATTTAAGTGGGGAAGTGTGGTATGTTGGAGTATTCAGTATGTGTCCATCCTAAATATGTTTGAAAGCTTCAAAAATGTTTCAAAGGTGTAGGAATCTAATTTACCGAAGTTCTGCTATGTGCTACAAACTGTACACATTAATCACATTATTTCATGTAATCACCCCAAATGCCTTGTGGAATGGGATGATTATTACCAACTGTATACGTTAATCACATTATTTCACTTAATCCTCCGAAATGCCTTGTGGAAAGGGATGATTACTCTCCTATGAATGAACATACTGAAAACTGCATAGCCACAGTCACACACTTAGAAAACGAATGAGCAGAGAACTGCATCCAACCTGTCTGACCTCAGAGCCTATTTCGTCTTTCAATTTCATCACACAATTTTTTATATCTTCAAGGGATAGTACTAAGTTCTACTTTATTTCTTATTGATCTCTATTTAAAAATAGTTTTTAAAACACTTCACTTTTCTCTTTTTCCAGAGTCTTATTCATTATTAACTATTTTATGGAAGCAAACATTTACACAGTAGAAATGTGACGTTTAAAAAAACCCTTCAGTTAATCTCTCTGAATTTAAATCATGCTCCTCCAACAGCCTGTTAATCCAAATTTGTGGTTTCTTACAGAAGAGAATACATGTCTAAATGCTATTACTTTGAAAATAAAAGGGCCAGAAAAACAAATCCCACCTTAAATCTACACTTTATAATTGAATCACAGCAAAAGAAATCATACATTTGTTTAGAGTGTTAGCTTCAATGTAATGGATAATGTTTTAATCATTCTAACAATGTTTTAAAAGCTTCTTGTAAACCGATACCACTAAACACATATTTATCTCCCATGACAGTTAAAACAATAACCTACACATGGTAAGTACTGAGTGCTGGTTAAATGAATGAAAAGAGCAGAAAAAAAATCTGAAACACCATAAATTACACTGAATATTTTATAAAAGTAAATTACCAAGCAAGTATTAGTTACTTTCAATATCTGGTGACATATAATCATAGCAGCCGTAGGCACTGCAAAGATACATAGTGTTTGAACTTAGGAATATGTAGTGCCCAACTCCAACCTATTCATTGTTATAAGGAGGTGATAAAATTAGAACATTTATTTTGAAAGAGATAAAGGCAGCCAGGGAAAGGAAATAACAGGAGAAGGACCAAAATGAACTCTGAAGAGGGTTCAGTGTTAAAATAATTTGAGATGTACTCAAATATTTTCACTCCTTGTAAAGAGGTATCCTTAGGAAAATTAATACTGAAAAACAAGAGACCACTGCCACCTTAAACTTACATATCAAACAAGGCCGGAACATTTGTATAACTACTAATAAGACATCTGATACTGATAGAAAATACTGCAAAGGAAGATTAAAAGACAACAAATCTAAGTTTGAAAATACAGAAATCAAGAACTCTAGAAAGAAAGCAATCTGTTTTAAGGACCTGGTTATACTTCACTGCAATTCGAAGTAATCATGGAATGTTTTCCCTAATCGTCATGGGCAGGAGATACAAGGAGAGTAAGTTACATCCATGCCCTTCTGTTCCTCAAGTGACCAGCATTAAAACATGCACACACTTCTATAAAAGTAGCATTTCAGAACAAATGATTACAAAAAAAATGTTTTGCCATTGCTTTTTAGGGAAAAAACCAACTGGAAATTTCTAGACTAGTCAAGTTCCACTTTGATTTACATGTAAAATAAAAGTATAATATAAAAATATAAATTACTTAAAATCTTATTGATACTTCACTATCTTGAGAATTCTACAGGTTAGAAAAACAAATGTCTGTGGGAAATAAAAATATTAACCATTCACATATTACCTAATTAGATAATTATGAAGTCACAGTATAGAATTAAGAGAATATTTAAAATGTACAGTCATTGCCCAACCCCAAGCAGCACATAAAAAGGAATGCTGAAGTCTACAAGCCCCCACAAATATCTAGGCAAATTCTCCACCTACTCGTTAATGTAGAAGGAACAATTCTTTTCTAAAGGCATTAGAAAATTGACATTTCCATGGGTATTTTAATTTACAAACCAGGAATTGCAGTAAAACTAGAGGCAGGCAAGGACTCAGGTAAGCATTAATACAGTCATTTAGAAACCCTTCAAAAATGAACTTGATTCTACACCGTGCTCTAAAATGCAAATTCAAGAAATAAAACTTTATATACCTGACTAAATTATATGTAAAGTGCTTTTATCCTCTTAATATTAAATCTGACTTCCTAATTCTAGATAAAGACATGGAAATGGCTTGAAAACATATTAAATATATAAATCAGACTTGTAATTTAGCAGATAGATTTGCTTACACATTTTCATGACATCAAAAGCAAGAAAACAAAAGGTAACGCCATCACTAAGGAATCTCGTCCCAAGCTCCATTAGCACCCAGAATATTCATTGCTTTGTGGCTTCACTGCAGCTGACACATTCAATAAGAATTGCTCTGTGCCATGAATAAGCACAATATTTACGTATAAACATCATTCATTTAATTATGAAATATTATTTGCATTCTGTATACCAACATACAATTTTAAATGATTTCTGTTATATGCATAAATAGCACTAAAACCTAATAAAAGCTTAAGTTTAATTTTTCCACCTAATTTGAGGACATTGAAAATCTAAAAAATAAGAGTACATTTAGAAAAATTATTGCATTTGTTTGGTATGAATCCTTCAGAAGAATAATATTTTGAGACCTGTTCTTCAAAATGGTCTACACATTAAACTGTGTCACCCTTCATAGTATACTACTCAAAATAAATTACTAAAATAATACTAGCAATAAAATATAATAACAGAAAATATAAAATCCCCTATTCACATGTTTCTGAGTAAATTATCGAAATGGCAAAGAGGCCGGATGATTTTTTTTCCCCTCAGAGGATAAAACTGTTTATCAGGGAACATATTCCTATCTTAAGCTCCTGCTACATACAAAGTGCCTGGCTTGGTCTGATGCAAAATACAACAGAGAGCTAACAGAAAAGTGGAAGAAACAGTCATGTATGAAAAACTATAGTTCAAGAACTCTGTGGTAAATGCCAAAGAGTAATACAGAAAAGGAGCCATAGGAATTTGGATGAAAAATATACTGGATCCAGCTAAAAGAAATGAAGGAAGTGCATTCTCCTTTCAGAAGAAGGAAAAATAAAGGAGTTCTATATGTTTGTGCAGGGGGTGAGACAGGGAGAAGTAATTTGTTAATTATCAGGGTTCACACTCCTTACCTATTGTGATTTCCTGAGCTACAAAAGGGATGTCAAGGTATAAGGTACAGATGGGAGAATGAGGCTGGGCAGGAAATGGACTCCTGCCTTAGTAATCAATCGCACATAAATTCTAAAAAATTAAAATGGCTATGGAAAACTGAAGTATGCGAGTTCTAAAAAGAGCTGTATCTAAAGATATAGCTGCACTTACCATTGATAAAAAGGCCCTTTTCTGCACAGTGTTAAAAGTCACTTTATCTACTGAGAGGATCCAAACAAAACCTGGAGCTTTAAAGTAACTCAGGAATGTTAAAATCCTCAAAGCAACCTCACAATTGAAGGAAAAAGGAGAAATAATTTTAAAAATCTCCAAAAAGCTATCAGTAGTACTGAGTAAGTCTTCGCTAGTTTAGAGCTTGATATATACATATATAATTTAACCTTCCATACAATTCTCTCCTCACATTAACCAGGGAAACCGAACACTCCCCAGGCTCTATGAAATAATATACAAGTCACCCACAATAACAAGTAACATACAGTCTAAGGGATTCGATTCCTGGCCACTGTTATATGGGATTCATTAGAATGCGAAAAAAGTGTGGAAGCAGTAAAGGAAAACTGAGTAATTTTGATCTGTGAAATTATCACTCAGAAAAATAATTTTTAAACCAAAATAGTGCATTATTTCTAAGGGGCACTGCCATCCTGATATTTTTCATAGCATAGTTTCAATACAAATAATTTCAAACAAATTAATTCTTTAAATATTAGGTACAAGATGATTTCCTTCAACATGTGCATTGTAACTTTGAAAATATTTTATTTTAGGCTTTTAAAATATAAAAGCAATCCCTTAACATTAAAAAAATAACTGCCATTTAAAAAAAGATTTTGTATCTAGTACAAAGTGCTCTGGTTTTCGATGCCTGTTAGGTAAATACGACACCGTTAAACTTTTCAGTAGATTGCTAGAGGCTGTAAAGGACTGTATTCCAGTCTCCATTCAGCAAGAACATGAAGCAGATAATGAGATGCCAGCTGCACATTTTATACACTACCTTACATTTATGACAACTGTATTAATGCAGAGTATTGCTCTCTGCTTTCATATATTTCTTTCAATATATCATGATAAAAACTTAGCCAATAAAAAATAATAAACAAAAAAGCGGGGCTGTCACATAGATCTAAAAAAATCATTAGCAACATTTTCTCAACTTTAAATGGAAAGTGTTGGTATGTAGTAAATAAATCTTCCTCTGTCAAACAAGAGATCAAAAATGCATATATTCTAACAAAGATGGGTAAATAGGACATGAACAGGTATTTCCAGTTTCCACGATCACACACAGAAAATAAAATATGCTGTTATAAATCCAATCACCAACAAAGTTGCAGTTCCATTTAACAAACAACTCCGAGTGTCTGGCATTTGAAGAGAAAAGGCTGAAGACCCATGCTTCACCAGCTCTATGAATATGTCACAACTGCCAATAGCAGATACAGCAGCATTTCATTTCACAGTGAAAGATGCCAGCGAGAATGCAGCTATATACGCTCACGTACATATGCCAACTTCAAGCATTTTAACTGTAAGGCAAAAACAAATTACGGAAGCAGACTATTATATGTTAAGTCACTTACCTTTCGCCCATCACTTGCGTGGCAATTCACATTTAGAGGAGTCAGTAAAGCCATTAGTTTCTCTTCATTACCACTCCTATGAAAAGGTGTGAGTCAATTCTCTTAAAATTACAGAGCTTCTTACTAGTATCTCTAGATATTTTTCACAAGAAAGTGGGAAAGAACATGGGTTTGCTTCAATTTCTTTTATATGATTCTGAATGAATCTCTTTTGCTGTATTCGATTCAATTAATATATTCCTAATTAATTCCTGTTAACCATCACATAGTTGTACAGCTTAGCAAATGTAGCTTTCTACATTTTCATTTGTTTTATTTATGTGCATAAAGTCACCTTCCTAATTACAAACAAACTTTATTCCGATAAGTGATCTAAAACACAGGAGTTAAAAATACATACAAAAATGCTGCAAAAAGCTAATCAATTAAATTATAAATGAGCAAGAACAAAAGGAAATGGATCAGAACTTTAACATTTACTTTATGCCTTTCCTTCAAGCTTTGGAAGATTAGAAAAAAATTAAAGTAAAATGAAGGTATAGGTATTTAGATACTCCAAGAATATCATTGGAAAAGCTGGACAACTGAGGTTTGCAGGTGCCTTAAGATATGCTCCAAATAAAATCAACCTTACAATCATCACCATACTAAAGACTGTCTCATTTCATACACTAATTATGTAAAATAAAGTACACAAAGATTCAGTATAAGGTCTTATGTGCATTATTGCATAAAATCCAAGCAAGATAATAACATGTTATAATTTTTATAGTCCTCCACCTGCCCCCCCCCATTCTCCCTTAAATGCATTATACTCACTTAAAATGAATGGAATCACTTACCTAGCAGCTTCTAGGAGTTCGTCTTTCTTGTATTCACCTAGATGATTGCAAAATATCATGCTGTTAGCATTTGGCAGAAGACAGATTAAGAAATGCAGTAGGCAGCAAATAGAGAATTAAATAGAGAAGAACAGAAAAAGATAGTCCACACCCCGCTGGGTGATGGAGCCGTGACGTTAGCCAGCTTGTGAAGGCAGCATCACCAGTGCCTTGGAGACGGGCAGCAAATTGACGCAGCTTCTTGTCCAATCCTCAGATGAAATAGCTTTCTTCAGACAGCCAATGAATGCTAAATCTCGTGTCCAGAAACACATTCCCTCTGATAACAGCATGCCCGCTGAAGACAATGTCCCCTCCCCCCCATTCTGTTCAGCCTGTCACAGTATACTTGTGAAGCATAATACATTCTGAGACAAAAGCAAAATAATGTGGCTCTTTAAAGGTATGAATTACTTGTCTTCAAAAAATTCAATTTTATTTGTAAAGACGTGGAGAGTTAAAAAAAAAAAACAAACCCACATTAATTACCATTGCTGAGCTTTATAGCGGTAGGGGAAAAAAACCAGAACCTTGAAGCCTCTGCCTCGATTAGGGGAGGTCTGTAGACTAGCAATACGTGAACAACGTACCAAATGCTATAAACCTCTCGGAGGCAGTGCTCCAAAACCCCAACAGTGAGCACATTCTGAAATGACAATAATGTCTGACGTGCCGCAATCTGTACACTTGATACAAATTCAATACCAAATCTTAACAAACAACAAATCTTAAAAATATTTTTTAAAAGGAGGCTGGGATCTCTGAGAATGATATCCAACTAATAAGATGTAAATATTTTTTCTTCCTTCTATTTTTTAATGTATCACAGACTGAACAGAGGTATATAATTTAAGATCTCCAACACAAACTTCCTAGAGTAGTCAAGATGTAACAAACAAGATTCTTTTGAAAGCTTAATTGAAGAACAAGGAATTTTAATACTATAGTGTTTGTTCATTCAAAGACAAAAAGAATAGCCAGGGCTATGATTCAGCTATAATACACTGACTCAGTTTGCTATATTACTAAAGAAATAATTTTACTTTAATGCTATTAAGAAATAAGCTTAAATTATTTTAAAAATCTTCCTTGTCGATACAGCCCTCTTGGCATTTCGTCCCTGTTTTGTTACACAGTGCAGAATATTGATGCAGATACTGTAAGGACAGCTCAGGACCGCCAAGCACATGTTTAAGTTCTACAACCTATCCGTCCGACTTCTCAAAGATCACGTTAAAAATCTAAAAACCATACGGAGTTATTTTCCATTAAAGAAGGAGGGTCCAAGCATCTCTTCTTCCCTGAGGAAATTCTGTGCGCCACGAACGCCACAGCTCGGCGGCGCGCACGGGTGAGTGGGGTGCAGGGCCTGTGACCACAAGGGGTCTTCCCGATTCCCACACACTGGATTCCAGATTCTTTGATTGACTGGCAGTTTAAGATTTATGTTATTATGACCCTATACGGTTAAGTTCCTGACTTTATCGTAAGCACAAAGACCAAAACCTATCTTTATTAAACATTTTGGTTGGCCATATGGCAGTTAGTGAGTCAATTTACAAAGCTTCTTTGAGGAAAATGGCATAGCCCATACCCTCAAATACCTTAACTATCACGAGCAAAGTAAGTCAGACTGAATTATCAATAAAAGTCATTCTTTCTGTCAGTCCATGAACATTTCTTTGAAAGGTCTACATGCCCGATTCAAAACCAAACGGACACTATCACCTCTGAACTCAAGGACTATTAGTTTATGAAGTGAGGTAGACAAGTAAACATGGTTACAGCAGAGTATTAAAAAAATCGAATGAAATGCTACACAAAGCTTAAAGGCTAGTCTAAATGGGAATAATAAAAAGCAGGCAATTAGAGTTCAAGGAAGCCTTCCTGTGATGGAACAGGGGAGACTTGGGCAGAGTTTTGAGGGAAAAACAGGTGATCCCCAGGTGAAGAAGGGCGGGGAGAAGGAAGCAACCAAAGGAAAACGGTAGCTCTGTGACCCTAAAACAAAGGGCACTGGCGGGGGAATGGGTAAGAACGAGGCAGAGAAGAATGAGAAAGACCATGAATGGTCCTCTGAGAAATCTGAACATTATTTCGAAAACAATGAGGAAATATTGAAATGTTTAACAGGGGAGTACAAAATATATTTAAAAATCTGAATTTTGAGATTATGTACACAATCTCCATGCTCTACTCCACTGAACTTCTTCTGTAGGGAAGGAAAGTGGCCCAAGGCAAAGAGGATGTGGGTAGAATGGGACAATGAATTCTGACACACTTTATATTTTGGAGTAAGTATAAATACCCTGACACACAGTAAAAACACATTAAAACTGGGCACTGAAAGTAGCTACTATTGAAATTGAAGTCATAGTGAAATATGACTCCAATACACTAGATAATAAACCTGCAAAATATTTAGGATCTTCAAAGTTCAAATCAGTCTGCCTACATAAACTTCTCATCAGGTATAGCTCATTGATGTTTTCTCCAAAAGGTACATTTTTGCAAGAATGTTATTCTCTCATGGATAAGTTGATAATAAAACAAAGCTTTCAAAAAGAAAAATTAAGTACATCCAACAGAGTCAGACAGAGGTGTTACAAATGGCTTTCCACGGTTACTGTTAGAGATCCTGGGACTTTAATCAGCTCTTCTGCAATACATTCCAGCATCCACTATCTGGTGCCCAAGGACCACAATCCATAAACAGCTGAAGCTATTTTTCAAACACCACATTGCAGCTACAACTAACATAATGAATTTAGAGGTCCCTACACACTCTGACAACAAATCCCAACTACTTACTTAACAGCCAAACCTCAGGTTCTTTTCATTTCAGCTGAGAATCTGAAAATATTCTGGCTGAGACTATGATGCTCTGTGGAGCATTTATATTCTTTAATAACATTCAGATAAAGGCTAGCAATAGATCAGCCAGAAAGGAAACCAGGCAATTATAGTCAAGATAATGGCAGGCAGGAATGGAGAGACGGATGGCTTAAAATATTTTTCTTTGATTAGAATAAAATAAGTGGGATAAAAAAAAAATAAGCAAGCCAAAAGGTTACTTTCAGAAGTCTGAACTGTTATCATTAGCAAACCAAGGACGGGACACGTGTAAAGATACACACACGGTTCACAGACAGTGGGCTCTATGAGCTGATGGGTAAAGAGGTGTGCCTTTAGAAAGACGGTCAAAATAAAGGTTAAAAGTAAAACGCCCCTTTGTATTTCTCTGAGGTAGTCAGAAGACAAATGACTTTCTGAATAAATACAAAGAACACCTCCATCAATAAATACAAGTCATGATTACTGACTTACCTCAATTTTAACATTTTGAGGGGCTTTTGCCCCTTTCTTTACCAACTGACAGGATCCGAGTAAGCTTAATTTTGTAAAAATGAGTTCATTTGGTTTTGTTGGGATGGAAGAGCATGGAAAGATCATGATCATGAAATCACAAATTCTTAAAGCAGTAAGGAATTAAAAAGAATTATGACCTTTGTTTTCTCTCCTTTGAAGCCATGCATAACACACGCCTATCAGTAACATCTCTTGTGATAGGCCACCAGGGGGTGTGATCTGAAAGTCACCTTTCTCCTGCCACCTCACCTTCAGTTTCAGAATCACTCTCCTAAGGGACCATCCGCAGCAGATTCATTTACAGATACTGAAATTGACAGTAGGCAGTGAAGTGAATTATCTAAGGTTTCATGACTATTATTCACTATCTGTTAGGCCCTGAATGAGGCTAGTATTTGAGCACAAACTAAACAAATCTGAGCTTTCAAAGAAGCAATGTAAACGAAAGAGTAACAAAACAGTAACAGCAATAGAACAATTTTAAAAATAATGACAATGACTGTAAACATTAAACATATTTCTATAATATAAAGCCAAATATTACCATTAAAACCATTTTAAAGCATTGGTGCTTTCATATGAGCTTGTAAACATGGGCAAAGAAAAAACAGGCAATTTTAGTTTTTTAAAATATTTTGGACCAAGGGAATAGGAATGAAGAAAATCCATTCCAAGTCTATTCAAATGATCGATGCATTTTGCATTTCCCATAGCATGCTTTAATTCCTCATGCTTTAGGTATCTCAAGGGAGGAGCTATATATAGACTTCAATCAAGAACAGACTCACAGATACAGAGAACATTTCGACAGTTGCCAGATGGGAGGAGGGCTGGTGGGATGGGTGAAAAAGGTGAAGGGATCAGGAAGTACAAATTGGTAGTTACAGAACAGTCATGGGGATGCAAAATACAGCACAGGGAACACAGTCAATAATATTGTAATTACTGTGCACGGTGTCTGACGGGTACTAGATTTATCAGGGTGATCACTTTGTAAGTTACATAAATGTCTAATCACACTGGGTTATACACCTGAAACTGATATAATATTGAAGATCAACCGTAGTTGAAAAATTAAAAAAATCATTAAAAAAAAAGAACCTCAGTTACCAGGTATAAGATCTTACGTTGCCAATTACTAAGTAGTACCATGAGTTGATAATTTTCATATTGACATTTTTTCATCAAGGTACCAGCAAGTATAAGAGATGAACTGATTCTTATCACTAAACTGACAGTCTATGTGTAGAATAAAATATTAAATTAGTTGTTTTCACTAATAGTTTGAAAATTTAGAACCAGCTATGTAGTTACGGAGGGGATCTCACTAAAGCACCAGGAGATAATGTAATCTCAGGAACTTAAAGCTGTGTCTTCCGCCAAGAGCAATTTCAGACTAACTGATAATCTACTATATATAAATGATGACTCCGAGAATTTTTCATTTTTTTCTATCTGCAATCTTTCATAAATATTTTCCAGACAATTGGGGGAAAATCACAGTTGTCAGAATTCTCAATGTTTTCTTCCCTACTTCTGAATCCAATCATTCTTCACACTCATTTTGGTACTTGCTTCCAAGTCCATACCATTAGAACCATGATAAATTAAACACTCCACAGCCATTCTAAACAAGGAGTAATTTGGGGCTTTCAAATTCTAGGCGTGAACAGAGTACTTTCCTGGTGAAAATCCTTTCCTTCTTTTGCCGCCTACAACTTTCACCTTTTAATTAGCCAAAATTAGGTAACATGAAACCTAACCTATACTACAATACCACCATAACCACCGCTGTAGTGCATTGTCCAGTACAGTAGCCACAACTCTCACATGGCTACTAACTTTTAAGTGAATTACAAAAACATATTAAAAAATGAAAATTCTGTTCATCAGTTGTACTAGTCATATTTTGGGACTGGCAATTGGCACATGTGGCTGGTGCCTATCACACTGGACAGGCAGAGAGAATGTTAGAACAGCTGAAACCTTTTCTGGGGCCATGTTACTCTAGAGTGATTTTAATGACAATTTAAGAAGTCACCTTTTACTGTAATAAAATACTTCCCACATTATTCTTACTCTGAAAATTGTTACTGCCCAAACTCTATAAACTTCTTTTTCTCCCTCCTAAATACCACACAACTTCATCTGCGTGAAAAACAGGGGAAACCACTGGGCTACATGATAAAAGATTTGGAGTGTGTTCTAACTCCGCCACCAATTTCCTTGTGTGACCTCGGGAGAGTCACTTCTGCATACAGGAAGCCTCATTCTGTATTGAGGCTTCCAGTAAAATTCTCATCCTGTATTTGATTCTCAATATTGCTCAGATCTTTTCCTAAGACAATTTTAATGCTGCTCTAAGCAACAGACTATAAGGACAAAATAAAATTACCTTAGGAAAAAATCTCTACTAAACTACTATAAAAAGTAGTACCTGGAATTATAGAGTAGGTATAAAGCAATTTTACCCAAACTGCACTATTCTCTATTTTGTTGGTAAATTAAAAAAAGAAAAGTTCACCTAAGTATGGAACTAGACATAAACCAAGAAGATTATTATTTAAGAAGAATTTTCTAATTCATTGATTTAGCTGTGAATCAATGAATTTGATTCAATGAATCAATGATATTGATTAATGACTTTTAGCTGCCCTATAGGGAATGGAGATGTGTCCCATTCCCTGCAGGACAGCTAAAAATCATTTTTCAAAGAAAGAAGACCCCCCAAATATAATTTTATTATCTTGTGTCACAATATTTAAGAGGTAAAAATTATAATATACTCCATGTCAATACAAAAACCTAAACCAATGTCCTAAACCATTTCAAAAATACAATATAACATTCAAACATAACAAAGGCTCCAAAAAATACATAATGTAATCAATAAATAATACGATTGTTAGTAACCAGTTTCTGGGAACGTAATAATATGACTTTGCTTAATCCCAGCAACTTCTAAGATACACATCCCATTTATAGATGCTTATCAAGGTTTTAAATAATTTATACCAGTTTCTGACATTCTGTCAATTATATTTGAATTGTGACTCACGACTTTCTGCTGAAACTTAATTCTTGTTAAAATGCAAGTATTACAATTTGGAACATAAATGTAAATACACACTGGTAAAAAAAAAGTTGTATTACGAGATACATGCATTCTCTGAAGGTAGATAGTACAAGTTATGATAGATGTTCCCATAGGATGTTGTTAACCAATGAATATTCCGCACAGTTTGCCTGAACTTTAAGGACAGATCCTTTGATACCTCACACGGAAGACAAGAAGGGAGGAAGGAGAGAGCTCTCGTTCTGAGCGTGGCAGACTGAGTCTGGACGCCCGGAGTGCCCGCCATTATGTAAGCCATCAACTATGATCCAGTGCTGCTGGCCAGCCTGGGCTGGAAGAAGAGGGGCAATGATTCCTTACCCTCACAATGTTTGTTTCCCAAGAAGTGGTTTGGAAAAGTAAAATCTGTACTTGACCCAAAATAGGCCAACAGTTTTGTATTCTTTGACCTATACGAGTGGTCCTTTGTCTGTAGTGACCAATCCACAGTTTCTTATTTTCATGTACAAAATCTAAAAAGTTCTAAAACTCATTTGGCAGCAAAACCTGAGCCACGTAGTGCATAACATAGCTATCATATACTTCATTTCAAAAAAATGAAACTTTGATTTTGGGGTACGGCCCCAGACTCCACTGGGATGTTTTATGACATAGTGGACATATTATGTCTTTTCTTATTTTATTTCCTTATTGAAGTATAGTAAAACTGACCCCTTCCAGGAGCATGGTTCTGTGACTTTTCACCGACTTACACGGCTGTGCGGCCACCACCTCCAGACAGAACACTGCCGTCACCTAGAAGGTTCCTCAGGCCAGGCCCCCAGCCAATCAGCCTCCCACCCCAACCCCATTCCATGGCAACCACTGATCTGATGTCCCTGGAGTTTATCATTTTATAGAATGTGACATAAGTGTTTTGAGATTCATTCATGTCCTCGGACATATAAGTATTTGTCCCTTTTGACTGTTAAGTGGTATTCCACTAACGGACTACGCCTGAAATTGCTTATCCATTCACTACTTTATAGATACTTGGGTTGTTTCCAACTTCGGGTGACTATGGCTAAAGCACCTATAAAAATTCAGACAGGATTTTGTATGGACACACGTCTTCATTTACCTTAGGCAAATACCTAGGAGTGGGGGTTTGGATTGTATGGTACCTATATGTTTAACTTTACAAAAAAAACCTGGCAAATTATGCCTTTTTTAAATATTAAAAAATTCTTAATTCTGGATTATGGATATTCCACCTATAGGAAGGAATGAAAACACAAGAGAAAACCTTGACCGTTGAGAAATAAGACAACTGCTACAACCTCAGAGCTAGAAATCCCAATGTTGCCTCCTGTGGGGGCGATTGAGCTTTCTCGCACACCTTTTAGTTCTTCATTTCTCACTTGTTCTCTTTTATATATTTTATAAACAGGAAATACATACACACTTGATCTTTTCATTCCAGAACTGTTTGGTATATAGGATCTGTAATCTCAGAGCTATGAGAATATATGAACAAAGTATATTTTGCTTTATAGGAGCCATCCCATTACCTGTGAAAAGAAAACTACTTTCCCGCAGTCCTTGCTCGTATCAGTGTGCTTGGCTCCTCACCGCAACAGCCTGCCGAGGGCCCAGCGTTAATGAGACACCTATTTGCAGACTCTTGATCCTGCTTCTTATATCAACGATAAGGAATGAAGGAAACAAGGCTAAGGCACAAGTCCAAGTGACCGTCTTTGAATGATGTAAGGACTGTTGTATCTTCATTGTGATTACTATATATGATCACATTTTATTCTTTGTATATTTTGTCCTTGGTTTACAGTCTCTGAAAGATGTAGTAACTTTGTAATTTCAGTCTTCTCGAGAAGCACCAATGATGACTTCTTCAGCTGCAAATGCTTAGCTTATTTTTTTCTTCTACCTTCCCAAAAGTGTCACTAAATCTTTTATTCAGGGTTAGAGTTAATTGACTTCAGTGAAGTGTGATTAATGGTATTATCCTAGGCATAATCTCTTTCATTCACACTCTCATTCTTTCTTTAAAATGACATTCGCTTATGAGTTCTCCTTTGAATAACATCATTTATTTATTCGTTTGACAAATATATTTTCACCGTCTACAATATGCCAAGCAGAACAGAGCTACTGCTACTGTACCACGTACTGAATCTTGAACCAGCAAGAGAAAAAGTGATACAATGAGAGCTTGCACACCAGGAAGGCACCACACCCACAGAGCATCTCGTGCATTCAGCAGGCTGCAGGGCACGACTTTTGCTCATGGAACTGTACCAGCCGTGGAAACAGGATCTGTCAGGTGTGTCGAGGAGGAGTGGCTGAGGGCCACTTTCCGAAGATAACAGCAGCACTATGTTCTTGTTTAGGTATTTACCGCTGGCACTGACAGAGAGACTGGGACCCAGGGGATGTCTCTGTGAGTAAGAGACTCACATCGGGGAAATGACAGTGCCATTTCTGGATCATGAACCACTGTAAGGAGCTAATGAGAGCAGCTTTAGACTATTCCAAGAAATATTTTGAACATTTGAACATAAACTCAGTTTTTTGCCTGCAGTTTTAGAACTTTTATAGATGTTTCAGATTCCATGAACTTAACATAGGTTAAGAACCTCTGTTTTTGTTTGTTTTCTTAAAGAACCTCTGACTTATACTCACTTATTCTAAATATAGTCTTAGACCAGGTTTGACAAGATAAACTTGGCTTTGACATCCTTATTTTACACATGATTCAGTTAAAACCCAGAGTAGGTACATAACTTGCCTAAAATTTTAAAACTATGTTGTGGCAAAGCTTGAACAGAAACATATGCCCTTTGACAGTGTTTTTTCCCTGCAATGATACGGAGTGATTTCATAGAGCAGATCACACATACGCCTGGCCATGCACTTTCAGGCATGATTTTAACATGTGGCAATGCATTTGGGAGTTTGGATAATTAATCACATGAGCAAAGAAATTCTGGAAAATGCAAGACATATTTGGAGAAAACCGACTGATGTCAAATTTATAGTCTATGTTGGGAAGGTGAAGTGGAATGGGACAATAATAATTTTAAAAAATAAATTTGCCCTACACTTTAAAGAATCTTGAATATTAGGTTGTAGAGTTGAACATTATTTTGCAAGGCATAAGAATAGGGAGTCTTTTTTTTGAGCAGGGTAGTAAGCTAATTAAAGCTGAACCTAACCTGGTAATTTGGTCGATTAAGACCTAGAAACTGGGAGGATGGTGAGAAAGGACAGTAAGTGGTGACAATAAGAATGAAAAGAATGTCAAGCAGAGAGAAGGCATTTAATGGGTAAGTTGATGTGTTAGTACATGAGTGACCAGAGATATCATGTTACATAGCTATAAACTAATGGTAAAATTTTAAATACTTATATCTAGATCTTAGATTAATACTTTGCCCAATAATCTTTCTGAACATAATCAAGTAGCAACATTTTGTTGATTCAGCTTGTACTTACTGGATATGTCACCACAGATTCAGACTTCATATACTGAGAAATGCCCAATAAGTGAAAATAAGCTATTCAAATAATATAGCTAGTTTATTTAATTAGGAATTTTGAACAGTCTGTGATTCTAGTATAGTCAACTTGCAGACAGACACCGAGGGGTTCACAGCTCATCTACAAGGTATATTCCCCTCACTCAATGCTCCTCAATGATTTTTTACTGTTAGGTCACGACTACGATGCTTTTCGGGAATTAGGATATTGTATCTCAAAGACTAAAAAGAGAGCTATTGAGATATAATATCTAGAAAGCCAGTTTGCGCCTTTCTGTGCTTAATATGAGCTTTTAAAAAACCCAATACCATTGAACACTCACTTAATTTACTTAACAGTTTTTTATTATAAAGTTAATAGAATGGGCTATTTATTGTACTATCACAATGGTGTTGGTTTTAACTTTCTTCATACTTTTAATTACTTTCCTTATTTTGGTTAGTTGAGAAAAAGATATGTGAGGACATTCATTATTTCAGAAAAATATCAAGGAAATATTTTAAAGCTGAGAAAATGAAGAGCACATATTTACATATTTTTTAAAAATTATTTTGTAGTATTTTGCTGTTTCAAGTCCGTCTCCATATAAGTTGGGAAAATATTTTTAATTAAACTGGCAAACAGGAGAAATAGAAGTAGGAGATGTTCAATTTCAGATCATCTTAAAATTATCTTACTGAGAAGCATTCCCCTGGGAGGGCATGAAGCCACATGTCAACTGTACATTTTAATTTTCTTATCTGAAATATATTTAACCCCATCCTTTAGTGTCAGTTTTATTGTCTACTTCCTTCTTATTTTAAATACCTAGCAAAATAGGCCAGCAACATTTCCATCAGAAACATGTATAGGATAATCGAATAGTTATAGTAATGAAATCCAAGTCCGCACTTCTGTCTTCTTTGTGTATGTGGTTATTATTCCTTTGAGGGGAAAAATTAGGTTTATGAAATTTCAGTGCTCGGTACTTTCTTTTTGGGGGATGATTACTCAGACCTCTCTCGTCCCTCTTGCTGTTTCTGGAGAGCTGCTTACACTAACCCGAGAGACACATCCCTGCAGGCACACGACCCTGCCATGATGTGCAGACACTGACGGTAACATCCGCTTTCCCAGGGTTAGGTTTTAGTTTTGCAGCATCCACAACTGTACTGTAGAATCTGCCTGTAAGAAATGGTCACCACCATTTTTAAACACAGGCGACTAAAGACAGAGATGGCAGCTGCTACATGTAAGTTTCTTGAATAAAGAGATAAATCTGTATACTGGTTTAAAAAAACGAATTCTTTCTGAAATAATGATTTTAATACAAATACATGACTTCACAACAAATAGTAAGAAACACAGCGGAAGGGAAAAAATGTGTTTTTGAGTAGTTTGGTATTTCTACTGTTTGATGGACTCCTTGTTCTCCCATGAATTTTTCAACTACTGTCATATAAAAATTACCACTTGGCCTTTATTAAAAAAACTGCACCATAAACATTAACTCTCTTAGAACACTCGGTTACTAAATCACTCTGAATAGCCATGGTTTCACCAGAACCGCTAACTTATTTTAATTCCTCTGCTCCGGATGGAATTTCTGTCTGAAATACATTACGTATCTCTGGGCCTGGGACGATGTGTAGGGGCCGTTACATCTGTGTAAAATGGCCGCAGAATGCTACGCATTTTATTTTTTCTAATGTGAAATTCATTTTTATCTTTTCCTTTGTGCTAACCTCTTTGTGCATTTCCTTTTAATTTATAATGTCTAAAAATTCTGTCCAGTAGAAATATAATGCAAGGCGCATAGTTAATTAATTTTAAATTTCTAGTAACCATGTTTAAAAAGGTAAACAAACAGAAGACACTAATTTTGGTAATACACTTTATTCAACCCAATATATATAAAATATTATCTCCAATGTGGCACTAGGGCCATCTCACAAGTTCAACTGCCACCTGCGGCCAGTGCCTCCTGTACTGGAGAACAGTGCACACCTAAAATTATTATGTGCTGAAAGGTCACAACACTTAGCAAACACTGTCACTAAAGTAAGCAAATGCTCTCTGTGTGAGATAAGAAGAGTGCTCCAAGGTACGGGGAACTTCTGACATTCAGAACATGACTTCTGAACAGTTACTTGGTAGGAGTGGAGGCAACAGTGGGAGAGAGAAGAAAAGGGAAGGGAGCGGATGAAGGAAGAAGTCAGAGAGAAGGAGAATAGTAAAGTAAAGGCAGGAAGGAGGTTAGGAAGGGGAAAAGAATCCAATAATAAAGTTTGTGAGGAAGACACCAAGAAGGCCAGAGACTCAGAGGTGAGTAAAACATAAGAAGTACTGAGCATTAACAACCAGAATGATGCAAAATGAGGCTTTTCTCAGTAGGCAATCAAGGGAAGAAACATGCAATACTGATGAGAATTCACAGGTATTAAGGACTGAAGAATCCGTGCACCATGCAATAGGGTCCATGCAACAGAGAAGGAAGACTGGGGTGGTTGCCGATGACTCCTAGAGGCAGCACGAGCTTTCTATAAGGCTACGCACCCAAATGCATGCGCCAGGAAGTGACTGAGAGTATGCTTGGATAATGTGTCAAGCATGCCACTAATCACTTTTACGAAACCTTGTAGAGATGAACAACTTTACCAAAAGACATATAGACCATGTCTCGTGACTCTGAAGTCCTAGGCATGGGACCAAAAAACTTGATAAACTTATCATTTCCCTTCCTAACTTAAAAGCAAGGGAAATTTGAAGAAAAGGAACAGCTGGCTATCCATGAAAGAACAAAATCTGGTCTTGAGGAACCTGAGCTTAGGATACAAAATGATGACAAACGATGATGCGCATTAAAAGAACATAAATAATGAGGATTAAATATAATGTCCTGTTACTAGAATTGAAAAAGCAAAAAAAGTCAACGGGCCCTGGCCAGTGTGACTCAGTTGGTGAGAGTACCGTCCTGTAAATCGAAAGGTCACGGGTTTCTGGTCAGGAACATGCCTGCGTTGCAGGTTTGGTCCCCGATCAGGGCACTTGGGAGAGGCAACGGGTGAATGCTTCTCTCTCACTTTGCTGTTTCTCTTCCTCTGTCTCTCTCTGCCTTCCCCCCACTAAAATCAATAAGCACGTTCTTAGGTGAGGATTAAAAAAAAGTCAACTGTTCAATATATAAATCAATACTAAAAATTCATTTAAGACTAGCCCAGATGAAACTACATTGAAGATGGTTTGACAGGAAGCTCAATGAATCAATGTGACGAATTTACAAAAAAGTAAATGGAAACTTATGTTCCATCAGCAGAATAAAAAAATAGGGAGTGAGGTTATTTAGTCTACAGTATAAAAGACTGAAGTAGTAGAGGTGATTACCCTTATTGGAAGGGTTCTGACTGCTACTATTAGTGTTTCAGAGGAAGCCCTGAAATAGAAAAATGCTTAGCCACCCACGTATAATGTAGCTCCAAAAAGAAGTCACTGTGTTTGGCTTGACAAATGGGGGAAATATTTCTAACCATTTAAGTTATTCCACAAAGGACTAATTATGTAGATAGCTTCGTAAGGCTACATATGGCACGGAAATGCCACACTGGAATATAGAATCCTTAAGGGGGGATGGATTTGATTAGGTAACCTCTAAATGTAAGGCTCCTTCCAGATCCATGATTGTATGTGTGACTTTCATAAGACAGCTGTATACTTGTTAATTATAATAAATTTGGACTTCAACTGCACATGAATACACTCTTTACTACTCTTCATTAGATCCAACCACCGGTCTCTAAATTTAGGTCACACATGAAATTATATATAAAATCTTATTTGACAGGCACTTTCCTTGAATGAACTCATTTAATTTTCAAATAATGCTTCTGTTCTACCATCACATGCACTGTACAGATGAGGAATCTGAACAATAGAAGGTCACATATTCCATGTATTAGGTTATTTATGTTGTTGTAACAAATTACTAGAAATGTAATGGTTTAAAACGCAATTTTATTCTCTTACAATTCTGGAGGTCAGAAGTTTAAAACGGATCACCAGGGCTGCATTTCTTCTGGAGGCTGGAGGAGAGTCCATTTCCTCGCTTTCTCTTGCTTCTAGCAGGTGCCCACATTCCTTGGCTTACGGCCCCGCATCACTACGACCTCTGCTTCCACACATCTCTTTCTCTGTCTGACCCTCTTTCATCCTTTCTGTAAGGACCCTGGCGATTTGATGGGGCCTACCCAGATAATGTAAAATAACCTCCCCATCTCAAGATCCTTAACTTGATCACATCAGCAAAGTTTACTTTCTCCCTCACGGCAACATTCACGGGTTCTGGGGATTAGTATACGGACATCTTTGAGGACCCACTATTGTGCCTATCACAACTAAGCGTACGGCAGATGGGCGGGTTTTTTACGACCATGAATGCTGCCTCTCAAATACTGTTCCTCTATAAGTGGAAAATTGATTATGCTTTCTAAGGCATCCCCTACAAGCTGCTAGGAATAAAGAATTTTCTTCAACAGGGCATGTGAAATTTAACACCTAGGATCATTGACTGTAAAGCAACAAACAGAATTCTACCTGGCATGACCTTCTTTCGGAGAATAAGCTGCTTAAAAGAATATATGGCGAACATCTAAAGAAGGCAGTTACTCTTTTTGTTTAAGTTGGCAAAGATATAAAAACATTCTTTATTAATAAAAACATATTTGTGCATTCTGAAAGAAAGATTCCAATGAAATTCTGAGGACCCACATTCATACCTCCTTTTCAACTGCAAAGGAATTAAAGTTTATTTTTTTATAAAATCATGTTTTTTTTTTTAACATAAGGAATATTCCATTTTTAGCTATTAGTACTAAGTTAGAACCAGGGAAAATAAAAATCTAAGTACAAAAGCACAGCAGACATGGTATTTTTGTCTGCCCAAATGCCCGTTAAGCCCTTCTTCTGGTAAGCACTCTCTCCCCTGTTTTGGGGAGCTGCCCCTCCTTTACTGCGATTTTGTGATTTTGGTAGAGTTCTCAGTCAGAATCCTGCTCCACCCCTGACCAGTCATCATATTCCAGCCACAGACCAGGGACTGGTCCAGGTCCAGATATATGACCCACGCAGCTCAGAGTGCTTCCTGGAGACTTTCGCTATACAGTTGGGGAAGAGCCCTCATATTACATGAGAAAACCAGTAAAAGCTATAGTGTTGTATGCCCAGGGCTGCCAATAGCCAGGTGCCTCAAACACAGGAAGAGTCTAAGAAAACAAAGACACACAGACAGCAAATGGGGACAGAGAGGCTGAAGCTACTGGGCAGTGGAGGAGGGAACAGAAAGAACAGAGAAGACAGCGAAAGAACAGGGAGAATGCAGGAAGGAGCAGGTGTAAGTGCCGGGGGAAGGGTGCAGAGAAGACAGCACGGGAATGCTCAGAAAGTGGGGCAACACGGTGGTGGGTGGGTTAAAGAACCAGCGGCAGTCAGGTACGTGATACAGTTTGAGTCTCTGAATCCAGCAGACCCCGGTATCACTTACGTGTTTGCCTTTATATGGCCAGTACCCTTAACCAACGAACATTTCTTTGTCAGTTAAATAATAGTAATTTGATTCATGAGTGTTTAGAATGTGCTCTGTTATATTCCCTTTAAGTTCCTCCCATTTCACCTTTAAAAAAACTATCGAATTCAAACTAATCTTTAGCAGCTGAAGCCTGCATCCTACTTTTTAAATTAAAAAAAATGGCCTTAGGTAAATTCTAAATAATTTAACACTAATATGATTTAATTCAAGTTTATTTGCTTCATATTGTTTTCTAAAATAATGTTCACATTTATTTTTATGTAATTCACAAGGCCCTTTAAAATGCACATTATATAAGATGTACTTCACTCAGAAATAATTTGACCCAAGAACAAAGTCTTTTGGCAAAAACATTTGACTCTGGGATTTTTACAGTAATCTTTGATGTTAGATAATATGCACTAATAATAATAATAATAATAGTAATAATAAAAAAGACTGAACAGACAATAAAAAGAGAAGCTAAAGAGCTCTAATTCAGGATGGTGTATCGCTACTGTTTTCAACCTTGTTCTTCTTGTAACTTTATGACTTTTATTGAAAAGAGACAAGAGACCCAAAATGGAGTCACTTGCGCTAAGCCCACATCATCAGACCAAGACTTACTGCCTAACCGAACTGTAGTGTTCAGCCTCTCCCAGGAATGTGATGTTTAACCCGTCAATCTGAAATTACCCAGTTGGTACTAAGGAGGTAATCTGCCCAACAAACTCCTTCCACGCCCCACAGAAAGATGATCTTGCCTGAAACAATCCACTTTTTGCTAGAAACTTCCTTTTCCTGTCCCCTTCAGCTTATAAAAGGCTTTCATTTTGTACAGCTCTTGGGAGCTCCTTTCCACCTGCTAAATGGGATGCTGCTTGGCACATGAACCGTTGAAAAAAGACAGTTTGATCCTCAAATGTACTCAGTTCAATTTTGTGTTGTAATACTATCATTATGAAGATGAGGGCACGCACACGTTCCTGGAGGGGATGGCCCGGGCCTGGACTGGGAATCTGTGCTTAGTCGTAACAAGGAGCATCACCTTTTGTGCCAGGCAGTTTGAACGAATCCTGGATGTGCTCCTATCCAGCCACATGAGCCTGAGCGAATCATTTCCCCTCCTCTGAGCGTCGTGCTCCTCACTGTAAAATGAGAAGGATAATGCCTGTCTTACGGGCTGCTCTGAGCACAGTGGATAATGCAAATAGAAAAGCCAGTAACGCTTGCTTCCTAGTAACCCTCCCACACAAGGTAATAACGATGGTGATAACAACAATGCTTTTCAAATTTTAAAGCATTTGATTTGCTAACAATTGTTGATTATTTCTCCCTATAAACAACCAGGGAAATGGAACTTCTTGTTCATTAACTTCAGTGAAAGAATTTTAATTAAAAAGGCCTAACATTTTAAAAATGTAAGAAAACAGATTTGTCCATGCCCCTTTATAATAAAGCTTTATAACAAAATAGCTTTTATATAATGAAAATTGCGGGGAGGGGGCACATTTGATCTTACTGTCCTAAAAATTTTGCTGGGTCTTTAGAATGTTGTAATTACAATGAGAAGAATAAAAGTGGATGTATACCACATTAATGAAATAGTGGAAAAAATAGAGTTTTAAATAATTTCCTAGAAAAAGTAAAAGCTATTTACAGAAGGTAATTAGAAAAATCATGCAGATGAACTTTCCCTTCTCCTCTTTACCAAAACAGACAGAACCTTACTGAGACTGATGGAACCTTACAAGGGGCAAACCTCTGCTTCCTCATTAGAGAGAAAACCTCATTTAAAAGGAAAGGTGTATGTATTGGTAATAAGTTCCCATCATACAGATATTTGATATTTCTTAATATACTAGTTGGTGACCTACTGACTTCTAACAGCTTCGAGTATATCCATGTATCAGTCATGATAAGCCATAACTAAAAATATGAATTGTTACTATATTTCATGCTTTGTTTTTTGTTAATTTTTGACTTTAGATTTGAAAATGTACCAACCCTGCAATGTAGCAATCCTTATGAAACTTGACTAAAGGTTAATATGGAAGTAAATAGTCAGTATTTTAAAGCATGAGGTTTGAGAGAAACTAAAACTAAAATTAGTCTCGGATGAGTACTATGCTAAACATCGAAGAAGTGGAAGTCAGCCCTCCTGACGATGACTTTTTCTAACAGGACACGGACAAGGTCACAGAAAAAAACGTTCTTCTGTAAGGCTATGCCACAGCTATAAATGTGGCTCACAATCCTTTCTTCCAACTGTTACTCTCTTAATAATGACATCACCAGCCTGGTTTCAGGATTACGTCTGCTAGTCACTGATTACACAGGCCTCTGTGTGAGTAGGTGTATATACCTCTTGTGCACCAGACAGAGTAAACACTAGATGAAGCACAAAAAAGCCATGATTTGCAGATTGGAGATATCTTGCTTCTTTATTAACAAGATATTAACTAATACCTTAGGAAAACTAAAGAAAGGGCACTCTTGGAACTCAAGTTAAATAAGTTACTGCCTACTAACATCTTCAGGAAAAGCTTCCAAGATTATACAAGCTTGAACATAAAAAAAAAAAAATGCCCCAAACTAGCAAACCAGTGCATGCGCACAGGCAGGCACACTTTTGCCCTCATTCCAGATGGCAATTTCCTGTGTTCACGGCATAATGATTCCGATCACCTGATGCCTCCTGATGGACGCAGAAGAAAGTGCTATCTATTGGGTAGAACGATAATGTTGTTGAGAACAAGCTGGAGAAGAATTGTGTATTTTTCCTTTTGCTTAGTTTGTTCATTTCATTTATTTTGTGTGAAGCTTTTAGATGATGACCCAGAAGCAACTGGAGAGTGAAACTGAATAATATCATGTACGGCAATATTCTTTTAACACTGTTGAGCAAAAAAAGTAGGGAAAAACAAAATATTCTAAATGGAAAAATACACAAAAATGTTAGACCAAAAATACTAAGCCTCAAACCTAAACCAAGACCAAACCAGGAGCAGAAAATGCCGAGTTCTGGGCTTTAGTCGTTTCCGCAGAGAATCAACTGCTCCTTCCTCTGTGCTCCGTAACACTTTCTACATTGTATGGAAAATCATTTGGGGTCTGCTCTAGCTTGCCCAAGTTGGGCTCCTAGAAATCAGGGACCATATCTGATATTCATTCTTACATCTCCATTTTAATTAAAAGAAGAATGCCCACTCCACTTCCCCATCCTGGAGTTGCGTATATTTCTTAAAAAGAATGTCTTATCTAGCGAAAGCTCCATGGCGACAATGGAGGAGTGTAGTGTACTTAGGTTTACAACGAAAAATGAAAGTATTACCAGGTTACCTAAGAAATTCCTGAAAAAACCAATAGGATAGCACTAGGATATAAATTTAGAAAACAACATTATAAGTAAATCAGGATAAATAAACACAAAACTTGGTGCGGCGATTTCAAATCGCTGAAAATGGTACACTTTTAATTCAGTCAAAAAATTATAAATAAATAAGTAAACAAATGAACAAACTACATTGATCCAGAAAAGTACCCAGCTATGTGGTATGAAAAATAGAGACGGTAATTGAAGAAGACACAAAGAAACATCATAAATGGGACATGACGTCTCACAGTCTTCTTCAAAGTAGGCACCTTGGGACCTCAACAGTTCTCCCAACTGCCATCAGCTGTCCTGTCGTGTTTTTCTGAATCATTGATTGAAATCTCTTCCCTTTCACAGGTGATTACAGGTTTGGGAAAAGCCAGAAGTTGCAGGGCTGTACAGGGGCTGAGTCACCTGGGTGGTTTGACGTTTCACCCAATGATGCATGAATGAGCGTGTTGTCTTGACGAATCTGCCAATCACCACCATTTGCCCATAGCTGTGGCCTTCTGAGTCATCCTAATAGTTTCCACAGAGGAATATTCAAGCTTAACGCAAAATCTGATGCAGATTCGTTGCTCTACTCACTCAGTCATTTTGAATGCAATGGACGCACAGTACACATGCTCACTCGAAGGCGTCTACTGCCCCCACTGACTAGTACAATGAAGTCATCATTGTTCACACAGGTGTATTCCAGTCCACTCTCCTTGGCTGCCAGGTTACATCAGCGTTGTGCAAACCATTCTTGTATTATATTAACAATGGTTGGATTTTTTCCAGATAGACCACACACACACACACAAACTTTTACAATGTTTGGCTTGCTGTATAGCTTGTTGGCTTTTCAGAACCTATCTAATTGAATTACTGCGGGAAGAAAAAATTTTTAATAGTAATCAATAAACTAATCAAGCATATAGCTATTTATGTTATGCAAAGAGCTCGTTGATTTTCCTCTTTCTCCAGGAGAACACTGGACTAATTAAAGTGGTAAGGTTTTATAAGAATGAATAAAACTACATTTTAGTATATAGCACATTTTGTTTATCCATTCTTCTCTCAACAGACACATGAGTTGCTTCCACACTCTGGCTCTTGCTAATATGCTACTATGAATGTGACTGTGCAAATATCTCTTAAGAGTTTCTGTTTTCAATTCTTTTGAACATATACCCGAAAGTTGAATTACTGAATCACAATATTTTTATTTTTATTTTTGAGAAACCTCCATACTGTTTTCCACAGTAGCTGCACCATTTTACATTCCCACCAATGGTGCATAAGAGTTCCAATTTGTCCACATCCTCACCAATATTTGTTATTTTGTTTTTTTTTTATTTTAATAGTAGCCATCCTAAGTGTGTGATATGGTATCACCCCAAAATTCTTTTCCAGACTATGTCGAATGAGTAAATTTTTAATAAAAACTGACTTTCCAAGAGTCTATAAGTGACTTCAAAATATGGGTAATGTGAACCTATCTGAATAATTTCTCATATTACATTATTTTAATAAAGCAGATTTTGGGTTTCATTTAATCTGTGTTTTCCTTACACTGACTTAAAATTTACATAAAAATAGATAAAGTATTCATCTTTTCTTACTATTAACAGGAGTATAGTGTAACCAGCTTCTTTATGACAACAGGGCACAAAGAAGCACATAGTACTTACGTACTTTCAGTCAGGCTGCTACTATGATAGGCTCTCCAAATAAGGTAAATTAATGAATTTTCTGTTTCAATGTGAATTTACATGAATTTTTATTGATTTAATAGTATTTTCTTTGCAGGTATAAACCACGATTCATATGCTAGAAAGAGTTAACACATTTTTACTAAAGGTACTATTAATTCATTTTAAATAGAGAATTAAAATATCTCCAGGAAAAACCTGATGAGAAATTAGAGCTAAAAAATGACAGAAAAAAATGGAGCTCAATATTTTAAACTAATTAAACTGAGTCTTATTTCAAGGATAACATTAAAAGCCATTTTATACACCGAACAGCAGTCTGACAAATTACCCTAGATAGTTCGTGGCTGGCCATGTTTATGAAGGATGACATTAATCTGGCCCATCTGCCACCACCTTGGACTATTTGTTGCCAGTCTAAAAAGTTCACAAAGCGTTCAACTCCTCAATGCCGGAAAAATAATTTTTATCTTAAGAAGTATCTACAAGGAAAGTGTCAATGCTTTCCAGTCAAAGACCACCAAAACCAACGTGGAGGTGAGCAAGCTGCGTTTGTCACTGGTTCCAGCGAGGGAGAGCACGCACCACGGGGCACGGTGGGCAACTCAGTACGAGGGTATTAGAAGGGCTCTATGCTAGCATTTGAGATTTGTGCGGAGGGCCTAAGGAAGCAGAGGGTTATTCCAGATTGGATGTTGTTAGAAAATGGGGGCAATTCTATCACTGGGTTAAAAAAAAAAAAAAAAAAAAAGCAGCAGCTGTCTCTCACGTTAGCCAGATGATGATGTTTGACATTTTGTGAGTTCGCAATGACCTTTTTGTCTGGCCTAGCTATCACATCAGTTCCCGTATATAGGGCGCTGTTTTCTTTCTCAAAAAGAACATTTAATTGATAATGAAAAAATTATCCCTGAGTACAAATTCATAATTTTTTTAAAAAACAATGAACGGTCTTGGAGCACTCTTAGTATGCCAATTTAATTCTCAATCACTAATAACCAAAGACAGATTCTTAAATATAATGGATCCAGTCAGACAGTAATTTATTTACTTTCTAATCTTAGAGTCCAATTAAAAATGCTCAGGGGTAAGTGGACAATCCTCCAATAAATAACTCAAATAATATAGCCTTGTATTTAAGGATAAACATAACCTTGGCATGGTCACGATGTAAGAATATCACTTTTCAGCTAAGGAGTTCAAATATAATGGGAAAGATTCACAAAGGTCCATGATGTTTTTCTGCAATTATCCTTTGTTGAGTAAATAAAAGTAAATCCCCCATTGCTCCTAAACTTTCCTGATTGTGTTGAGACATTTAGTTTACCGAAATACACATGCGGAAGTGAGTGTCTTAAGGGAAAATGAATGAAAGATACTAAGTACAGGGACTGCAAGTACTCAAAGAAGTGGTTTTGCTTCTGCGTACTCTTAGACACACCACTCGTTGTAATACACTCACAGCATGAACCAAAATCCCCTAACTATTATGACACTGAGAACTCGTGGTAGTTTCTAAGGAAGAGCCTCAGTGGTTAATAAATCCATTTAATTAAATCAGAGATAAATACAAAAGTTATTAAACTGCATTAAACACATAAAACATAGTAAATATATATTATAGTCTCCAATATGATAAAAAAGTAAGATTTTTTTCATTGAAAAATACCAAGAAAAAATCCAGAAAGCCATACAAATAAAAGACTAAATGAACAAGATTATACAGTGGAAAGAAAAAGAAAACCAACTTTGCAATGTATGTTAAAGTGATCATATATTTCATTATTTCAACTAAAAAGTAAGTTTCTTATTTTATTTTTTTATCCAATGGAGAAATGATTGGTCAAAATCAAAAGAAAGCTGCTCTTACATCCTACCCATAAAACTGTTCGATAGGCTGTTTGCCTGCGTATAAGCAACTTACAGTTTGTAAACACGGGTTACTCTGAAAACCTAATTGTTTTTTAGACCAATTAAAGACAGGTCTATCTAAAAACAAACAATCACCTAGTGTTCCCGAATTTTAAACTTCAAGAAGTGATAAGGTAGTATTCTGATTTGCTTTAAATAACAACATTGAGAACATTCAGACTTAATCATGTCACATTACTGGACAAAGGCAATCCTATCGGTAGAGTGTGATGATAAAAGTCGAGAAATATTTTCAACTCAGCTTCAGAGGAAGAAAGTTAATTTGGTAACAGAAGTGGGTAACACAACCATTTGTTTTGAGGAAGAACTCTGTCAGAAGGCAGTCATTTTGTAAATTTAAGTCTTTCTGCCATTTCTGTAGCTTCCTAAGGACCTCACCCACTTGGTTCTCCATGAGTAAAATCTGTAGGTCACCCCCACCCCGTTTCCATCTCTTTTAATTAAGTTTATAAAAGTTTTGCAATCACTCATTCTTTTAAGTGTTCTTTAGCCCTGTAAACCGAGCAGCAATTTTACAATGTATATACATACATGTATTTCTCCTGTGGGGCTTGCTATGCATCATCTTCCTACTTTTTTCTATTCCAAACAATATACCAATCTCCTTTCTTGTAGTACATTGAAAAGAATTTCCCGCTTCACATTTTCACATGTTACTTAAAGGCGGCTATCTTTATTTTCATTCTTTGGTCAAATCATGTTTAAAAATATCATCTCAACTTTTGTTTAACCACTTTTCTCTGAAAAGTATCACATAAGGACCTAAAGTGAAAAATATTTGAAATAATCTTTTCCATTCTCTTTTCTTTCAGACACAAAATATATAAACTATCACACTCAATACCATTCAGTACCATTCCTTTGTTCGGAAAAAAAATAAAAGTAATCAAGTAAACTGTATGTGTGAAGGTGTGTGCATGTACAGATGCACATGGCTATATGGTCGTGGCTATTTTCTTCTCCACGAGGTTGTACGTTCTTTAGGCCCAAAACCTGCCACGATTCAAAGTATCACCGACAATGTTTAAGCACGGCATTCGACCCGAACCACGCTCTAAGTAATGGAGAGAACTAGTGGATTTCACAGGAGAGGTGTGATTAAGGTATTGAATAAATATAGGGAAGTACGAAAGGATCCAAGAACCTTCTATGAAGCACTAGTCCTTTAAGCTGTCAGATGTTCCCTGATTAAGAAGTAAAATATCGAGACAAACGTGTATAAAAATAGAGCCTTAAGAGAAAGGAATGAGTAAAATCACAAACTTTTGGTACCAAAATAATTAAAATAATGCTTCTATTTTTAATTGAATTTCTTTCCCCTCTGTATTCTTAGCTAGTCTTCTCTTTTATAAATCATTATTAATATTTCCACTTGGCATGTTTTTGTTTTACAAAGAGTATCGGCAAGTGGTTATTTTATTTTCCTGTATTAGGTCTTAAAAATAAAAGACAACCTATTTTGCAAACAAATTAAAAAAATTTGTTGCTCTTCTGGAGAAAAGGATATTCTGCCATGTCTGCCTGTTATTGCCACTGGCATTCTAGTAACTTCTTAAAAACAAGAGCCATTTTTATGTCCTGTCATAAGCAATATATCATTCACTTTCAGTGCAATGGAGGGTAATAGAATAATAGAAAAGCAACATATGGAGAGCTTAGAACATCAATAGAGAAAAAGACTCTTTTTCACTCACCTGGGGCCTATTTCCAAACACTGAAACCAAATACATATAGCTGGAATTATAAAGAGCAATGAATTTTTCCCCACGAAGAAAAAAAACAGAGAGAAAAGACACAAATAAAAACCAGTACACAGAATGTTACTCCTCTTCAGAAAGAAAAAATATGATACAAACTGGAACAAATAAAGCTTTGATAATCTTCAAATCAATGGGCAGCCTATCTGTAAAGCATTCCTTACCTAGCAATGAGTTCCTATCTAATTAATCTCCTAAAAACTAATTTTAAAATTCCCCACGTATAAGAAAATATTCATAGCACTTCAGATAATTATACAATCTCCATTTTCATTTAAAAAGATTTGAGTGAGCATATGATTCGTTGAATTCTTCTCCATGCCCAGTCAGGCTGTCAATTCAGGGGACCTTCAGTGTCCACAGCAAAAGCTGTCTGAGGGTGATGATCAAACGCGCAATTTTAAGATACTCTAAATTATTGACACTCGAAGGAAGCCTCACCCTTTCCCCATCACTGTCAGATGTGTGAAGCTAAGAAGGCTAATACGGTTAAAAAACTTCCTGGAAACTAGTTAGTACCTACCTAATGCCTACTAAGATAATGCACCCTCAGAAACTGAGGTGAATATATGCTTAGCCAAACTGGAACACTCAGTTTATTGTGTATTTCTTCAGCAAAGAAATACATTGTTTTCTTTGCCTTTTATTACTTCTGTGTCAATTTCTAAAAAACAAGGGTATTTTCTCCTGTAAGCACTGTACAGTAATTAAATTCAGGAAATTTAACTTGGGTGCTTTTACGTAACACAGAGTAAATATTGCCGTTTTGTTATGGTCTAATAACACCCTTTACAGCATTCTCCCTCTCCAGTCTGGGATCATGCATTTTGCATTTAGTTGCCATGTCTCTTTAATCTCCTTTAATCTGGAATGTTTCCTAAGCAATTTTCTTCCAAGATACTGATATTTTTGAAAAAATACACGACAATTATTGTGTTGAATGTGCTTAAACTTGTGTTTGTCTCATGTTTCCCATGAGATTTAGTTCTGGATCCCTGGCCGGACTATAACATAGGGGACCTGCCCAGGCAGTAC